>NW_027507764.1:18570618-19067456 GCF_037356315.1 Lithobates pipiens | reverse complement strand
CTACTTTCCGCTATAAAGCAATATCCAATAAAAAAAAAATTAGGCCAAGATGTATTCTTCATAAAAAACAGTGCAGCGCTCACCACTCGCCTCATGTGTAAAGAAAAATAAATAAAATAAAGTTAAATTATATATATATATATATATATATATATATATAATATATATATATATATATATATATATATAGTATTTCTGAGTATAGTGCTTAAAACAATATACGCATGGCCATCAAATAAATGACACACAGCATATAACACACAATATATATATATATATATATATATATATATATATATATATATATATATATATATATATATATATATATATATGTGTGTGTGTGTGTGTGTATTTTTTTTGTTTCTGTACACGTGAGAGGTGAGCGATGCACTGTTTTATTTTATTTTTATTGTTTTTTTAACTGAAATATATGTTGCTTTTCTTTTTTTCACAGGTGGTTGAATGCATGTGGTGTTAGCGGCCATCTTTTTTATACTATAGGGTGTATACCCAGAAGAATGAAAAAAAAAAATTATTTATTTTGTACATATTTTTTATTTATTTACACCTACCTAATGAAATCATTTGGGATTTATTTGTAGTTAGATGGTGGGGGGGGGGGGGGGGGGGTGTTTGCTCATTAATAGCACGGAGGTTTATGTTATTGGATTCAAAAAGTATTCTGCTGCATATTTTTTGGCAAAAGAAATCCCAATAAGTGTGTTGGGACGTTATAGTACTACGGTATATATACTGGAATTGTTTTATTTATAAAAAAAAAAAAAAAATCGTAATGGACATCAGAATATTTTCTACTTTCCGCTATAAAGCATATCCAATAAAAAAAAAATTAGGCCAAGATGTATTTCTTCATAAAAAACAGTGCAGCGCTCACCACTCACCTCACGTGTAAAGAACAAAAAAATAATAAATAAATATTTCATCATTTGGGATTTATTTGTAGATGGTGGGGGGGGGGGGGGTTGCACATTAATAGCACGGAAGGTTTATGTTATTGGATAAAAAAAAAAGTATTCTGCTGCATATTTTTGGTAAAAGAAATCCCAATAAGTACGTTGGGACGTGTCTACAAACTATTTATAAACTAGTAATGGCGGTGATCAAAATATTTTCTACTATATATTTCCGAAAAAAATAAAATTTCTTCACAAGTTCAGACCAAAATGTATTCTCGTCTATTGTAAAAAAAAAAAAAAAAAAAAAAAAAATCCAATAAGTGTACATTAATGCTGAACTTCAGTCATTTTTCATCTTTCCATCTATTAAATCTTCCCCTTGTTGTTGTTGTTTTATCTTTGGATAGTAAAACATTTGTTTTTCTGCCATATACAGCCCACTTCCTGTTGTCTGGGCATTAGCATTATGACATCATGTACAGCTCTCTCTTTGCCAGGAAGGGAGGGGGGGGGGGGGGGGGAGAGTCATAAGAGGGCCAATGAGAGCTGCAGAGCTGGAGCGTGCCTCTATGTAAATCCAGGAAGTGAACGCACAGCAGCTTCAGCTGCCCACAGTTAAAATGGCTGCAGCCAGACTCAGCGGAGGGAGATTTCTGCAGCATATTTGCCAAGTACAGAATCTCAGTATATATAAAATATGCAGAGGTGGTTGGAGGGAAGCTTCAGAATGGCAAAAGATGTTTTTATTACAGATGTGAGCAGACTGACGCTCCTCTTTAATGGGTTTGTGTGAAAGTTATGCCTTCTACAAACGATGGGATATATAGTAGAATTTACGCAGCTATAGACTCTCTACTGGTAATGTTGGTGATCCGGGACCTGCTGATCAGCTGTGTCCAATCACAGCCCAGAGCTCTGTGCTGGTAAACAACACAGAGCCCCCGTACAGAGGGAGCGATCTGCAGAGCAGGGATGAGAAACAGAGATCGCTAGTAAAAAGCAGAACACATTACACTTTGTTCGGCACAAACTTAACCCACTGATCACCCCTGATGTTAACCCTTTCCCTGCCAGTGTCATTAGTACAGTGACAGTGTACAGTGCCTTGCGAAAGTATTCGGTCCCCTTGAACTTTTCAACCTTTTGCCACATTTCAGGCTTCAAACATTAAGATATAAAATTTTAATTTTTTGTGAAGAATCACCAACAAGTGGGACACAATTGTGAAGTGGAACAAAATCTATTGGATATTTTAAACTTTTTTAGCAAATAAAAAACTGAAAAGTGGTGCGTGCAAAATTATTCGGCCCCTTTACTTTCAGTGCAGCAAACTCACCTCCAGAAGTTCAGCGAGGATCTCTGAATGATCCAATGTTGTCCTAAATGACTGATGGTGATAAATAGAATCCACCTGTGTGTAATCAAGTCTCTGTATAAATGCTCTGTGATAGTCTCAGGGTTCTGTTGAAAGCGCAGAGAGCATCATGAAGACCAAGGAACGCACCAGGCAGGTCCGTAATACTGTTGTGGAGAAGTTTAAAGCTGGATTTGGATACAAAAAGATTTCCCAAGCTTTAAACATGCCAAGGAGCAGTGTGCAAGCGATCATTTTGAAATGGAAGGAGTATCAGACCACTGCAAATCTACCAAGACCTGGCCGTCCCTCTAAACTTTCAGCTCAGACAAGGAGAAGACTGATCAGAGATGCAGCCAAGAGGCCCATGATCACTCTGGATGAACTGCAGAGAACTACAGCTGAGGTGGGAGAGTCTGTCCATAGGACAACAATCAGTCGTACACTGCACAAATCTGCCCTTTATGGAAGAGTGGCAAGAAGAAAGCCATTTCTCAAAGATATCCATAAAAAGTCTCGTCTAAAGTTTGCCACAAGCCACCTGGGAGACACACCCAAACATGTGGAAGAAGGTGCTCTGGTCAGATGAAACCAAAATCAAACTTTTGCCCACAATGCAAAACAATATGTTTGGAGTAAAAGCAACACAGCTCATCACCCTCAACACACCATCCCCACTGTCAAACATGGTGGTGGCAGCATCATGGTTTGGGCCTGCTTTTCTTCAGCAGGGACAGGGAAGATGGTTAAAATTGAGGGGAAGATGGATGCAGCCAAATACAGGACCATTCTGGATGAAAACCTGTTGGAGTCTGCAAAAGACCTGAAACTGGGACGGAGATTTATCTTCCAACAAGACAATGATCCCAAACATACAGCAAAATCTACAAAGGGAATGGTTCACAAATAAACGTATCCAGGTGTTAGAATGGCCAAGTCAAAGTCCAGATCTGAATCCAATCGAGAATCTGTGGAAAGAGCTGAAACTGCTGTTCACAAACGCTCTCCATCCAACCTCACTGAGCTCCAGCTGTTTGAAGGAAGAATGGGCAAGAATTTCAGTCTCTCGATGTGCAAAACTGATAGAGACATACCCAAGCGACTTGCAGCTGTAATCGCAGCAAAAGGTGGCTCTACAAAGTATTAACGCAAGGGGGCGAATAACTTTGTACGCCCCACTTTTCATTTTTTTATTTGTTAAAAAAGTTTCAAAAATCCAATAGATTTCCTTCCACTTCACAATTGTGTCCCACTTGTTGGTGATTCTTCACAATAAATGAAAATTTTATATCTTTATGTTTGAAGCCTGAAATGTGGCAAAAGGTTGAAAAGTTCAAGGGGGGCGAATACTTTCGCAAGGCACTGTATATAGCAGGGATATGCAATTAGCGGACCTCCAGCTGTAGCAGAACTACAAGTCCCATGAGGCCTAGCAAGACTGTGTCAGCCACAAGCAAGACACCCAGAGGCATGATGGGACTTGTAGTTTTGCAACAGCTGGAGGTCCGCTAATTGCAGATCTCTGATGTATAGTATTAGCACTGATCACTGTATTAGTGTCACTGGTGATGTCAGTGGCAGTAAGTGTCAGATTGCCCCGCCGCACTATCGCGGTCCCATCATAAGTCGCTGATTTCTGCCATTACTAGTATAAAATAAAAATAAAAAATTCAGTATGTATCCCATAGTTTGTAGAAGCGAAAACTTTCACGGAAACATATAAATATACACTTATTGGGATTTTTTTTTTTTTATCATAGACATGTAGCAGAATACATTTGGGCCAAAATTTTGAAAAAATAATTAGAATTTTTTTATTGAATATGTTTTCTAGCAGAAACAAAAATTTTTTTTTTCAAAATGTATATATAAAAAACAAAACAACAAAAAACACAGCGGTGATCAAATACCACCAATAGGAAGCTCTATTTGTGTGAAAAAAATGATGAGACTTTCATTTGGGTACAATGTTGCATGACTGCATATTATCAGTTAAAGTAACGCAGTGCCGTATAGCAGCAAATGGCCTGGTCATGAAGTGGGGGGGGGGGGGGTAAAACCTTCCTGAGGTCAAGTGGTTAATGATGAGTTCCAAGATCAACAAACATTGTCTGAATCCATTCATCATGTGCATTCTTTGTGAATCTCGGTGAGCTTTGTGTATTTCTCCCAGATCTGGGCAGTAATCCAGTGTGAGACTTCCTGTAATAAAGACCAATCACTGCTGATCTCTCTCCTTGTGCAGGTGACTGGTCTCGTCTCCGCCCCTCCTGTAGTTTTCTGCATGCAGCTCTTAGTGTAGTTTCTGCAGGTTTCTGATCTAGTTTCCGCCCCCCTTGTAGTAGTGGGTGGAGTCTACTTAGCATCTCTTACAACTCTGCAGCCCGTAGTGTAGTTTCTGCAGGTCTCTGATCTAGTCTCCACCCCCTTTGTAGTAGTGGGTGGAGCCTACTTGGCACCTCTTACAACTCTGCTCTCTCACCTTGTGCAGGTGGCTAGTCTCGTCTCCGCCCCTCCTGGTGTAGTGGGCGGAGCCTAATTCGACTCTCCTACAACTCTGCTCTCTCTCTCCTTGTGCAAGATGATCGGTCTTTTCTCCGCCCCTCCTGTAGTTTTCTGAATGTATCCTGTAGTGTAGTTTCTGCAGATGGCTGGTCTTGTCTCCACCCCCTCCTGTTGTAGTGGGTGGAGCCTACTTGGACTCTCCTACACTTTTGCTCTCTCTCCTTGTGCAGGGTGACTGGTCTCGTCTCTGCCCCTTCCTGTAGTTTTTTGCATGCAGCCTATAGTGTTGTTTATGCAGGTGGCTGGTCTCGTCTCCGCCCCTCCTGTTGTAGTGGGTGGAGCCTACTTGCACTCTCATACAACTCTGCTTTCTCTCCTTGTGCAGGTGGCTGGTCTGGTCTCCGCCCCTTCCTGTAGTTTTCTGCATGCAGCACGTAGTGTAGTTTCTGCAGATGGCTGGTCTTGTCTCCGCCCCCTCCTGTTGTAGTGGATGGAGCCTACTTGGTATCTCCTACAACTCTGCTCTCTCTCCTTGTGCAGGTGACTGGTCTTGTCTCCGCCCTTCCTGCTGTAGTGGGTGGAGCCTACTTGGACTCTCCTACAATTTTGCTCTCTCACCTTGTGCAGGGTGACTGGTCTTGTCTCCACCCCTTCCTGTAGTTTTCTGCATGCAGCCCGTAGTGTAGTTTCTGCAGATGGCTGGTCTTGTCTCCACCCCCACCTTTTGTAGTGGGTGGAGCCTACTTGGTATCTCCTACAACTCTGCTCTCTCTCCTTGTGCAGGTGACTGGTCTTGTCTCCGCCCTTTCCTATAATTTTCTGCATGCAGCCCATAGTGTAGTTTCTGCAGATGGCTGGTCTTGTCTCCGCCCCCTCCTTTTTTAGTGGGTGGAGCCTAATTGGTATCTCCTACAACTCTGCTCTCTCTCCTTGTGCAGGTGGCTGGTCTTGTCTCCACCCCTTCCTATAGTTTTCTGCATGCAGCCTGTAGTGTAGTTTCTGCAGATAGTTGGTCTCGTCTCCGCCCCCTCCTGTTGTAGTGGGTGGAGCCTATTTGGTCTCTCTTACAACTCTGCTCTCTCTCTCCTTGTGCAGGGTGACTGGTCTTGTCTCCGCCCCCTCCTGTAGTTTTCTGCATGCAGCCCATAGTGTAGTTTCTGCAGGTGGTTGGTCTTGTCTCCGCCCCCTCCTGTTGTAGTGGGTGGAGCCTATTTGGTCTCTCTTACAACTCTGCTCTCTCTCTCCTTGTGCAGGGTGACTGGTCTTGTCTCCGCCCCCTCCTGTAGTTTTCTGCATGCAGCCCATAGTGTAGTTTCTGCAGGTGGTTGGTCTTGTCTCCGCCCCTCCTGTTGTAGTGGGTGGAGCCTATTTGGTCTCTCTTACAACTCTGCTCTCTCTCTCCTTGTGCAGGGTGACTGGTCTCGTCTCCGCCCCCTCCTGTAGTTTTCTGCATGCAGCCCATAGTGTAGTTTCTGCAGGTGGTTGGTCTTGTCTCCGCCCCTCCAGTTGTAGTGGGTGGAGCCTATTTGGTCTCTCTTACAACTCTGCTCTCTCTCTCCTTGTGCAGGGTGACTGGTCTCGTCTCCGCCCCCTCCTGTAGTTTTCTGCATGCAGCCCATAGTGTAGTTTCTGCAGGTGGTTGGTCTTGTCTCCGCCCCCTCCTGTTGTAGTGGGTGGAACCTACTTGTACTCTCCTACAATTTTTCTTTCTCTCCTTGTGCAGGTGGCTGGTCTTGTCTCCGCCCCCTCCTGTACTTTTCTGCATGCAGCCCATAGTGTAGTTTCTGCAGATGGCTGGTCTTGTCTCCGCCCCCTTCTTTTGTAGTGGGTGGAGCCTACTTGGTATCTCATACAACTCTGCTCTCTCTCCTTGTGCAGGTGACTGGTCTCGTCTCCGCCCCTTCCTGTAGTTTTCTGCAGGCAGCCTGTAGTGTAGTTTCTGCAGGTGGCTGGTCTTGTCTCCACCCCCACCTGTAGAAGTGGGTGGTGCCTACATGGCATTTCTTACAACTCTGCTCTCTCACCTTGTGCAGGGTGATCGGTCTTGTCTCCGCCCCTCCTGTAGTAGTAGGTGGAGCCTACATGACCTCTCTTACAGCTCTGCTCTCTCTCCCTGTGAAGGGTGATCGGTCTTGTTTTCACCCCCTCCTATGATTGCCTGTAGTGGGTGGAGCCTGATGGGCCCCTCCCACAGCTCTTCCCTCTGCACAGCACAGTGATGATGTCACTGCTATTTTTTTTTTTTTTTACAATTCAATAGCTGGGTTCAAAGTTAATTTATATACTTTGTTGCAATTGACCAATCCGTTGTAAAATAAAAGTTCCTGTGCCCGGAGTTAAGCTTTAACACCACGAAGCGCGTTCCCGTTGGATGAAGCGAGTTCTGATGATCTTATCCTGAGGCTGCGATTCCCTTTTTAGCGAGGCCCTGCGGCATCTTCCGGGTAACCGAGCCGCTGAATGACAGATACGTGCGGCTCCGAGAGACGTTACGGATCTGCGCCAAGCTTTCTTGCTGAGAGGAAAGTGCCCCCCGCCCACAAATACACAAACTGTCAGCACTGCCAACCGCTTAATAACCAATGTGGTTACACTCTTTCCCGGATACACCCACAAATGCGGCGCTTTTTGGAATCCCGAGTCTTTACCAGCAGCGGAGGGGAAAGCCATGAAACCAGAAAATGCTTCTACATTATTAATGTCATTCCTGATAGAGCCGGGGAAACACACTGCACAGGCCGAACCATTTATCTCCCCTCCTCCATTGGATGTGCCCCCTTCCCGACATCCTCAGATTCTTTTTGCACGACTAACTTGAATTATTATTATTATTAATATGCAGAATTTATTTAGCGCAGTTCTTTACAATATGGGGGTGGGGGGATACCCCAGTTCAGCTGTACTTTTGCCACCCACCAGCCGCTACCCCCTTTTTGCTGCAGAGGCCAGGAGTGTACACAAGCCAATGGAGCTTTGCTTCACGCCTGCAGCAGGATATATGCTCACCTGCCAAACACTACCCAATTCATGTGAATGGAGCCACTCAGCCAGCGCCCTGCAACCCCGTCCAACCCACATGTTTGCGGCACACTAGTTTGGCAGTCAAGGGGTTAAATCTGGTGGGGAGGAGCAGTGGTGGTGCGTCCATAAGGGGCCCACGGGCGCCGCCCCCTATCTCCAGCCACCCCTCTAGCACCAATAGATAGATTTGCTATGGCCGCCGCTGCCACTCCCTATTAAGGCGCCCGCCCCCTTTTCGAGCGCCAAGCGCCTGAATTACAGCGGCAGGGGTTTTTTTTTTTAACCACTTCAATACCGGGGGGCACTTATAACACCTTACTGCCCAAACAAATTTTGAGCTTTCAGCGCTGTCGTACTTTGAATGACAATTGCGCGGTCGTGCCACACTGTACCCAAACTAAATTTTTTATCATTTTGTTCCCACAAATAGAGCTTTCTTTTGGTGGTATTTGATCGCCTCTGGGATTTTTGTTTTCTGCTAAACAAATAAAATAAAAAAGACTGAAGATTTTGAAAAAAACGTTTTTTTTTTGTTTCAGTTACAAAACTTTGTAAATAAGCAAGTTTTCTCCTTCACTGATGGGCAGTGACTTACGTATGCGTTTTCTTTGTTTCAACATTTATTTATTTCTTTATTTTACATTGTCCCTTAGGGTTAAAATAAAATAAAAAAATAAATAAAAGTTCTGATCACTTTTATTACTGTCACAAGGAATGTAAACATCCCTTGTGACAGTAATAGGCAGTGACAGGTATTCTTTATGGGGGGGGATCGCCCCCCCCCCCTCCTCCCCCAATCAGCAATTCTGAACAGTGTCTTTTTTTTTTTTAATCGGTGCCATGGGCAGCCGAGTAAACCAGAAATGACGTTGCTTCCGGTATTTAACATCGGAGATCCAATCAGAGCCGAATCTGGCTTTGTTCGGGTCTCAGCCTAGGCGCTGGACGTGCCAAATGGTGGCTCGGGTCTCCCGGTGGGACGGGAGGGCCTGGGAAGAGCGGCGGAAGGTGGCGGGACGTCTCCTCCCTCTCCTTCAGGATAACAGCCGGACAGATTTTAGCCGCACCGGTTGTCATCACTAAAAAGCCGCCCACCCGCTCTAAAAAAAGAAAACCGTACTAGGGTGATGCCCGCAGCTACAGATCACCCCGGTGTAATTCCTTCAAGCAATGAACTCAAATTTGCGTACGGTCGGCATGAAGGGGTTAACCTGCAAGGCAAAGTTATAATGTGCTAAAATGCATCACATAATAGTGCATTATGTGAAACTTACCTTAGAACGAAGCCAATCCCCACCACCCCCCCCCCCCCCCTGCGGTCTTGTGCGGTGGACTGTTCCCGATGACATCAAGCCTGCTCTGGATGTAAGGACATCAGGAACAGTCCACTGTTGGATCGTGGGGGAGTGCTGTATGCTACTGGAGAGGAAAGCGAAGATATACTTACCTAATCCTCAAACCTCCCTGTACAAGACTGGCCCCTGTGGCTCCTGACCTCCCCCTACCTGGTCTTATGCGGTGAACTGTTCCTGACATTATCACGCCCATAGCCCCCCGCTGTCTAGTGGTCTTGTGCAGTGGACTGTCCCTGACATCATCACACTCATAGCCCCCCCTGCGGTCTAGTGTGGTGGACTGTCCCTGACATCATCACACCCATAGCCCATCAGCCTTCTAGCGGTTTTGTATGGTGGACTGTCCCTGACACCATCACATGTGGTCTAGTGCAGTTGACTGTTCCTGACATCATCACACCCATAGCCCCCCCCCCGCGCGGTCTAGTGGTCTTGTGCAGTGGTCTGTCCCTGACATCATCACATCCATAGCCCCCCCCCCGCCCACGGTCTAGTGCGTGGACTGTCCCTGACATGATCACACCCACAGCCTACGTTCTAGTGTGGTGGACTGTCCCTGACATCATCACGCCCATAGCCTCCCCTGCGGTCTAGTGCAGAGGACTGTCCCTGACATCGTCACACCCATAGCCCCCCCTGCGGTCTAGTGGTCTTGTGCAGTGGTCTGTCCCTGACATCATCACATCCATAGTCCCCCCCCCGCCCACGGTCTTGTGCGGTGGACTGTCCCTGACACCATCACATGCGGTCTAGTGTGGGACTGTCCCTCACATTATCACACCCATAGCCCCCCTGTGGTCTAGTGCAGAGGACTGTCCCTGAAATCATCACGCCCATAGCCCCCCCTCTGCGTTCTAGTGCGGTGGACTGTCCCTGACATCTTCACACCCATAGCCCCCCCCCCCCCTGCGGTCTAGTGCGGTGGACTGTTTCTGATGACCTCAAGCCTGCTCTGGATGTGAGGACATCAGGAACAGTCCACCGCTGGATGGTGGGGGAGTGCCGTTTGCCGGTGGAGTGGAGGATCGGGTGAGTATAGGTTTTCTACTCTCTCCTGGACAAAATGAGCAGTTGACTCGTGCAGTGTAAGCACAGTCCCATGACATCGGAAATTGTAATTTTTTTCTTTTGCCCTGAAGTTGGGTTTTAACAAGAGCAAAACACCCCCCCCCCCTTTTTCCTTTGCTTAGCTGGGTTCAGCAACAATAAAATGTTTACTTAAGGCCTCATTCACATTGGCATACCTCTGTACACCCCTGTGAATGGCCGTCTCTGCCCACATGTGACACACGGGTGTTCCGCTTGCAGGCAGTCTCATTCATATCTATTGGAATGCAGTGGTTGCACGGATACGGCTACTCCCAATTTGACAGCTTTGCAGGTCCACCACACCGCCTGTGTTCGGACACACCCACACACACACACACACACACACACACACACACACGCACACAGCGGTCATATTGGGACCAGCGGCTGCACAAACCATCTGTGTTCATGGCGAGCCGTGCAGCCACTGCTTCCCAAGAGACATGAATGAGACTTGATGAGAAATGATGTTTGGAATACTGGTGCAGGTCTGCCTTTTACAGCAATTTTTACCTTTCGGAGCTCCTGGGCTTCTGACTCCGAGACTTCCTGATCCTGGATGACGGCCTCTGCCTGTTCTCCTGCAACGGGCCCCGATCTCACTATCGTATCCAGCAGCCAGGAATCTGAAAAGAGAGAAATATAGAACGGTCACTTGTCGCCATCTGGTGTACAAGATGAATAATGCACCACAGTATAGGGCACTATCCACCCATAACTAATAGTGTCCCATTTACTTCCTTCCCCCTCCAATATTAAAGTGATTGTAAAGGTTCGTTTTTTTTTGTTTTGTTTTTTTAAATAACAAACATGTTATACTTAGAGCCGGTTCACACAGCGGGCGATGCGAGGCGACACGACTCGCCTCGCTCTCGCAAGTCGCCCCCGTTCTGTACAATGGAACCGTTCTGAGAGGAGCGACTCGAGTCGCTCCGACTCAGAAAAAAGGTTCCTGTACTACTTTTGGGCGACCTCGGGGCGACTTGCATTGACTTCTATACAGAAGTCATTTGCTAGTCGCCGCTGAGGCCGCGGCAGGTCGCGGCGAGGCAAGTCGGAGTCGCCTCGCCTCGCCTGCAGTGTGAACCGGCCCTAACCTGCTCTGTGTAAGGGTTTTGCACAGATCGGCCCCGATCCCCCCTTTTTGGGGTCCCCCTGCGGCACTCCTGGCTACTCCTCTTTATTAGGTGCCTCCATGGAGAACCGCTTTGCATGGGGGCACCCGTGTGGCTGCGCTCCTGAGTCCTGCTGTTGCTGCGTCTATTGACACAGACAGCAGGATGCAGCCCTGCCCCCTTCCCCCCCTCTCTGGATTTGATTGACAGCAGCGAGAGCCAATGAGGACCCAAGACAGTGGCTGGAGCTGCTGGGCTCGTGCTCATTGCTGGAACGATCGGGTTCATGCGTAAGAAAAAAGGGGAGCTCTGGTGGGCGGCTGCAGCACAGAAGGTTTTTCACCTTTAAGCCCTCCTCGCCCCTTTACATGCCACATTTGGCATTTCATTTTTTGGGGGGGAAGGGAGCGGGTACCTAGTTTTGACAGGTACCCATCACCCACTTCCTGCTCTCGTTGCCTCGCCGCCTTGTTGACTCCTCTTCTCCCCCTAGTCGACTCCTCCTCTCCCCCTAGTCGACTCCTCCTCTCCCCCTAGTCGACTCCTCCTCTCCCCCTAGTCGACTCCTCCTCTCCCCCTAGTCGACTCCTCCTCTCCCCCTAGTCGACTCCTCCTTTCCCCCTAGTCGACTCCTCCTCTCCCCCTAGTTGACTCCTCCTCTCCCCCTAGTTGACTCCTCCTCTCCCCCTAGTTGACTCCTCCTCTCCCCCTCTGCAATCTTCTGGGATACATTACAGGTCCCAGAAGATTGCTCAGCCATTCAGGACACGCAGCGCCAGTCGTGCATGCACAGTGCGCACCCGGCTGTGAAGCCACAACCTGTCACAGCTGAGTGCCCACACTTGCAATGCCGGCGCCCCTTAGAGGCAGGTGAGAGAACGGAGGCTTCGGGCGGCCGCATCGCTGGACCGTGGGACAGGAGAGTGTCTGTTTATTAAAAGTCAGCAGCTACACTTTTTTCTAGCTGCTGACTTTTAACCACTTAAGGACCGAGCTTCTTTTTGAGATTTGTTGTTTACAAGTTAAAAACAGTTTTTTTTTTCCTAGAAAATTACTTAGAACCCACAAACATTATACATTTTTTTCTAACACCCTAGAGAATAAAATGGCGGTTGTTGCAATACTTTCCGTCACACCGTATTTGCGCAGCGGTCTTACCAGCACACTTTTTTTTGGAAAAAATACACTTTTTTAATTAAAAAATAAGAAAACAGTAAAGGTAGCCCAATTTTTTTTTTATATTGTCAAAGATAATGTTACGCCGAGTAAATGGATACCCGACATGTCACGCTTCAAAATTGCGCCCGCTTGTGGAATGGCGACAAACTTTTACCCTTAAAAATCTCCATAGGCTAAATTAAAAAAATTCTACAGGTTGCATGTTTTAAGTTACAGCGGAGGTCTAGGGCTAGAATTATTGCTCTCGCTCTACCGATCGCATCGATACCTCTCATGTGTGGTTTGAACACCGCTACTCACGTATGCATTCGCTTCTGCACGCGAGCTCAGCGGGACGGGGCGCGTTTATCACATTTTTTAAATTTTTTTCTTATTTATTTTACCTTTTATTTTTACACTGTTCTTTAAAAAAAAAAAAAATTAAAAATGGTGTCACTTTTATTCCTATTACAAGGAATGTAAACATCTCCTGTAATAAAAAAAAAAGCATGACAGGTCCTCTTAAATAAGAGATCTGGGGGGGTCAAAAAGACCTCACATCTCATATTTACACTAAAATACAATATATATATAAAAAAAAGGCCCTTTAAGAGCTATGGGTGGAAATGACATTTTGACGTCGCTTCCGCCCTGCATTGTTATGGAGACGGGTGGGGGCCATCTTCCCCTCACTTGTTTCCATGCCCAGTGAGGTTGAAGAGCCGATGGATCCGGTAATCAGCGGAGGGCACCGAAACATGGAGGGGGGGGGGTGTTGTCGCTGATAAAGGTGATCTCGCGGCGAATCCACCGCAGAGACCACTTTTATCTTGAAGCGGACCGCTCGCTGAAGAAGAGGATACCGGGGTTATGGTAGCTAGCTGCTGCCATAACAACGATACTCCTCTTAAAAAGTACCGACGTATAACGGCGGTGGGTGGTCCGGAAGTGGTTAAAAGTACTTTCATTTCTTATTATATATGGATCTCGCCTCTTCAGCTCTCACCAACCTGCAGGTGAAAATGTAGGTGAAACCTGTAGGTGAAAATGTAGGTGCAACCTGTAGATGAAAATGTAGGTGAAATCTGTAGGTGAAAATGTAGGTGCAACCTGTAGGTGAAAATGTAGGTGAAACCTGTAGGTGAAAATGTAGGTGCAACCTGTAGGTGAAAATGTAGGTGAAACCTGTAGGTGAAAATGTAGGTGAAACCTGTAGGTGAAAATGTAGGTGAAACCTGTAGGTGAAAATGTAGGTGAAACCTGTAGGTGAAAATGTAGGTGAAACCTGTAGGTGAAAATGTAGGTGCAACCTGTAGATGAAAATGTAGGTGAAATCTGTAGGTGAAAATGTAGGTGAAACCTGTAGGTGAAAATGTAGGTGCAACCTGTAGGTGAAAATGTAGGTGCAACCTGTAGGTGAAAATGTAGGTGAAACCTGTAGGTGAAAATGTAGGTGAAAGCTGTAGGTGAAAATGTAGGTGCAACCTGTAGGTGAAAATGTAGGTGCAACCTGTAGGTGAAAATGTAGGTGCAACCTGTAGGTGAAAATGTAGGTGCAACCTGTAGGTGAAAATGTAGGTGAAACCTGTAGGTGAAAATGTAGGTGCAACCTGTAGGTGAAAATGTAGGTGAAACCTGTAGGTGAAAATGTAGGTGAAACCTGTAGGTGAAAATGTAGGTGAAACCTGTAGGTGAAAATGTAGGTGAAACCTGTAGGTGAAAATGTAGGTGCAACCTGTAGATGAAAATGTAGGTGAAATCTGTAGGTGAAAATGTAGGTGCAACCTGTAGGTGAAAATGTAGGTGAAACCTGTAGGTGAAAATGTAGGTGAAAGCTGTAGGTGAAAATGTAGGTGCAACCTGTAGGTGAAAATGTAGGTGCAACCTGTAGGTGAAAATGTAGGTGCAACCTGTAGGTGAAAATGTAGGTGCAACCTGTAGGTGAAAATGTAGGTGCAACCTGTAGGTGAAAATGTAGGTGAAACCTGTAGGTGAAAATGTAGGTGAAAGCTGTAGGTGAAAATGTAGGTGCAACCTGTAGGTGAAAATGTAGGTGCAACCTGTAGGTGAAAATGTAGGTGCAACCTGTAGGTGAAAATGTAGGTGCAACCTGTAGGTGAAACCTGTAGGTGAAAATGTAGGTGAAAGCTGTAGGTGAAAATGTAGGTGCAACCTGTAGGTGAAAATGTAGGTGCAACCTGTAGGTGAAAATGTAGGTGCAACCTGTAGGTGAAAATGTAGGTGCAACCTGTAGGTGAAAATGTAGGTGCAACCTGTAGGTGAAAATGTAGGTGAAATCTGTAGGTGAAAATGTAGGTGCAACCTGTAGGTGAAAATGTAGGTGAAACCTGTAGGTGAAAATGTAGGTGAAAGCTGTAGGTGAAAATGTAGGTGCAACCTGTAGGTGAAAATGTAGGTGCAACCTGTAGGTGAAAATGTAGGTGCAACCTGTAGGTGAAAATGTAGGTGAAAGCTGTAGGTGAAAATGTAGGTGCAACCTGTAGGTGAAAATGTAGGTGCAACCTGTAGGTGAAAATGTAGGTGAAACCTGTAGGTGAAAATGTAGGTGAAATCTGTAGGTGAAAATGTAGGTGCAACCTGTAGGTGAAAATGTAGGTGAAACCTGTAGGTGAAAATGTAGGTGAAAGCTGTAGGTGAAAATGTAGGTGCAACCTGTAGGTGAAAATGTAGGTGCAACCTGTAGGTGAAAATGTAGGTGAAAATGTAGGTGAAATCTGTAGGTGAAAATGTAGGTGCAACCTGTAGGTGAAAATGTAGGTGAAAATGTAGGTGAAACCTGTAGGTGAAAATGTAGTTGCAACCTGTAGGTGAAAATGTAGGTGCAACCTGTAGGTGAAAATGTAGGTGCAACCTGTAGGTGAAAATGTAGGTGAAACCTGTAGGTGAAAATGTAGGTGAAATCTGTAGGTGAAAATGTAGGTGCAACCTGTAGGTGAAAATGTAGGTGAAACCTGTAGGTGAAAATGTAGGTGAAAGCTGTAGGTGAAAATGTAGTTGCAACCTGTAGGTGAAAATGTAGGTGCAACCTGTAGGTGAAAATGTAGGTGCAACCTGTAGGTGAAAATGTAGGTGCAACCTGTAGGTGAAAATGTAGGTGCAACCTGTAGGTGAAAATGTAGGTGCAACCTGTAGGTGAAACCTGTAGGTGAAAATGTAGGTGCAACCTGTAGGTGAAAATGTAGGTGCAACCTGTAGGTGAAAATGTAGGTGCAACCTGTAGGTGAAAATGGCAGCCCACTCCTGCAGCCTCCTGCGATACCCACATAACGTTTCCCCCGGAGGCTGCAGTTCCATTCAGCAAGATCTGCTTTTATGTAACCTGTACATCATGGTGCTGGATCCCTGCCTGCTCATACACAAGATTTGGTGCCGCCTCATCAGGGGCTGAGAGCCAGGCAAGCTCCCCATGATGCAAAAAAAAGAAAGATGGCGGCACAGGACTGGGTGTGTGAAAGGGAAGTCATGGATTAGAAGTGGACACGGCGGATTTGCTGGGCTTTATCTTTATTGGCATTTTATCTAAGATCAAGTGTACAAAGAGAGGGTGGAGTGTAGTATCTGTTCTCATCAAGTAGGGGCGCTCCACCATGATTCCTGCCTTATGGTGGGAGTGATTGGCTGTAGAGTACCCCCTGCTGGAGTGATGGGGGTTCTAAAGACTAGTACCGGAGCTGGAACAGAAACAGGGGAGCTCACAGGCAGTTGGGGGCATGGAAGTAAACCCCCCCCCCCCCCCGCGCCCCGGGAAAACTGGACGGGCCCAGCTCCTCCTAGTTTGAATGGATCTAAAGGGCATCCAGAAAGTATTCACAGCGACTTACTTTTTCCACATTGTGTTATTTTACAGCCTTATTTCAAAACGGATTCAATTAATTATTTTCCTCAAAATTCTACAAACAACATCCCACAATGATAATGTGAAAAACTTTGTTTGAAATCTTTGCAAATTTATGAAAAATAAAAAACAAACAAATCCCACGTACAGAAGTATTCGCAGCCTTTGTCATGACACGCAGAATGGAGCTCAGGTGCCTCCTGTGTCCACTGATCATCCTTGAGATGTTTCTACAATTCGATTGGTCCACCGGTGGTGAATTCAGAATTCAGTTGATTGGACATGATTTGGAAAGGCACACACCTGTCTATAGAAGGTCCCACAGGTAACAGTGCATGTCAGAGCACAAACCGAGCCATGAAGTCCAAGGAATTGTCTGTAGACCTCCGAGACAGGACTGTATGGAGGCACAGATCTGGGGAAGGGTACAGAAAAAAATTCTGCAGCATTGACGGACTCAATAAGCCCAGTGGCCTCCATCATCTGTAAATGGAAGACGTTTGGAACCACCGGGACTCTTCCCAGATCGGGTCGCCTGGCCAAACTGAGCGATCGGGGGGAGAAGGGCCTTAGTCAGGGAGATGACCAAGAAATCGATGGTCACTCTGACAGAGCTCCAACATTTCTCAGTGGAGAGAGGAGAACCTTCCAGAAGAACAACCATCTCTGCAGCACATCACCAATCAGGCCTGTATGGTAGAGCGGCCAGACGGAAGCCCCTCCTCAGTAAAAGGCACATGACAGCCCCCCCTGGAGTTTGCCAAAAGGCACCTGAAGGACTCTCAAAACAAAATTCTCTGGTCTGAATCTCTGAAACAAAGATTGAACACTTTGGCCTGAATGACAAGTGTCATGTCTGGAGGAAACCAGGCACCGCTCATCACTTGGCCAATACCATCCCTACAGTGAAGCATGGTGTTGGCATTATCATGTTGTGGGGATGTTTTTCAGTGAAGGGAACTGGGAGACTAGTCAGGATCGAGAGAAAAATGAATGCAGCAATGTACAGAGACATCTTTGATAAAAACCTGCTCCAAAGCATTCTGAACCTCAGACTGGGGCCAAGGTTCATCTTCCAACAGGACAACAACGCTAAGGACACAGCCAAGATAACAAAGGAGTGGCTATAAGACAACTCTGTGAATGTCCTTGAGTGGCCCAGCCAGAGCCCGGACTTGAACCCAATTACACATCTCTGGAGAGATCTGAAAATGGCTGTGCACCGACGCTCCCCATCCAACCTGATGGAGCTTGAAAGGTCCTGCAAAGAAGAATGGGAGAAACTGCCCAAAAATAGGTGTGCCAAGCTTGTAGCATCATACTCAACAAGACTGGAGGCTGTAATTGGTGCCAAAGGGGCTTCACCAAAGTATTGAACAAAGGCTGTGAATACTTATGTACATGGGATTGTTTTTTTATTTGTAATACATTTTCAAAGATTTCAAATAAACTTCTTTCATGTTGTCATTATGGGGTATAATGTTGTTTGTAGAATTTTGAGGGAAATAATGAATTTAATCAATTTTGGAACAAGGTTGTAACATTGTCAGGGCTGGGCTCAGCTGTCGGATAATTGCCAGCTCTTATCTCTCCACAATTACTCAGCTGCTGTTGATATCCTGCTCGTCAGTCCTGCCTACTTAAGCCATCCAGTACAGAGGATCTCTGCCTTCGCCTTGGTCAACATCACAGAGACTATCTCCTAAGTTCCTGTTTCAAGACATGCTTTGCTGACATCCCTTCTGGCTCCAGATCCTGCTTGCTGTTCCACTACATTGATCCCTGACTTCTGGCTTTACTGACTATCCATTACAGTTACTGAACTTTGGCTATGTTTTGACTACGTTTGTTCTTTTTACTTTTATTATTAAACAAGTGTGATTTTAACTGTACTTCTGCCTCGGTCTGATTTCATGGTTTCTGACAAACAATAAAAAGATTTGGAAAAAGTGAAGTGCTGTGAATACTTTCTGGATAAACTGTATATGAGATTTTAGTGATCAGGTTTACATCTATTTTAAAATGTATAGTTTGCTTATATATTTCCTCCTTTCTTATTATTTTATTAGTAAATATATTATATGCAGGACTCAAAAATATTGTTAAAAACATTTTTTTTTGCATAGACATTTCTTAATTCTAGCCAACAGGAACTTCAGGCGCTCCTCTGATTTATTAGCCCCCTCTCCCTGTCATGCATTGTCCTGGATTCTGTTACTCACCTGCCCAGCTGACCCAGCGTTGCCCTACAGCGATCCATTAATCTGATGCAGCAACTCCGGTCCTGAATCGCCATCTTGGTCCTCCTCAGTCATCGGAAGCCAGTTGCCTCTTGCAGATTGAAGCAGCCGGCCTCTGAGGATGATCGTTGTGAGTCTGCAACCTCCTGGGATATGAACCCAGGAGGCAGAGACAGCAGGGACGCGTCATTCTAGCCTAGGCTAAAATTGCGGCGGGAGGGATTGGAACCGACCATTCTTCGATCTCAACCATTCTTCTGATTAACCCTTTTATACTTCATTGCTGAACTGGACTTGAGCTCGGCTCGGATCCCAGACTAAACCTTGCACGGTGCTCCGCACCCCTTGGCACCCGTGCCACTCGGTGTCCACCAAGTCTCTGTCTCCATCTCCAGAGGCTTCAAGGACTCGAGGTGACTCCAGAGGCTTCAAGGAATCGAGGTGCCTCCAGAGGCTTCAAGGACTCGAGGTGACTCCAGAGGCTTCAAGGACTCGAGGTGCCTCCAGAGGCTTCAAGGACTCGAGGTGCCTCCAGAGGCTTCAAGGACTCGAGGTGCCTCTAGAGGCTTCAAGGACTCGAGGTGCCTCTAGAGGCTTCAAGGACTCGAGGTGCCTCCAGAGGCTTCAAGGACTCGAGGTGCCTCTAGAGGCTTCAAGGACTCGAGGTGCCTCCAGAGGCTTCAAGGACTCGAGGTGCCTCCAGAGGCTTCAAGGACTCGAGGTGCCTCCAGAGGCTTCAAGGACTCGAGGTGCCTCCAGAGGCTTCAAGGACTCGAGGTGCCTCCAGAGGCTTCAAGGACTCGAGGTGCCTCCAGAGGCTTCAAGGACTCGAGGTGCCTCCAGAGGCTTCAAGGACTCGAGGTGCCTCCAGAGGCTTCAAGGACTCGAGGTGACTCCAGAGGCTTCAAGGACTCGAGGTGACTCCAGAGGCTTCAAGGACGCGAGGTGCCTCCAGAGGCTTCAAGGACTCGAGGTGCCTCCAGAGGCTTCAAGGACTCGAGGTGCCTCCAGAGGCTTCAAGGACTCGAGGTGCCTCCAGAGGCTTCAAGGACTCGAGGTGCCTCCAGAGGCTTCAAGGACTCGAGGTGCCTCCAGAGGCTTCAAGGACGCGAGGTGCCTCCAGAGGCTTCAAGGACGCGAGGTGCCTCCAGAGGCTTCAAGGACTCGAGGTGCCTCCAGAGGCTTCAAGGACTCGAGGTGCCTCCAGAGGCTTCAAGGACTCGAGGTGCCTCCAGAGGCTTCAAGGACTCGAGATGCCTCCAGAGGCTTCAAGGACTCGAGGTGCAAGGGAGGCCTCCCCACTACTTCGGTCTCACCTCAGGTACGTGGCCCTCGTGACACCTGCATGGTAGAGTGGCAAGACGGAAGGCCCTTCTCAGCAAAAGGCACATGACAGCCCACCTGGAGTTTGCCAAAAGGACTCTCAAAACGAAATTCTCTGGTCTGAATCTCTGAAACAAAGATTCAACACCTTGGCCTGAATGGCAAGCATCATGTCTGGAGGAAACCAGGAACCCGGCATTCTAGCCTAGGCTAAAATTGTGGAGGGAGGGAAGGGGGTAAACCAGGCATAAAGTCTTAAAAAAAAAAAAAAAAAAAGTTAAAACTACACACACAGCTGAGTGAGTCAGAGAAGGGACTCACCCCCCTGCCCTGTATGGCTATGTACAGACTTAAAGCGGAGGTCCACCCTAAAGTGGACCTTCCACTCATTGGAAACCTCCCCCCCTCCGGCACCACAATTGGCACCTTTCAGGGGGGAGGGGGGTGCAGGTACCTGTACAGTACAGGTATCTGCACCCACTTCCGGCGTAGATTCTGCAGAAGCTACGCCCCTTTCCGCAGAATCTACCCCCCTTTCCGAAGGTCCCCCGCTGCCTGCTGGGAAACACACGGATCCCAGAGACAGCGGGACCATCCTTATTGCGCAGCGCGACTCGCGCATGCGCAGTAGGGAAACGGGAAATGAAGCCGAAAGGCTCCACTTCCTGATTCCCATACCCAAGATGGCGGCGGCAGCACCTGAGAGGCGACCGAGAGATCGGCTTCGGGTGCCGACATCGCGGGCGCGCTGGGCGGGTAAGTGTCATTATTTTAAAGGTCAGCAGCTGCAGTATTTGTAGCTGCTGGCTTTAAAACAAAAAATAAATAAAAATGGCGGAACTCCCGCTTTAAAGCTACAGAGACACTTACCTTCAGTGGCTCTTGCCAATGCAATCGGTAGCTTCAGAGACATACAGTAGGTAGCTGAGGTTATATGTATGCCACAACCTTCCCTGTCACCTCCAGGCTCCATATTGGTCCTAAATTGTGGTTTATCCCACTGCCCAATCAGATGGCTCGCGAGGTGACAGGTGAATGCAACATACGGGTATATGCCACTTTTACCTGCTGTAAACAATGACTATATACAGCATCTCACAAAAGTAAGTACACCCCTCACATTTGTGTAAATATTTTCTTCTCTCTTTTCATGTGACAACACTGAAGAAATGACACTTGTCTACAATGTAAAGTAGTGAGTGTACAGCTTGTATAACAGTGTCAATTTGCTGCCCCCTCAAAATAACTCAACACACAGCCATTGGAGCGATTATTCCCAAATGGAAGAAGTACAAAAATAACCACCAATAAATCGCTCTCAGTCTGGAGCTCCATGGAAGATTTCGCCTCATGGGGTGAGGATGATCATGAGAAAAGTGAGGGATCAGCCCAGAGGAGAATCTTGTGAATGCTCTCAAGGCAGTTGGGACCAAAGTCACCAAACAAACCATTGGTGACACAATAACCGCCATGGATTGAAATCCTGCAGTGCCCACAATGTCCCCCTCCTCAAGAAATCTAAATAAGTGGTCTCCAAACAGTGGCCTGGGAGCTGGATGAGGCCCATGCTTGCCTTTATCCAGCCCGTGGAGCACTATTCTTTCCACTGACATTAACAATGGCGCAGGATTCTTGCCACTGACACCAATGATGGGGCACTATTCCTCCCACTGACACCAATGATGGGACACTATTCCTCCCACTGACACCAATGATGGGGCACTATTCCGCCCACTGACACCAATGATGGGGCACTATTCCTCCCACTGACACCAATGATGGGGCACTATTCCTCCCACTGACACCAATGATGGGACACTATTCCTCCCACTGACACCAATGATGGGGCACTATTCCGCCCACTGACACCAATGATGGGGCACTATTCCTCCCACTGACACCAATGATGGGGCACTATTCCTCCCACTGACACCAATGATGGGGCACTATTCCTTCCACTGACACCAATGATGGGGCACTATTCCTCCCACTGACACCAATGATGGGGCACTATTCCTCCCACTGACACCAATGATGGGACACTATTCCTCCCACTGACACCAATGATGGGGCACTATTCCTCCCACTAACACCAATGATGGGGCACTATTCCCCCCACTGACACCAATGATGGGGCACTATTCCTCCCACTGACACCAATGATGGGGCACTATTCCTCCCACTGACACCAATGATGGGGCACTATTCCTCCCACTGATACCAATGATGGGGCACTATTCCTCCCACTGACAACAATGATGGGGCACTATTGCTCCCACTGACACCAATGATGGGGCACTATTGCTCCCACTGACACCAATGATGGGGCACTATTCCTCCCACTGATACCAATGATGGGGCACTATTCCTCCCACTGACAACAATGATGGGGCACTATTGCTCCCACTGACACCAATGATGGGGCACTATTCCTCCCACTGATACCAATGATGGGGCACTATTCCTCCCACTGACAACAATGATGGGGCACTATTGCTCCCACTGACACCAATGATGGGGCACTATTCCTCCCACTGATACCAATGATGGGGCACTATTCCTCCCACTGACAACAATGATGGGGCACTATTGCTCCCACTGACACCAATGATGGGGCACTATTGCTCCCACTGTCACCAATGATGGGGCACTATTCCTACCCCTGACACCAATGATGGGACACTATTCCTCCAACTGACACCAACGATGGCACACTATTCCTCCCACTGACACCAATGATGGGACACTATTCCCCCCACTGATACCAATGATGGGACACTATTCCTCCAACTGACACCAACGATGGCACACTATTCCTACCCCTGACACCAATGATGGGGCACTATTCCTCCCACTAATACCAATCATGGGGTACTATTCCTCCCAATGATACCAATAATGGGGCACTATTCCTCCTACTGATAACAATGATGGGACACAATTCCTTTCACAGACACCGATGATGGGGTATTGTTATCAACACCAAGACATTTTCTACTCCCATTGGCCACAGTCTGGCCCCTCTAAAGTCTGAAGGATAGTAAATGTAACCCTTTGTTTGGAGACCCCTGTTCTAAATGATTTGAAGAAGGATTGGTAGAAAGTGCTGTGGTGAGATGAGACAAAAATTCAGCTCTTTGGCATTAACTTGACTTGCGGTGTTTGGAAGAAGAAAAATGCCGACTATGACCCTAAGATCACCATCCCTACAGTCACACACGGAGGTGGAAATACGATGCTTTGGGGCTGTTCCTCTACTAAAGGTACAGGCCAACTTTGCTGCACTGAGGGGCCAATGGACGGGGCCACGTATTGTAAAATCTTGGATGAGAACCTTCTTCCCTCAGCCAAAACAATGAAGATGGGTGGTGGATGGGTCTTCCAGCATGACAATGACACAAAACATACAGCCAAGGCAACAAAGGAGTGGCTCAAGAAGAAGCAAACTAAGGTCCTGGAGTGGCCTAGCCGGTCTCCAGACCTTAATCCTATAGAAAAGTTATGGAGGGAGATGAAACTATGAGCCAAGAAACCTTAAAGATTTAGAGAGGATGTAAAAAGAAGAGAGGACCAAAATCCCTCCTGAGATTTGTGCAAACCTGGTCACCAACTACAAGAAACGTCTGAGTACGAAGTCGTGTTTTGCTTGGGGATCAAATACTTATTTTACTCACTGAACTGCAACTCCATTTATAACATTTGTATCATGTGTTCTTTCTGGATGTTTGGTTGATATTCTGTCTGTACCATATAAGATACACCTATGATAAAAATGATAGAATCTTAATTTCTTTGTAAGTGGGCAACCTTATACAATCCGCAGGGGATCAAATCATTATTACCCCCCCCCGCTGTATAAAGCGCTCTCTGTGATTTCTACTTGTGTAACAATGGTCTCCCACCTTCAATGTTTAGGAGAAGGGTGACGGCCGCTCTCTCGGATCAAAGCTGAGCCTACAAAGAGGCCGTTTTAGCGGCCGCAGCCCATCAATCAGCGAGTTCTTGGCGGACGACAAGGACGAATAACACATTAACCCGGGTTACGGCCCACGCCGGCGTGATATTCGGGGGGAACGGAGCGCCGGGCGGACACCGGGCTGGTTAATGTTTGCCGAGGTGCTGTCAGCTACCTGCTAATTAAAAACAAAAGGAAAATTCCCTCCGGCTAATTAATAACGACCCGAGTGGTGGGCAGGCGGCGCTGGCGATCAGTCAGTGTGACCGGCCGTTGCTCTGAAGTTCTGACCTCCAGCCAATCCTTCAGTCTTGCACAGTTATACCGGCGCCTCTCCTGGACTGAAACGGCTTCCTCTGATTTCACCGCACACTGTGAGCTTCTCACCTTGTGCATTAGAAGCTGCAGCAAATCTGATAGAGCCCCGCCCTCATTTCCTGGAGGACATCCAGCATTATCTAGCCCTCTTCTCTCCAGTCTGACTGTCCCTGGCCCGTCCCTTGTATTCAGTTCTTTATATAATGTAGGCTCAGAATCACATGTGGCCGTTACCTAGGGTGGTCAGTATGCAAATACAGCCTAGGAACGCCCACTCCTCCAATTTCCTAATATTACGGAAGCTCAGCATCATATGTGGGCGGTACCTATGCAAATACAGCCTGCCTAGGAACGCCCACTCCTCCAATTCTTAATATTACGGGGGCTCAGCATCATATGTGGGCAGTACCTATGCAAATACAGCCTGCCTAGGAACGCCCACTCCTCCAATTTCCTAATATTACGGAAGCTCAGCATCATATGTGGGCGGTACCTATGCAAATACAGCCTGCCTAGGAACGCCCACTCCTCCAATTCTAAATATTACGGAAGCTCAGCATCATATGTGGGCGGTACCTATGCAAATACAGCCTGCCTAGGAACGCCCACTCCTCCAATTCCTAATATTACGGGGGCTCAGCATCACATGTGGGCGGTACCTATGCAAATATAGCCTGCCTAGGAACGCCCACTCCTCCAATTCCTAATATTACAGGGGCTCAGCATCATATGTGGGCGGTACCTATGCAAATACAGCCTGCCTAGGAACGCCCACTCCTCCAATTCCTAATATTACGGAAGCTCAGCATCATATGTGGGCGGTACCTATGCAAATACAGAGAAAGAAGGTGAAATGGGGAGAGGAAGAAGAATGGATATGAGGGGAGGGGATAGGAGAGGTGAAGAGGAGAGGAAAGGAGACCATTAAAAGTATAAAGGGGAGGAGAGGGCAGAAGAGGAAAAAGGACTGAAAAAAATGGACAATAAGGTGAGAGGAGTGGAGATGAAGAAAAATGAGTGAGAGGAGGAGAAGAGAGGAGAGTAGAGTATAGGAGAGAAAAGATAGGGAGATGGAAGGGATAGGATGAATGGAAGGAAGAGTAGGAGAAGAGGAGAGGTGAAGGGAAAAGTGTGGAGTTGAGGGGAGAAGAGGAGGAGGGGATTAAATGGATACAGAAGAAGAATGGATAGGTGAGTAGGAGAGGAGAGGAGTGGAAAAGAGAAACAGGAGAAAAGACAGAAGGAGAGGACAGGGACGGAAAGAAAGAAATAAAGAAGGCAGGAAAGAAGGAAAAATGAAGATAAAGAGAACTTAGATGATGAGAAGACAGGAGATGGGAGAGAAGGGTGTAGAGAGGAGAGTGAAGGGGTTACAGGCGCCCTTGTTATGATGTGCGCTGACTTTGTTGTTTTGCAGTGTGTGACATCACTGTGGGATGTTGGTGGATAACCCTTTCCTGAGGAGGCCACCTCCGCCCTGCAGCCCCGACCTGTTCTCAGCCCACTCTGGATGGAAATGTTCCAGGCTGTGGTCACCGCCGCCGTCTGCTTTGCATTACTAAACGCGATCGGCACATTCTGTATTATGGGGAGAAGAGCTCAGCTGCTGAGAAAGTGGACGGAGCGCTGAGATTTCCCGTCTTAAAAAATCAATCACAAATACTCCGCAGAGTCTCCTCTGCCTGCTTAGTGTAGGATCTCACTATACACGGATATTTTATTTATCCATCCTTTGCAAGGTGCCGGAGAAGTTCCGAAGCCCAGAAGAACTCGATTTTCAAATACTCAATTAAATTCCGTGGCCAAAACTTACCCCCACCCTCCTCCTCCAGAGCCCTTAATATTGGCCCTAACTATGGCCCACTACCAGTACTGGCCCATAACTATGGCCCACTACCAGTACTTGCCCATAACTATGGCCCACTACCAGTACTTGCCCATAACTATGGCCCACTACCAGTACTGGCCCATGACTATGGCCCATTACCAGTACTGGCCCATGACTATGGCCCATTACCAGTACTGGCCCATGACTATGGCCCATTACCAGTACTGGCCCATGACTATGGCCCATTACCAGTACTGGCCCATGACTATGGCCCATTACCAGTACTGGCCCATAACTATGGCCCATTACCAGTACTGGCCCATAACTATGGCCCATTACCAGTACTGGCCCATAACTATGGCCCATTACCAGTACTGGCCCATAACTATGGCCCATTACCAGTACTGGCTCCTAACTATGGCCCATTACCAGTACTGGCTCCTAACTATGGCCCATTACCAGTACTGGCTCCTAACTATGATCGATTGCCAGTACTGTCCCATAACTATGGCCCATTACCATTACTGGTCCATAACAATGACCCATTACCAGTACTGGCCCATAACTATGACCCATTACCAGTACTGGCCCATAACTATGACCCATTACCAGTACTGGCCCATAACTATGACCCATTACCAGTACTGGCCCATAACTATGACCCATTACCAGTACTGGCCCATAACTATGACCCATTACCAGTACTGGCCCATAACTATGACCCATTACCAGTACTGGCCCCTAATTATGACTGATTGCCAGTACTGCCCCATAACTATGACCCATTACCAGTACTGGCCCATAACTATGACCCATTACCAGTACTGGCCCATAACTATGACCCATTACCAGTACTGGCCCCTAATTATGACTGATTGCCAGTACTGCCCCATAACTATGACCCATTACCAGTACTGGCCCATAACTATGACCCATTACCAGTACTGGCCCATAACTATGACCCATTACCAGTACTGGCCCCTAATTATGACTGATTGCCAGTACTGCCCCATAACTATGACCCATTACCAGTACTGGCACATAACTATGACCGATTGCAAGTACCGGCCCATGACTATAACCCATTACCAGTACCGACCCATAACTATGACCCATTACCAATACTGGCCCATAACTATAACTGATTACCAATACTGGCCCATAACTATGACCCATTAAAAATACTGGCCCATAACTATAACCGATTACCAATATTGGCCCATAACCAATAGTGTGAAGGTAGGGACGGGACAAGCTCTCAATTACAAGAGCCGATTGATCATTGTATAACACAGCATCCAGGTATTAAGGCCCACTGTATTCCCACCATGTGTGCACATATACTGTATGCAACCTCCCACCAAGATCCCCGGGGCCCGTACTTATAATAGGGAACCAGAAAGCCTGGCTCCCGATCACCCGATAGCCTCTGATTGTCTGTCACAGTGATCAGTCACTATGCAGGCCACCCCTGCATTATTTTCTCCTCCTGAATGGAGGGGAAAAAAAAAAACATTTTTACATTAGTATCAGTGTCAGTATATTTTAGGTCAGATAAAAAAATAAATAAATAAATAATAGTTTCTGGACCCTACTATAGGTACAAACAACAATTAACACCCACATAAAGGTGCATCTAAGAAAATGTGAATATCAAAAAGTTAGTTTATTTCAGTAATTCAATTCAAAAAGTAAAACTCATATATTTTATATAGATTCATTACACACAGAGTGATATATTTCAAGCATTTCTGTCTTTTAATGTTGACGATTATGGCTCACAGCTAAAGAAAATCCAAAATTCACTATCTCAGAATAATGGTATTCTACATAAGTCCAATAAAAAAAAAAAAGGATTTTTAATACTGTATTCATCGGCGTATAACACACACCCCAAGTTTAGGAGGGAAGTTTAAGTTAAAAAAAACTTACATTTTAAATGCCCATCAATGCCGCCTTGTCAGAGTCCATCTGCAGCCTTGTCCAGTGACCATCTGTAGCCTGCCCCAGTGTCCATCTGCAGCCTGCCCCAGTGTCCATCTGCAGCCTTGTCCAGTGACCATCTGTAGCCTGCCCCAGTGTCCATCTGCAGCCTTGCAATGTGCACCTGTAGCCTGCCCCAGTGTCCATCTGCAGCCTTGCAATGTGCACCTGTAGCCTGCCCCAGTGTCCATCTGCAGCCTTGCAATGTGCACCTGTAGCCTGCCCCAGTGTCCATCTGCAGCCTGCCCCAGTGTCCATCTGCAGCCTTGTCCAGTGTCCATCTGCAGCCTGCCCCAGTGTCCATCTGCAGCCTTGTCCAGTGACCATCTGTAGCCTGCCCCAGTGACCATCTGTAGCCTGCCCCAGTGACCATCTGCAGCCGTGCAATGTGCATCTGTAGCCTGCCCCAGTGTTCATCTGCAGCCTTGTCCAGTGACCATCTGTAGCCTGCCCCAGTGTCTGCCTGCAGCATTGCCCAAAATTGCAGCATGTTTGCGTTTTGAATTTGCCCCCGTGATATTCGGCTCCTCTCGCCACCGACATAGACCGAGCCAAGCCAAGTGTACTGTGTACTCGGCTCCGCTCGCAGTCACGCTCCCGTCCCGCCCCTTGGCATGGCTCCTATGATGGACACAATACCGGGTCAATGGCAGGATGTAAAGGCTAGGAGGCAGGACTGGGCATCACTGCGAGTGGAGCCGAGTCTAGCCGAGTACACTCGGCTCAGCCAATGCGGTACATAAATGTTGGCTTACTGAAAAAGTCTGTCCATGTACAGTATAGTGTGCACTCAATACTTGGTCGGGGCTCCTTTTGCACGAATTACTCCATCAATGTGGCGTGGCATGGAGGTGATCAGCCTGTGGCACTGCTGAGGTGTTATGGAAGCCTGGGTTGCTTTGATAGCGGCCTTCAGCTTGTCTGCATTGTTGGGTCTGGTGTCTCTCATCTTTCTCTTGACAATACCCCACAGATTCTCTATGGGGTTTGGGTCAGGCGAGTTTGCTGGCCAATCAAGCACAGTGATACCATGGTCACGTGACCAGGTATTGGTACTTTTGGCAGTGTGGGCAGGTGCCAAGTCCTGTTGGAAAATGAAATCAGAATCTCCATAAAGCTGCTCATCAAAGGGAAGCATGAAGAGGTCTAGAATTTCCTGGTAGAGGGCTGCCCTGACTTTGGACTTGATAAAACACAGCGGACCAACACCAGCAGATGACACGGCCCCCCAAATCATCACCGACTGTGGAAACTTCACACTGGACCTCATGCAACTTGGATTCTCCGCCTTTCCACTCTTCCTCCAGACTCTGGGACCGCGATTCCCAAATAAAATGCAAAATTTACTTTCATGCGAAGAAAGAGAACTTTGGACCACTGAGCAACAGTCCAGTCCTTTTTCTCCTTCGCCCAGATAAGACGCTCCTGAAGTTGTCTCTGGTTCAAGAGTGGCTTGCCACAAAGAATGTGACAGTTGTAGCCCATGTCCTGGAGACATCTGTGTGTGGTCTCCTAAAGCATGGGTCTTCAAACTATGGCCCTCCAGATGTTCAGGAACTACAATTCCCATCATGCCTAGTCATGTCTGTGAATGTCAGAGTTTTACAATGCCTCATGGCAGGGCTCGACAAAACCCGGGCGCCAGGTCGCATTTGCGACTAGAATTAGCGACCTGGCGCCTGGGGCAGCACAGCTAGGGGTATGCTGTCTCCGCGGACCCCAGGGGCACGATCGCGTCGGGCCGCGCCGCCGGCGGCCGGTAATTGAGCCCCCGGCTTTGAGGCCTTCTACGATCCTATGGTTCCTTCTGGAATCTGGCGCCCTCTTGTGGTGGCCGTTGGAATTACAACCAGCAATGCTAATGGATGCAATGCTAATTCCCCTGCCTGCCTATCTTCCTTCCCTTTACTCAGAACCCCTGAACATTATATATATATATATATTTTATTCTAACACCCTAGAGAATAAAATGGTGGTCGTTGCAATACTGTCTGTCACACCGTCTTTGCACAGCGGACTTACAAGCGCACTTTTTTGGGGAAAATGTATTTAATAAAAAAATAAATAAGACAACAGTAAAGTTAGCCCAATTTTTTTTATATTGTGAAAGATAATGTTACGCCTAGTAAATCGATACCCAACATGTCACGCTTCAAAATTGTGCCCGCTCATGAAATGGCGACAAACTTTTACCCTTTAAAATCTCCATAGGCGACGTTTAAAAAATTCTACAGGTTGCACTTTTTAAGTTATAGAGGAGGTCTGGGGCTAGAATTATTGCTCTCACTCTACCGATCGCAGCGATACCTCACATGTGTGGTTTGAACACCGCTTTCATATATGCGTTCGCTTCTGCACGCAAACTTGGCGGCACAGGGCGCGTTTAAAATATATATTTTTTTATTATTTTAACTTTTATTTTTATTTTTTTCACTGTTCTTTTTTAAAAAAAAATAAAAATTTGTGTCACTTTTATTCCTATTACAAGGAATGTAAAAATCCCTTGTAATAGAAAAACGCGCGACAGGTCCTCTTGTATATGAGATCTGGGGTCAGAGAGACCTCGGATCTCATATTTACACTAAAATGCTTTTTAAAAAAAATTTGTCATTTGAAAAAAAAAAAAAAATCCCTCTAAGGGCTATGGGCAATGACTTGGAGACAGGTGGGGCGCTATCTTCCCCCTCACTCGTCTCCATGTCAGGCCAGGGACAGGTCCAGATCGCCGTCACGGACCTGGCTCCTAACTTTTTTAGCTGGCTCCTAGATTCCAAGCAAATTTGTCAACCCCTGCCTCGTGGGATGTGTAGTTTCGCAACAGCTGGAGGGCCGTAGTTTGAGGATCCATGTCCTAAAGCACTGACACCAGCCGTAGTCCACGTTTGGTGAATCTCCCCCAAATTCTTCAATGGCCTTTGCTGCAAAAATCCTCTCAAGGCCGCAGTTATCCCCGTTGTTTGTGGCACCTTTTTTTTTTTTTTTACCACGAAAAGACTCCAAATCTGCATCGATGAACATTTAAGAGGTATCAAGAATCTAAGTAATGAGGAGAATAAGAAGAAGAGAGAGGATATCTTCCACACTAGCGTTACACTTTGCAGACTTTCATGGAGGCAGCACGGCTGGTTATCAGGGTCAAGGGGATTTATACCCTAAATTTGCCATCACATTGAGGTGACTTCCATACCATCCTGCTGCAAAAAGAAAACATGTGGATTTTTAGGCTTAAAACACTTGCACCCCTGGGTTTAAATACTGAACGTAGTTTTCAGCCCTTCCTTGAACGCCAATTAAGGCCAGAATGTATCTTATGTGCTAGGGACATAAATCCTGCGCTGGAAGACATAGCCTATCCTCTTGGCTTGCTGATAGTATAACTAATCGAATATCCAGTTTTTGACTGCTATATCTAATTATATTTTCTCTTGTATATGTTCTATTCTGGTTTTGCTAGCTGGGGTTTTAGGTGCTTTGCCCTGTTTTCCCTCTGTGCCTTGATTCCCTTCATCATTGTTAAAGCGGAGGTTCACACAAAAACTGAACCTCTGCTATTCGGAAACCCCCCCCCCACCCCTCCGGTGTCACATTTGGCACCTTTCAGGGGGGAGGGGGGTGCAGGTACCTGTCTAAGACAGGTATCTGCACCCACTTCTTGGCATAGACTCCCACGAAAGTCTATGCCTCTTCCTGTCCCGGCCCCGCCGTCTGCTGGGACACACGCGGGTCCCAGAGACATCGCGGAACATTCTCATTGCGCTACGCGACTCTCGCATGTGCAGTAGGGAACCGGGAAGTGAAGCCGCAAGGCTTTATTTCTTGATTCCCATTCCGAAGATGGCGACGGCAGCATCCGAGGACTGAGCGACAGTTCGGCCTCAGGTGCCGACAACACTGGACCCTGGGACAGGGGAGTGTCCTTATTTTAAAAGTCAGCAGCTGCAGCATTTGTAGCTGCTGACTTAAAAAAAAAAAAATGTTGCAGGACTCCCGCTTTAAGGTTATTTGCCTGTTACGTTTTGCCTTCTATTAGAACCCTTCTGGCCAGCAGCAAGATGAATATGTGGTGTTTAGTTGGGAGGTTGACATCTAGTGGTCCTCTTAGGAACTGTAGCTTAAGTTTGTCCTGTGAGAAAAGTGTTCAAATAGACGACTGTTCTTGAGCCAACCCATCCTTGATAAAAACCCACGTGATTGGGTGAAACGTGTCGGTAACCACACCATGGCAGTGGCGTTTTTCACGTCACGGATGACGCACCTCACATCAGCGCAAGCGCACCACACACACCATGGGGACAGTGGAAGCCATCTTTATGCAAGGAATCAGGTCGGTGTGCCTCCTGGCTGCTGGAACCGCTCCTGGTATACTCCAATTCTTGCTCCTGGCACCAGTCTTGTTATGCTCCACCTGTTGCTCCTCACTGCTGGCACTGTTCCTGCTACATTCCACCTTTTGTTCATGGCAGCTGGCACTGTTCCTGGTGCATTCTACCCGTTCATCCTGGTTGCTGGTGTCACACCTGATATGCTCCGACTGACACACTTCCGTCACACATGTGCTGGCATTGTCCCTGTTATCTCTTACTCCAGGCCACTGGCACCATTCCTTATACACTCCATCCGTCGCCCCTGGCTGCTGGCAATGTTCCTGCAATGCTCCTCTAAGATGGCCTTGCAGCTGGCTCATCACCAGTCACCTAGTCATTTCTGCCCGTGGCCCTATAGCATCTTACGGCTATGTCTGCCAGTACCTGTGGAAGCGACCTCTACGGGTGGAGGGGGAGGCGTGATGGGGGACGGGCTTCCCAGTGAATGCCGTCTATCCCTTAGACTTAGGCAAACCCAGTCATGGTGAGGTTCGTTGGGTTTGTGATACATTTTCTAAATTGCACAAAAATAGCAACAAAATTCTCACTAACTATAGCTATCTTCCATATTTTTGATTTGTCTTTAAAAAAAAAAAAAAAATAATAATAATAATAATAAATATATATATATATATATATATATATATATATATATATATATATATATATATATATATATATATATATATATATATATATATATATATATATATATTTTTTTTTTTAAAGACAATATATATATATATATATATTTTTTTAAAGACAATATATATATATATATATATATATATATATATATATATATTAAAGACAATATATATATATATATATATATATATATATATTTTTTTTAAAGACAAAATAAATATCTAAATATATATATATATATATATATATATATATATATATATATATATATATATATATATATATATATATATTTTATTATTATTTTTTTAAAGACAAAATATATATATATATATATATATATATATATATATATATATATATAAAATTATTATGATTTTCTTTCAGCCGTTCTGTTCCTAGCTATCCAAATGTGAAGTAAAAGCAAGCTATTGATATCTTGGGCAGTCGCACTGCTATCTAATAGGAGTGGTGATGAGGATGATTTGGAGAAGATGATGTTGGGACTCATTGGGTGATCCATTGCCGCTCTATAAACATAAAAAGGCTAAGAATCCCTGTCCCAGATTATTTCCACCTTTGTCAGAATGTGTCGATAATGATGAGAGAATAAAAACAACGTAATAAAACAAACAAAATAATTGGGCATTTGATATACAGTGCCTTGAAAAAGTATTCATACCCCTTGAAAGTTTCCACATTTTGTCATGTTACATTCAAAAACATAAGACTCCTTTCATACTGGGGGTGCTTTTTGGGCGTTTTTGCGCTAAAAATGGCGCCTCTCTCAAGCCTCCCCAGTGTGAAATCCTGAGTGCTTTCAGGACGGGGAAAAAAAGTCTTGCAAGCAGTATCTTTGGGGCGGTGCGGGAGCATACACCGCTCCTCCACCGCCCCTGACATTGAAATCAATGGGCAGTGCTGCCGAAGCGCCTGCAAAGCGATTTGGCAGCAGTGCTTTGCGGGTGCATTTAACCCTTTATTTGTCCGCTAGTGGGGGTTAAAAGTGCCCCGCAAGCGGACGAAAAGCGCCGCTATAACAGCAGTAAAGCGCCGCTAAAACTAAGCGCCACTTTACCACTAACCCCCGCTCCGCCCCAGTGTGAAAGGTGTTGTAATCTATTTTATTGGAATTTTATGTGATAGACCAACACAAAAAGTGTCACATAATTGTGAAGTGGAAGGAAAATGATAAATGGCTTACAACATTTTTTACAAATAAATATGTGAAAAGTGTGTGTGGGGGGGGGGGGGCATTTGTGTTCAGCACCCTTTACTCTGATACCCATCACTAAGATCTAATGGAACCAATTGCCTTCAGAAGTCACCTAATTAGTAAATAGAGTCCACCTGTGTGTAATTTAATCTCAATATAAATACAGCTGTTCTGTGAAGGTCTCAGAGGTTTGTTGGAGAACCTTAGTGAACAAACAGCATCACAAAGCCCAAGGAACACACCAGACAGGTCAGGGATAAAGTTGTGGAAAAGTATAAAGCAGGGTTAGGTTATAAAAGAATATCCCAAGCTTTGAACATATCACGGAGCTCTGTTGAATCCATCATCAGAAAATGGAAAGAGTATGACACAACTGCAAACCTACCAAGACATGGCCGTCCACCTAAACTGACCGGGCCGGGCAAGGAGAGCATCCATCAGAGAAGAGCCAAGAGGTCCATGATAACTCTGGAGGAGCTGCAGAGATCCACAGCTCAGGGGGGAGAATCTGTCCACAGGACAACTATTAGTCGTCTCTCCACAAATCTGCCCTTTATGGAAGAGTGACAAGAAGAAAGACATTGGAGAAAGAAAGTCATAAGAAGTCCCGATTGCAGTTTCTGAGAAGCCATGTGGGGGACACAACAAACATGTGGAAGAAGGAGCTCTGGTCAGATGAGACCAAAGTTGAACTTTTTGGCCTAAAAGCAAAACGCTATGTGTGGGGGAAAACTAACACTGCCCATCCCCCTGAACACACCATCCCCACTGTGAGACATGGTGGTGGCAGCATCATGTTGTGGGGATGCTTTTCTTCAGCGGGGACAGGGAAGCTGGTCAGAGTTGATGGGAAGATGGATGGAGACAAATACAGGACAATCTTAGAAGAAAATCTGTTAGAGTCGGCAAAAGACTTGAGACCGGGGCAGAGGTTCACCTTCCAGCAGGACAACGACCCGAAACATCCAGCCAGAGCTACAATGGAATGGTTTACATCAAAGCATATTCATGTGTTAGAATGGCCCAGTCACAGTCCAGACCTAAATCCCATTGAGAATCTGTGACAAGACTTGAAAATTGCTGTTCACAGACGCTCTCCATCCAATCTGACAGAGCTTGAGATATTTTGCAAAGAAGAATAATGGGCAGAAATGTCCCTCTCTAGATGTGCAAAGCTGGTAGAGACATCCCAAAAAAGACTTGCAGCTGTAATTGCAGTGAAAGGCGGTTCTACAAAGTATTGACAAATGCCCCCCCCCCCCCCCCCCCCCCACACTTTTCACATATTTATTTGTAAAACAATTTGAAAACCATTTATCATTTTCCCTCCACTTCACAATTATGTGCCACTTTGTGTTGGTCTATCACATAAAATCCCCAATAAGATACATTTACGTTTTTGGTTGTAACATGACAAAATGTGGAAAATTTCAAGGGGTGTGAATACTTTTTCAAGGTACTGTATGTGGCATAAATTAGGTTTTTGGTGTGTTGTCTCCATCTAGTGGCCAAGTTAGGAAATGGCAGGGCTACAATGGGGATTCTAGGCAGTTGCCTGCACTGAGGTGGGGCTCGGAACAAGTCAGGATTTCCACGCGGCGCGGCTTCCAACTATAACAATAAAAGTGCAGGTGGGGGCCTGGGTGTCAGCAACATCAACACACTGAGTCAGATGGACAGGGAGAGGATGAATTGTCAGAGGAAGTTGAACCGACTCCTTGTGAATGTCGACAATTGCCCTTGGCCGGACACCATCGTCAGACAATCGCACCGCGCTTCGTCAAACTTTTTGTTTTGTTTTTTTGGGGCGCCAAGTAAAAAAAGTTCACAAACTCCGGGCGTTACGTAGAGCTGCGGTTAAAGGAAAAGTAGGCCAAACTTTAAAGCTCCACTCCAGGCAAAAAAAATAATAAACTGCTCTTGCGGAGGGGCCTCCCCGTACTGCAAGGGTTAAAGTGATTGTAAAGGATCAATTTTTTATTTTTAAATAACATATCAAACTTTTTTTTTGCTTTTCTTTTTTTTATAGATTCATACTTACCTAGGTGGATGCTGCATCCCCCGTCCCCCCGTCGGCCTCTTCACTGAGAACCGAGCGATCAAACACCGCTGATCACTCTGTTCTCTCATCTCCCCAAAGCAGAGAGCTGTAGACTGTCAGTCAGCAGCTCTCCTCCACACTCATTGGAGCGCTGAGCTGTGGAGAGGCGGGGAGCGCCCGTCTCAGTGGCTCGCTGAGAGGCTGAGGCTGCCATGATGTCCAGGCACCTGGGGGCGGTTCCAGACTTTCTACGTCGAGATGACGCGGTGTCTGGACCGATTCCAGGGACGTCAGCGGAGAGCGGACTTTAAGACCGATTTCTCCGCTGAAAACGGGTCACAGGAGTGCAAAACTAATTGCACCCCTGTGACCCAAAAGGAGAAACCCAACCTAAAAAGCTCAGGCTGGACTTTTCCTTTAACCACTTGCCGACCGCCGCACGCCGATATACGTCGGCACAATGGCAGCGGTGGGCAAGTTTGCATACAAGTATGTCGCCTTTTAAAAGGCGGAGCTAGCGGGCGCCCCCGCCACATAAAGCGTGACCGTGGCCCACGGGACCCCGTGGAATCGATGTCCGCCGGTCTCCGGGCTACAGAACAGGGAAGTGCCTATGTAAACAAGGCATTTCCCCGTTCTGCCTTGTGACATGACAGAGATCACCGTTCCCTTTCATCAGCTGTCATGTCAGTGGAAGCCCCTCCCCCCCCCCACAGTTAGAATCACTCCCTAGTAAGGCTGGGGAAAAAATCGATTTAAATCTTGAATCGAGTTGAGAGGTCAAATCGATAAAAAATTTCAGCAAATCGATTTTTTTTTTTTTTTTTTTCACCAGGACCAGTGCTGACACCGCGCCGGTCCTGAGGTGCTGCGGGCAGAGGTTTTAAGGCGCCTAAAAACTCCTGCCCACAGCTCCTCAGGACCGGCGCGGTGTCCATCAAAAGAAAAAAAAAATCACATATTTATTTTTTTAAATCGCAGATTTTTTTTTTTTAAATCGCAGATTTTTTTTTTTTAAATCGCATTTTTTTTTTTGAAATCGCAGATTTTTATTTTTTTTTGAAAACCGCCCAGCTCTACTTCCTAGGACACACTAAACTCCTTCATCGCCCCCTAGTGGTTAACCCCTTCCCTGCCAGTGACATTTATACAATAATCCGTGCATTTTTATAGCACTGATCGCTGTATAAATGACAATGGTCCCCAAAAAAAGTGTCAAAAGTGTCCGTGGGTCCGCCATAATGTCGCAGTCCTTATAGAAAATCACGGATCGCCGCCATTGTTACTTTAAAAAAAATAAAAAATAATGCCATAAATCTATCCCCTATTTTGTAGACGATATAACTTTTGCGCAAATCAATCAATATACACTCATTACTCCTGCCCACAGCTCCTCGGGACCAGCGCGGTGTCCATCAAAAAATAAAAAAATTAATTACGTTTTGTTTTTTTAAATAGCAGATTTATTTATTTTTTTAGAAAACCGCCCAGCTCTACTTCCTAGGACACACTAAACTCCTTCATCGCCCCCTAGTGGTTAATTCCTTCCCTGCCAGTGACATTTATACAATAATCCGTGCATTTTTATAGCACTGATCGCTGTATAAATGACAATGGTCCCCAAAAAAGTGTCAAAAGTGTCCGTGGGTCCGCCATATTGTCCTTATAAAAATCACGGATCGCCGCCATTATTACTTTAAAAAAATAAAATAAAAATGCCATAAATCTATCCCCTATTTTGTAGACGATATAACTTTTGCGTAAATCAATCAATATACACTCATTGCGATTTTTTTTTTTGTAACCAAAAATATGTAGAAGAATACGTATCGGCCTAAACTGAGGAAAAAATATATTTTTTTATATATTTTTGGGGGATTTTTATTATAGCAAAAAGTAAAAAAATATTGCTTTTTCTTTTTTCAAAATTGACACTCTTTTTTTTGTTTATAGCGCAAAAAATAAAAACCGCAGGGGCGATCAAATGCCACCAAAAGAAAGCTCTATTTGTGGGGAAAAAAAGGATGTGAATTTTGTTTGCCACGTCGCACGACCGCGCAATTGTCAGTTAAAGCGACGCAGCGCCAAAGCGCAAAAAAAGTGCTCTGGCCAGGAAGGGGGTAAAATCTTCTGGGGGGGGGGGCTGAAGCGGTTAAAGAGCCTAAAGAAAGGAAATGTTCCCTTGTACCCCCCCCCCCCCCCCCCCGTGACGGTTGTGGACGGCTCATGTTGTTCGATACTCTCCAGGTATTAGTATGAAGCAAATAGAAACGCACAAGAAGGACTTTTGTGGTAATCGAGGTCCTGTGTTTGGTTCTACAATCTCTGTGATGACCCAGAACAGCCCGGGGGGGCGCCAGCAGACGGGGGGGGGGTGATAAATATAGCATTGGAGGAGCCGTGACGGCATCCCTCCCTGGACAGAATTCCCACCATTAATCCCGGGATTAGCAGCAGCTGCATCCGGGTTATATCACATTCTGACACCGGTGGAGGGAGACTGGGCTGCCATATACCAGGCGGGGAGGGGAGCCGGGGGGGGGGCTGAGATGGATTGGCGGGTTGTAGAAATAAAATAAACTTTATTCCACAGCACAGTAAAATGCGGAGAATGACTTCTGACTACAATTATAAACAGCCGCACCGAACGTCAACACGGCTGCGATTTAAAAAGGCAAGATGCGATCCGAACCGATCCTAATAAAATCCAACACCTATTAACCGCTTTGTATCCTTCGGCCATTTTAAAACCTAATTGACTTGAAGTGGCCAAAACAAACTCATGGCTGCAGCCGCGTGTCCTCGGTGTCTACTGCTGCCCAATCACTTTAAGTAGTGAGAAGGGCGCTACCGCCGCCCCCCCAGCACTGCCGCCTGCCACTCCCCACAGTGGTACCCGGGCTCTCCTGTCCCTCCAGGGACAGACAGGAAGAGAAGGAGAGCTTGGCACATCCACGATGATTTCCCAGTTTTAGAGCCGTCATTCCCTGGCTACTGTAGCCAGAGAAGCAGCTAACCAAGCAAGATCTGTGCTTGAGTAGCAGCACTGGAGGGCGCGGGAGACATTAGGGGGTTGCTTTATTCTTCCCCATGAAAGTGGAGTTATCATTTGAGCATATGATTCGAACCAGTGACGGTGCGTCCATAAGGGCATGCGGGCGCCGCCCCCTCTATCATGCCACCCCCCCCCATATCCAGACGCCACGGCCACCCCCTTTTCATGCACCTGGCCCCTTTTAGGACACTGGGCGCAGCGGCTGCATTTGATGGGGCGCAGCGGCTGCATTAGATGGGGCGCAGCGGCTGCATTAGATGGGGCGCAGCGGCTGCATTAGATGGGGCTCAGCGGCTGCATTAGATGGGGCTCAGCGGCTGCATTAGATGGGGCTCAGCGGCTGCATTAGATGGGGCTCAGCGGCTGCATTAGATGGGGCTCAGCGGCTGCATTAGATGGGGCTCAGCGGCTGCATTAGATGGGGCGCAGCGGCTGCATTCGATGGGGCGCAGCGGCTGCATTCGATGGGGCTCAGCGGCTGCATTCGATGGGGCTCAGCGGCTGCATTAGATGGGGCGCAGCGGCTGCATTAGATGGGGCGCAGCGGCTGCATTAGATGGGGCGCAGCGGCTGCATTAGATGGGGCACAGTAGCTGCATTTTATGTTTTTGAGCACCAGCCACCACTGGTCATTAGAGTCCGTTTGCCCCTGCACTGGCAGGAACTGGTTAAAAACTATAGTTTCCCTTTAAAATCGAAGTAAACCCTCCTATCGTTTTCAGCCAAGGAAGCCGCCATCTTGGCCTCTGTTTGATCTTCAACTGTCATGATGCTTTACATGTGATCAGTTATGACACCAGCCATTGGATAATTGTGTTGTCCCCCCCTCTACATTGTAAAGCGCTGCATAAACTGTTGGCGCTATATAAATCGTGTATAATAATATAATAAAGTGTCCTACCCGTCTGCCATCCCGGGCTGCCCTGTTCACTTGGAGAATTCCTCCATTTTTCGCTGAACATGGCGGCCTCCTCCAGGAACTCCATCTTCTTCCCGTACTGCAGTTCTAACAGAGGCAAGATGTCCGGTAGTTTGGCAGATATAATCCTGTATGTGATGTCCGGTTTGCCGATAAACCTCTGGCGGACGGCAATCTCGTGTCCCGTGATCGCTCTGATGTCGTCCACGTCCTGGCGCTCGTATCTATGAAGGAGACGGAAGTGACAGTCGGCGATCTCCAGCGCAGACAAGAGAACGGTCAGTTTTCCTGGCTTCAGGCTGTGATCGGGATGATGGGAGAAAACGACGGGTATGGTCACGATGACACCCTCCTTCCCAAGGTGTCGGTCACTGGCAGACGTTTCCTTGGACGCGGGGCTGGTGAATCTCTTCAACGGATTGCCGCTAAATGGCCACCAAACTGGAGCTTCCAGGACCGATAACATTCTGCCATATAAAGGAACAATAAGACACATTAAAAAAACGATATCACCGTATAATATTTATTTATAAATAGTTGCATCACATATTCCCCCTTTAGGTTTCAATTACATTCTATTGTTTTATCTTTGTGGGGTGTGTAAAACATTCATACAATACCAGAAGAGCATTTTAATAGAGAAGAGTCTCCAAACTATGGTCTGCAGGCCACATCCAGCCCGGCTTCCTGCCAGTGATCTGTGCTTCACAATACGGAGACTGCAACATCCACTGCCAGCCAACCATAACCCTCCAACAGTCCCCCTAATGGATTTAAGAAAGGACTCGGACGGGCCTTCCTAGGTATAAGGAGGGCTTCTGATAGAGCCTCTTGGATCTAAGGGGGGAGTCCGATAAACCCTCCTGTATCTAAAAAAAAATGACTCTGATGGGCCCTACTGGATGAAAGGAAGGACTCTGATGGACCCTCTTGGATATAAGGGGGGCTCAGTAGGGCCTTCCTGGATCTAACAGAGGCTCCTCATGGACCCTCCTGGATAGCAAGGAAGATTATGATGGCCCTCCTTGACCTAAGAAGGGGGACTCTGATAAACCCTTCTGCATCTAAGGGGGGACTCTCATGGGTTCTTCTGGATCTAAACAGGGACTGTGATGGGCACACCTGGATTTAAGCAGTGACTGATGGGCACTCCGAGATCTAAGAGGGACTGTGATGGGCCCTCCTGAATATAAAGAGGAACTATGATGGGCCCTCCTGAATCTAAGGGATGACTTTGATGTGCCTTCTTGTCTCTAGGTGGAGACTGTGATGGGCACTCCTGGATCTAAGCAGGGACTGTGATGGGCATTTCTGGATCTAAGGAGAGACTGTGATGGGCACTTCTGGATCTAAGGAGAGACTGTGATGGGCACTTCTGGATCTAAGGAGAGACTGTGATGGACACTTCTGGATCTAAGGAGGGACTGTGATGGACACTTCTGGATCTAAGGAGAGACTGTGATGGGCACTTCTGGATCTAAGGACAGACTGTGATGGGCACTTCTGGATCTAAAGAGGGACTGTGATGGGCACTTCTGGATCTAAAGAGGGACTGTGATGGGCACTTCTGGATCTAAGGAGAGACTGTGATGGATACTCCTGGATCTAGGCAGGGACTGTGATGGGCACTTCTGGATCTAGGCAGAGACTGTGATGGGCACTTCTGGATCTAAGGAGGGACTGTGATGGACACTTCTGGATCTAAGGAGAGACTGTGATGGATACTCCTGGATCTAGGCAGGGACTGTGATGGGCACTTCTGGATCTAAGCAGGGACTGTGATGGGCACTTCTGGATCTAAGGAGGGACTGTGATGGGCACTTATGGATCTAAGGAGAGACTGTGATGGATACTCCTGGATCTAGGCAGGGACTGTGATGGGCACTTCTGGATCTAAGCAGGGACTGTGATGGGCACTTCTGGATCTAAGGAGGGACTGTGATGGGCACTTCTGGATCTAAGGAGGGACTGTGATGGGCACTTCTGGATCTAAGCAGGGACTGTGATGGACACTTCTGGATCTAAGGAGAGACTGTGATGGATAATCCTGGATCTAGGCAGGGACTGTGATGGGCACTTCTGGATCTAAGCAGGGACTGTGATGGGCACTTCTGGATCTAAGGAGGGACTGTGATGGGCACTTATGGATCTAAGGAGAGACTGTGATGGGCACTTATGGATCTAAGGAGAGACTGTGATGGATACTCCTGGATCTAGGCAGGGACTGTGATGGGCACTTCTGGATCTAAGCAGGGACTGTGATGGGCACTTCTGGATCTAAGGAGAGACTGTGATGGATACTCCTGGATCTAGGCAGGGACTGTGATGGGCACTTCTGGATCTAGGCAGAGACTGTGATGGGCACTTCTGGATCTAAGGAGGGACTGTGATGGACACTTCTGGATCTAAGGAGAGACTGTGATGGATACTCCTGGATCTAGGCAGGGACTGTGATGGGCACTTCTGGATCTAAGGAGGGACTGTGATGGGCACTTATGGATCTAAGGAGAGACTGTGATGGATACTCCTGGATCTAGGCAGGGACTGTGATGGGCACTTCTGGATCTAAGCAGGGACTGTGATGGGCACTTCTGGATCTAAGGAGAGACTGTGATGGATACTCCTGGATCTAGGCAGGGACTGTGATGGGCACTTCTGGATCTAGGCAGAGACTGTGATGGGCACTTCTGGATCTAAGGAGGGACTGTGATGGACACTTCTGGATCTAAGGAGAGACTGTGATGGATACTCCTGGATCTAGGCAGGGACTGTGATGGGCACTTCTGGATCTAAGCAGGGACTGTGATGGGCACTTCTGGATCTAAGGAGGGACTGTGATGGGCACTTATGGATCTAAGGAGAGACTGTGATGGATACTCCTGGATCTAGGCAGGGACTGTGATGGGCACTTCTGGATCTAAGGAGGGACTGTGATGGGCACTTCTGGATCTAAGGAGGGACTGTGATGGGCACTTCTGGATCTAAGGAGGGACTGTGATGGGCACTTCTGGATCTAAGCAGGGACTGTGATGGACACTTCTGGATCTAAGGAGAGACTGTGATGGATACTCCTGGATCTAGGCAGGGACTGTGATGGGCACTTCTGGATCTAAGCAGGGACTGTGATGGGCACTTCTGGATCTAAGGAGGGACTGTGATGGGCACTTCTGGATCTAAGGAGGGACTGTGATGGGCACTTCTGGATCTAAGCAGGGACTGTGATGGACACTTCTGGATCTAAGGAGAGACTGTGATGGATACTCCTGGATCTAGGCAGGGACTGTGATGGGCACTTCTGGATCTAGGCAGGGACTGTGATGGGCACTTCTGGATCTAAGGAGGGACTGTGATGGGCACTTCTGGATCTAAGCAGGGACTGTGATGGGCCCTCCTGGATCTAAGCAGGGACTGTGATGGGCCCTCCTGGATCTAAGCAGGGACTGTGATGGGCCCTCCTGGATATAAAGGTCAGACTCTGATGGGCCCCTCCTGGACCTAAGGAGGGACTCTGGTGGGTCCTCCTGAATCTAAGGGAAGACTCTGATGGGCCTTCTTGTCTCTAAGTGGGGACTGTAATGGGCACTCCTGGTTCTGAAGAGGGCCTTTGATGGGCACTGCTGTTTCTCAGAAGGAAACTGTGATAGGCACTCCTGGATCTAAAGGGACTGTGATGGGTACTCCTGGGTCTAAAAAGAGACTGTGATTGGCAGTGCTGGATGTATGGATGTACTTTGGACTGGGCATAATTAAAAGGTTGTGATGGGCCCTTTCCTGGATCTAAGGGGGGACTGTGCTGTGCCATCCTGGATCTAAGGGGAGGGACTCTGATGGGCTCTCCTGGATCTAAGGTGGAACTGTGGTGTGTCATCCTGGATCTAAGGGAGGGTTGTGATGGGCTCTCCTGGATCTCAAGGGGGACTATGATGGACCCTCCTGGATCTAAGAAGGGGACTGTGGTGTGCCATCCTGGATCTAAGAAGGGGACTCTGATGGGCTCTCCCGGATCTAAGGGGGAACTGTGATGGGCCCTCTTTGATCTAAGAGGGAGGGGGGGGGGGGAACTGTGGTGGGCACTCCTGGATGTAGGGAAAGACTTGCATAATAAATTCATTTATTTCAGTGCGTGAATATTTGTCCATAATGCAGTCCTGAAACGTTTGGAGACCCCTGCCCTAGAGCCAAACAAGCATTTAACTTTTGCAGTACGAAGGCAGCCCCACTGCAAGGGAGGATTTTTTATTTTTATTGGAGTTAAGCTTCAACATTCTATGGGAATACAAGCGGCAATATAATAGTTTTGCTTTTGGGGTTAATGTGGTTTTAACTCTAAACTGGTGACCTGCAGGGGCTTTTAACCACTTGCAGACCGGACCAATTTGCTGGTCAAAGACCAGACCCCTTTTTGCGATTCGGCACTGCGTCGCTTTAACTGACAATTGCGCGGTCGTGCGACGTGGCTCCCAAACAAAATTGACGTCCTTTTTTTCCCACAAGTAGAGCTTTCTTTTGGTGGTATTTGATCCCCTCTGCGGTTTTTAATTTTTGCGCTATAACCAAAAATAGAGCGACAATTTTGAAAAAAACGCATTATTTTTTACTTTTTGTTATAATAAATATCCCCAAAAAATATATAAAAAAACATTTTTTTCCCTCAGTTTAGGCCGATACGTATTCTTCTACATATTTTTGGTAAAAAAAAAAATCGCAATAAGTGATTATTGATTGGTTTGCGCAAAAGTTATAGCGTTTACAAAATAGGGATAGTTTTATAGCATTTTTATTAATAATTTTTTATTATTTTTTTTTTTACTAGTAATGGCGGCGATCAGCGATTTTTATTGTGACTGCGACATTGTGGCGGACACATCGGACATTTTTGACACATTTTTGGGACCAGTGTCATTTATACAGTAATCACTGCTATATAAATGCAGTGATTCCTGTGTAAATGACACTGGCAGTGAAATGGTTAACCAGTGGGTGGCAGTGTAGGGGTTAAGTGTTCCTAGGGGTGTGTTACTAACTGTGGGGGGGTTGGGCTTTCATTTAGTGAACACTGATCTCTGCTCCAATCACATGGAGCAGAGATCAGCGTCACTAGTTGCTAGGCAGAATGGAGAAATGTTGTTTACACGGCATTTCCTCCATTCGGCCGCTCCGTGAGACGATCGCGGGGATGCCCGCGGCGATCGAGTCCGCGGGTCCCGCGACCGGACTCACGGGGGTCCCGACCAGCGCGGGAGCGCGCCGCCGGCGGCGCGCTCCCGATGGCAGGGCGGCATTGAATATTGGACGTACCTGTACGTCAATATGCCTGCCCGTGCCATTCTGTCGACGTACATCGTCGTGCGCTGGTCGGGAAGTGGTTAAAGCATTGCATATGAAAAAATGTGTAGATAAATAATAACGGATAGATAACTAAATATTTGTCCACCAGGAAATCAGGGTGAAAAATCTGCCTTTTACAACCGATCTGTTGTAACGATGTATGGGCTCACACACATATTTGCTGTAGCAAAACTATAATATATATATATATATATATATATATATATATATCATATACACACACACACAGTGTTCAGCATAAATGAGTACACCCCTTTTGAAAAGTAATTTTTTTATTTTTTTTAAATGAATATCTCAATGTTCTTGTGTGCAATTTCCAAAATCTTTACAAAATTGGAGTTTTATAGAACATTTGTTACATGAAAAGTAAGGTTAACAATATAACTTAGATTACAAAATCTTCAGTTTTACTAAAACTAGTTGATAGAAAAATGAATACACCCCACACCAAAAACTCCTCCATCTAGTATTTTGTATGACCTCCGTGATTTGTAAGGACAGCACCAAGTCTTCTAGGCATGGAATGAAGAAGTTGGCGACATATTGCAACATCGATCTTTTTCCATTCTTCAAGAACAAGCTCTTTTAGAGCCTGGATGCTGGATGGAGAGTGATGCTCGTCTCTTCAGAATTCCCCCCCCCCATAGGTGATCCCTGATTGGGTTCAGATCAGGAGACATATGTAGCCACCGATTCACTTTCACTGTTCTTCAGAAATAAAACAAAAGAGAGGGTATGACAGAACCACGTGAATTTGTTGTGCCACATCCTAAAACATAGCAAAAAAGGAGAAAGAGTCCCAATGGGTGTGGATTTTTAAGGCACATACAAACTGAAATGATATAAAAGTTATTTTATTACATAAAACAACCAACGGGTATATATATATAGCCAGTATTAATACTATATTCGATTACGTCGTATCATTCATTTGAAAAGAATCACCCTACGCGTTTCGGAGCTTGACAAAGCATGTCCTTCTTAAGGGGTGTAAATACGTTGTTGTAGAATAATATTGCTAACAGATATGGTAGTAACCCACAGGTACTATTTAATAAAAACAAGTAGTTATACAGGACCGTGTAGATATGTATGACTCCGCCAGTGTTCGGGGCACATCCCACAGTTTGTCTATACTCCAGCAAGTGTTATAGATGTCATGCAGAAATGGTATCAAAAAACTTCTGCAGTCCCAAAACAGGGGAGAAGTTCATGAGGACTGAAGCTTTAACAGTCCTTTACCCAGAACTACTCTTGGAGGTATAGGATTGTTGAAAAGGATAAACAGTGTGGTGTACTTTTTAGATGTATACTGTATACTAATTTGTTTTTTGTTTGTTTTATGTAATAAAATAACTTGTATATCATTTCAGTTTGTACGTGCCTTAAAAATCCACACCCAGGGGACTCTTTCTCCTTTTTTGTTCTTCAGAAATACATCAGTGGCCTTAAATGTGTGTTTTGGATCATTGTCCTGTTGGAAAAGTTCACGGAGACCAAGGGCACGGAGTGATGGTGGCATCTTCTCTTTCAATATTGAGCAGTATATCTGTGAATTCATGATACCATCAAGGAAATGCAGCTCCCCGACACCAGCAGCCCCACAGAAGGACACTTCCACCACCATGTATCACTGTAGGCACCGTGTATTTTTCTTTGTACTCCTCACCTTTGCAACGCCATACAGTTTTGAAGCCGTCAGTTCCAAAAACATTTATCTTGGTCTCATCACTCAGAGTACAGAGTCCCAGTAGTCTTCTTCTTTTTATCAGCATGGGCCCTGGAAAATTATAGATGGGATTTTTTTTTTGTGCATGGGCTTTAGGAGAGGCTTCCTTGGTGGACGACACCCATCCACACCATTCCTCTGCCGTGTCGTCTCACGGGAAACAATCACCCCAGTTTGGCCTTCTACTTCTTTAGCTAACTGCAGTGAACTTGCATGGCGATTTTCTTCAATCCTTCTCATCAGAAGAGGACCTGTCAAGGTGGTAACTTCCATGGACTGTGGGTTTTGGCTTCCGCTCCATCTTTTTAAAAAATTTTGTATCACTTCTGCTCCAGTATTCTGACCGATAAGTAAAGCTTTGCTGATCTTCTTGTATCCTTCACCTTTCTTGTGCAAAGAAATTATTTTCTTTCTCAGGCCTTGTGGCATTTCTTTTCCATGTGGTGGCATTGCTGACAGCATGAAATGGGAGGGGGCTTTCTTCGCTAAGTAACGCCCCTTTTATATTCACATGTCTGATGGACACCTGTTTAACCACTCGCCGACCAGCACACGCCGATGTACGTCGGCAGAATGGCACGGGCAGGCAAATGAGCGTACCTGTACGTCCCTTTAAATTTGCTGCCCTGCGCTGGTCGAGACCCCCGTGAGTTCCGCGGACTCGATCGCCGCGGGCATACCCGCGATTGTCTCACGGAGCGGCCGAATGAAGAAATGCTGTTGTAAACAGCATCTCCCCGTTCTGCCTAGCAACTAGTGATGCTGATCTCTGCTCCATGTGATTGGAGCAGAGATCAGTGTTCACTAAATGAAAGCCCAACCCCCCCAACAGTTAGTAACACGCCCCTAGGAACACTTAACCCCTACACTGCCACCCACTGGTTAACCCCTTCACTGCCAGTGCCATTTACACAGGAATCAGTGCATTTGTATAGCAGTGATTACTGTATAAATGACAATGGTCCCAAAAATGTGTCAAAAATGTCCGATGTGTCCCCCACAATGTCGCAGTCACAATAAAAATCGCTGATCGCCGCCATTACTAGTAAAAAAAAAAGAAATATTAATAAAAATGCCATAAAACTATCCCCTATTTTGTAAACGCTATAACTTTTGCGCAAACCAATCAATAATTGCTTATTGCGATTTTTTTTACCAAAAATATGTAGAAGAATACGTATCGGCCTAAACTGAGGGAAAAAAATGTTTTTTTATATATTTTTGGGGGATATTTATTATAACAAAAAGTAAAAAATAATGCGTTTTTTTCAAAATTGTCGCTCTATTTTTGTTTATAGCGCAAAAAATAAAAACTGCAGGGGTGATCAAATACCACCAAAAGAAAGCTCTATTTGTGGGAAAAAAAGGACGTCAATTTTGTTTGGGAGCCACGTCGTACGCCCGCGCAATTGTCAGTTAAAGCGACGCAGTGCCGAATCGCAAAAAGTGGTCTGGTCTTTGACCAGCAAAATGGTCCGGTCTGTAAGTGGTTAATGAATAATTACACTGACTTGTAGATGAATTCTTGTTAATTAAAATTTTGATGCCTAAAATTTAGCTTTGCTCCTAAGCCCTTGTACACACAGTCAGACATTCCGACAACAAAATCCGTTGGATTTTTTTTCCGACTAATTTTGTCCTAAACTGGTGTTGCATACACACGGTCGGACAAAGTTGTCGGAAAATCCGATCATTCGGAACGTGATGACGTTCATTCGTTACGACGGGACTACGTTCAAGCTAGTAGCCAATAGCTTTGGTGTAGGAATTTGATCTGAGCATGCGTGGCACTTTGTCCGATCAGAATTCTCTACACATGATCGGACAAAGTCCGATCGGATCATGTTGTCAGAAAGTTTTATATCCAGCTCTCAAACTTTGTTGATCGGACATTCCGATGGAAAAAAGTCCGATGGAGCCCACACACGGTCAGATTATCCGACAACAAGGTCTGATCGGACATTTTCCGTCGGAATGTCCGACCGTGTGTACAAGGGCTATGACTTTCATTGGGGTATATTCATTTTTGCAAAATGGTCTTGAATCCATTTGTTAAGAAAAATACTTTTTTTGTGTGCGCAAATTAACAAATCTTGGTTGCAATCAATGTCCCGCATTAGTGGGAGTATTTTGTAGTATAGCATCCCATAGAAAATGTTGATTCTGAAAGGAAAGTAAAGGTTTCTGACAAATCTATTGGGGTGTATTCATTAATGCTGAGCAATAAATTATATATATATATATATATATATATATATATATAATGCACACACACTGTATCTCACAAAAGTGAGTACACCCCTCACATTTTTGTAACTATTTTTATCTTTTCATATGACAACACTGCAGAAATTACGCTTTGCTACAATGTAAAGTAGTGAGTGTACAGCTTGTATAACAGTGTACATTTACTGTCCCCTCAGAATAACTCAACACACAGCCATTAATGTCTACACCGCTGGCAACATAAGTGAGTACACCCCTAAGTGAAAATGTCCATATTGGGCCAGATTAGCCATTTTCCCTCCCCCAGTGCCATGTGACTCATTCATGTTACAAGGACTCAGGTGTGTTCAATTTGGTGTTATCGCTCTCACTCACTCATACTGGTCACTGGAAGTTAAACATGGCACCTCATGGCAAAGAACTCTCTGAGGATCAGAAAAAATAGAATTGTTGCTCTACATAAAGATGGCCTAGGCTATAAGAAGATTGCCAAGACCCTGAAACTGAGCTGCAGCACGGTGGCCAAGACCATACAGCGGTTTAACAGGACAGGTTCCACTCAGAACAGGCCTTGCCATGGTCGACCAAAGAAGTTGAGGTCACGTGCTCAGCTTCATATCCAGAGGTTGACTTTGGGAAATAGATGTATGAGTGCTGCCAGCATTGCTGCAGAAGTTGAAGGGGTGGGGGGGTCAGCCTGTCAGTGATCAGACCATACGCCGCACACTGCATCAAATTGGTCTGCATGGCTGTCGTCCCAGAAGGAAGCCTCTTCTAAAGATGATGCACAAGAAATCCTGCAAACAGTTTGGTACCCCACCAGGGTAATGACGGCGGATTCTCAACTTGGCAGGTTAAGGGGCTCCAGGGGATTTGTGTATTTGGGGGGGAAACTGTCTTTCCAGTTTCCTCATTTCTTAGAAAAGTCCACTTTGGGACTTTGAGCCTGGGGATTTCCTAGAGATCCGGCTGGGATGAAATCCCCAGTCCCGGGTCCTGATTTTGAGAATTACCAGTACAATGACAGGTCAGGTGTGTGTTGGGTAGGGATGAGCTCGGTGTTCGACTCGAACATCGGCCGTTCATCTGTTTGGCAAATTCAGAACTTTGTGGACCGTTCTCACCAAATTCGTGCAGCGCTCACGGTCCACAATGCATTACGTCATTGCAGTGCATTGCTGGCTCATGATTGGCCAAGCATGCGGAGTCACAGCGCCAGCAGCGAGGAGAGCCAATTATAGCTCAGGGGGTTTAGTACATGCCCCACACTTTATAAGGCCGCCAGCGCGGTGGCCTTGTGTAGTGTGTTCCGGCGTGCAGGGAAAGTGCTAGATAGGCAGGGACAGTGGGTGTTGTGTGCCTCCAGCACAGTATACACCTGTATCTACCCTTTATTGCTGGTGTTCTCTGATACAGCCATCTGCAGGAGTTAGTGGGTGTTGTGTGCCTCCAGCACAGCACAGTATAGACCTGTATCTACCCTTTATTGCTGGTGTTCTCTAATACAGGCATCTGCAGGAGTTAAAGTGGGTGTTGTGTGCCTCCAGCACAGTATACACCTGAAGATACCCCTTATTGCTGGTGTTGTCTGTTGCATATCTTGCATATTAGCCTTTAAAATTAGCACTTTTGATTTCGAACGTTCGAGTCCCATAGACTTTAATAGGGTTCTAAAGTTTGTACGAATTTTAGGTCCGTTCGAAGGTTCTGGTGTGAACCGAAACGGGGGGGGGGGGGGGTGGGGGGGTGTGTTAGGCTCATCCCTAGTGCTGGGCTATTTGTAGACATCTCACTATGGTTTTGGCCTTCACCCCAGTAGAAAGGAAGTCTGGCCAAGGAGTCAGGAGGGCTCCATGTGGGAGCCAAAGCATTAAGTTTCTTCTAGCTGTGTGCACCAAGATGGTGAACAGTCTGTAAGACATAGACAAGGGCCTGGAGTGTAAGGCCAGAGCGGCGGTGCTGTAAGTACAAGCCAGAAAAGGGCTGAATGTTGTTGATGTTGAAGGAAAAGAAATGCTGAAATCCCCTGGGGGGGGGGACCTATGTTTACTGAACTTTCTTTTAATAAAAAATTGGCAAACGACTATAGACATAGACAGAGACAGAGAGAGACACAGAGAGAGAGAGAGAGAGAGAGAGAGAGAGAGAGAGAGAGAGAGAGAGAGACACAGAGAGAGAGAGAGAGAGAGACAGAGACACAGAGAGAGAGACAGAGACACAGAGAGAGAGACAGAGAGACAGAGAGACAGAGAGACAGAGAGACAGAGAGAGACAGAGAGACAGAGACAGAGAGAGAGAGAGACAGAGAGACAGAGACACAGAGAGAGAGAGAGAGACACAGAGAGAGAGAGAGACACAGAGAGAGACAGAGACAGAGAGAGAGAGAGACACAGAGAGAGAGAGAGAGAGAGAGAGAGAGACACACACAGAGAGAGACACACACAGAGAGACAGAGAGAGAGAGAGATCACACGCACCCACCCATAAATTATTATATAAATACTGTGGTATGCAAATGCTTTGATTAAATAGGTTTGGATGGAAGTCCCCTTTGCATCTAGCAGACCTGATTTTTCGGGGGAATTTTCTTGCACTCCGATTATCATAACAGACAGACAGAGAAGAGGCGATCTTCCCGTGATCTCAGCACACCCCGTCTGATGGCCTCAGCCACATATCTCCAGTGAAATCAGGACGGAATTGCTTTCACAGCTCAGGTTCTTTGCCCGCTCTCCCCGACTGCACGGCGCAATCTCCTTTTAATGCCACTGGAGAGTCTCCAGAGAAAATATTGCCCCAGCTTTTAATTCCTTCCTCACTTGTAAAGCAGCAGCTGGCCGGTGTTAATGAAAGGCGGGTTTGGTCCAAACTTTTTTTTTTTTTCCTTAAATTAACCTCGCAGTAGCCTTGGACGGATGTGCGGAGATGCGAGGGATGGCAGGCACTGAAATGGTAAAGGATGGTAATGAATTATGTATGTCCTCTGTACAGCTATGGATGTGTCTGCATTCATCGGACACCATTTAGAACAGCGTGATTTCTCTGAACGCAATTCCTGCAGTGCGAGTGATATTCAGACCTTTCTCAGAAGGAAAAAAAAAAACTCAGTTAAAGTGGAACTCTGGATTTATTTTTAGTTTCATTTTTCTTTTACCTAATAGTTTAAAAAAAAATCTGAGTTGTACTTGCCCCCTTTATGCTCCAGTGCTGTCACCGGCTTCCTCCTCCGCCCGGTGCCATTGGTACTCTTCAGGGCAAAATGACCTGGAAATGGAAATTTCCGTTTCCTGGGTGCCCAGTCTGTTGGTTACATGTCCTCTAGGGGGCGCATCATCACACAGGTTGGGCTCACAGTAACACAGGACTGAGCAGCGGGGTGGGGGTGGAAAATTGGGTAATTAAAAGCGTTCTTGTTCCCCTATAATCAGGAGTCTCCAAACTATGGCTCACAGGCTACATCTGGCCCGCTACAAGATTTTATCGGGCCCTCAGCAACTGCCTGTGTAAATACCCCAGCTGGCTGGCAGTGGTCTGTGTTTTTCAATATGGAGACTGATACATCCACTGCCAGACAGACAGCCATAACCCTCTCACAGTCCCCCTGATCTTGAATGTAAAGGGGGGGGGGGGGGGACTCTGGATATATAGGGGGGCTCTTATGGGACCTGTGGTATCTAAGAGCGGACTCTCACGGGGTTTACTGGATAAAGGGGCGGGCTCTCATGGGGCCTCCTGGATATAATGGCGGGCTCTCATGGGGGGCCTCCTGGATCTAAGAGCGGGCTCTAATGGGGGCAACCTGCATATAAGGGCTGGCTCTCATGGGTCTTCCTGGATATAAGAGTGGGCTCTCATGTGGCCTCCTGGATAAAACGGCAGGTTCTCTTGGGGGGGCCTCCTGGATCTAAGAGCGGGCTCTAATGGGGGCAACCTGCATATAAGGGTAGGCTCTCATGTGGCCTCCTGGATATAACGGTGGGCTCTCTTGGGGGACCTCCTGGATGTAAGAGTGGGCTCTAATGGTGGCAACCTGCATATAAGGGTAGGCTCTCATGAGAGGCCTCCTGGATCTAAGAGCGGACTCTAATGGGGGCAACTTGCATATAAGGGTAGGCTCTCATGTGGCCTTCTTGATATAACTGCGGGCTCTCTTGGGGGGCCTCCTGGATCTAAGGGTGGGCTCCCATGGGGGCCTCCTGGATATAATGGCGGGCTCTCATGGGGGGCCTCCTGGATATAATGGCGGGCTCTCATGGGGGGGCCTCCTGGATATAATGGCGGGCTCTCATGGGGGGCCTCCTGGATATAATGGCGGGCTCTCATGGGGGGGCCTCCTGGATATAATGGCGGGCTCTCATGGGGGGGCCTCCTGAATATGAGGGCAGGCTCTCATTGGGGGGGTCCTTTTTTTTTCCTAATTTCCCCGTACGTGTCTGGTTTTTGGTGCATTTGAGCGATTTTTTGCTACTAATCTAATCCTGAGTGAAAGGAACTTAGAGGAAGCACCTACTAGGTTCTGCACATACTGGGACCCCTTGCAAGGAATATGCAGGAGACCCCCCCCCTCTTTGAGTGATCATCTACCTCCTTTTCTCTGAATGCTGCTTACCTTACAGCAGTAAGGTAAGAAGTTAGTACACCTACGGGTGTCATTTACACCGAAGATCCACACCACTGAAGACACAGCGCCACCTGTTGATGCTACACGTCACTTTTGAGTTTACACTCTGCACTTTTTGGGTTTGGAAGTTATCAGTTCTTCCAGACTGTGATTCATCGGCTCTCTGAGTTTTGCAAATAAAATCCATTCAAGTGGATCTATTGTCAGTCTCAAGTTACTGGGCCATCTACCACGGGACATCCCCTAGACGTGCAACAAGGAGAATGGAAGGTAACAGTAAGCCCAAAAATAACCAGCAGCTCCTTCGGGGGTTAGTGCTACACATACATACACATATATTTATTTATATATACACACACACACACATATATATATATATTATATTACTGATTATATATATATATATATATATATATATATATATATATATATATATATTAGAGGTCGACCGATATGGGTTTTTCTCTGGCCGATGCCGATGCCGATATTTAGAAATCATGGAGGCCGATAGCCGATATATGATGCCGATTTTTTTGGGCCGATATGTTAGGCCGATTTTATTTTATTTATTTATTTTTAATCCCCCTTGATCTAACACACCTTTCCCACTGGGGCGTTTTTTAAGGCGCTTTTGGGCTAAAAATAGCGCCTGTAAAGTGCCTGCAAAATGGCTCCCCTGCAGTCTGTGTGAAAGATAGAGTGCTTTCACACTGATGAGATGCGCTGGCAGGATCTTAAAAAAAAAAGTCCTGCAAGCAGCACGTTTGGAGTGGTGTATACCGCTCCTCCACCACTCCTGCCCATTGATATGAATGGGCACCACTGCCGAAGCGCATGCAATGCGATTTGGCAGCGGTGCTTCATGGGCGCATTTAACCTCTTCCTTGGCCGCTAGCTGGGTTATATGTGCCCCACTAGCAGCCAAACAGCACCGCTAAAATGATGGTAAAGAGCCGCTAAAACTTGCGTTTTACCATCAACGTCTGCCCACTCCAGTGTGAAAGCAGTCTTCATAAGTGATACAGAAAATTTCTTACACTTAAAGCGGAGGTCCACCCTAAAATGGACCTTCCGCTCATCGGAACCCTCCCCCCCTCCGGCGCCACAATTGGCACCTTTCAGGGGGGAGGGGGGTGCAGTTACCTGGATAATCCAGGTAACTGCACCCACTTCCGGGCTAGCTCTCTGCGGAAAGGGGCGTACATTACGCCCCTTTCCGCAAGTGCCCACCCCCTTCCGCAAGTGCCCCGCTGCCTGCTGGGAAACACACAGATCCCAGAGGCAGCGGGGACCGTCCTCATTGCGCAGCGCGGCTCACGCATGCGCAGTAGGGAACCGGGAAATTAAGCCGAAAGGCTCCATTTCCTGATTCCCATACCCAAGATGGCGGCGGCGGCAGCACTCGAGTGTCGATCTAGAGATCGGCTTCGGGTGCCGACATCGCGGGCGCGTTGGACAGGTAAGTGTCATTATTTTAAAAGTCAGCAGCTGCAGTATTTGTAGCTGCTGGCTTTTTAAAAAACAAAACAAAAAAAAAAAAAAAACGCGGAGTCCCGGCGGACTCCCGCTTTAAACATTTATTAAACAAAACAAACCTCCAATCAGTTTACTTGTATGTATGATCTAGATTAAAAAAAACAAAAAACCTATATATTAAATAAAAACAGGTAGTCAAAACTTTTGGACAAAAAAAAAAAAAAAATGGGCTAACTTTACTGTTTTTATTTTTATTTTTTAAATGGTGTATTTTTTTCCCAAAAAAATGCATTTGAAAGACCTCTGTGCAAATGCCGCGTGACATAAAATATTGCAACAACCGCTATTTTATTCCCTAGGATCTCTGCTAAAAAAATATATATATTTTTTGGGAGGTCTAAGTGATTTTCTGGCAATGGTTAAACTGAGAACTTCTACACAGAGATGACTTCATTCATTCAGAAGTGTAAACATTGTATCATTTAGTTCTTTTCTTGGCAGTCTGCCCAGAGAGGAGGAAAGTGTTGCTATGACGACTCAGACAACTCACACAGACTTCTTACAGAAGTCATTTCAAAGTCCCGCTGTAGAATCGGCTTTTTATTAACACAATCGGCCGATGCCGATTATTTAAAAAACGGCAAATATCGGCCGATATATCGGTCGACCTCTAGTATATATATATATATATATATATATACAGTGCCTTGCGAAAGTATTCGGCCCCCTTGAACTTTTCAACCTTTTGCCACATTTCAGGCTTCAAACATAAAGATATAAAATTTTTATTTTTTGTGAAGAATCACCAACAAGTGGGACACAATTGTGAAGTGGAACGAAATCTATTGGATATTTTAAACTTTTTTAACTAATAAAAAAATGAAAAGTGGGGCGTGCAAAATGATTCGGCCCCCTTGCGTTAATACTTTGTAGAGCCACCTTTTTCTGCGATTACAGCTGCAAGTCGCTTGGGGTATGTCTCTATCAGTTTTGCACATCGAGAGACTGAAATTCTTGCCCATTCTTCCTTGCAAAACAGCTGGAGCTCAGTGAGGTTGGATGGAGAGCGTTTGTGAACAGCAGTTTTCAGCTCTTTCCACAGATTCTCGATTGGATTCAGGTCTGGACTTTGACTTGGCCATTCTAACACCTGGATACGTTTATTTGTGAACCATTCCTTTGTAGATTTTGCTTTATGTTTGGGATCATTGTCTTGTTGGAAGATAAATCTCCGTCCCAGTTTCAGGTCTTTTGCAGACTCCAACAGGTTTTCATCCAGAATGGTCCTGTATTTGGCTGCATCCATCTTCCCCTCAATTTTCACCATCTTCCCTGTCCCTGCTGAAGAAAAGCAGGCCCAAACCATGATGCTGCCACCACCATGTGTGACAGTGGGGATGGTGTGTTGAGGGTGATGAGCTGTGTTGCTTTTACACCAAACATATCGTTTTGCATTGTGGGCAAAAAGTTTGATTTTGGTTTCATCTGACCAGAGCACCTTCTTCCACATGTTTGGTGTGTCTCCCAGGTGGCTTGTGGCAAACTTTAGACGAGACTTTTTATGGATATCTTTGAGAAATGGCTTTCTTCTTGCCACTCTTCCATAAAGGGCAGATTTGTGCAGTGTACGACTGATTGTTGTCCTATGGACAGACTCTCCCACCTCAGCTGTAGTTCTCTGCAGTTCATCCAGAGTGATCATGGGCCTCTTGGCTGCATCTCTGATCAGTCTTCTCCTTGTCTGAGCTGAAAGTTTAGAGGGACGGCCAGGTCTTGGTAGATTTGCAGTGGTCTGATACTCCTTCCATTTCAAAATGATCGCTTGCACAGTGCTCCTTGGGATGTTTAAAGCTTGGGAAATCTTTTTGTATCCAAATCCGGCTTTAAACTTCTCCACAACAGTATTACGGACCTGCCTGGTGTGTTCCTTGGTCTTCATGATGCTCTCTGCGCTTTCAACAGAACCCTGAGACTATCACAGAGCAGGTGCATTTATACAGAGACTTGATTACACACAGGTGGATTCTATTTATCACCATCAGTCATTTAGGACAACATTGGATCATTCAGAGATCCTCGCTGAACTTCTGGAGTGAGTTTGCTGCACTGAAAGTAAAGGAGCCGAATAATTTTGCACGCACTTTTCAGTTTTTTTTAAAAAAGTTTAAAATATCCAATAGATTTCGTTCCACTTCACAATTGTGTCCCACTTGTTGGTGATTCTTCACAAAAAATTAAAATTTTATATCTTTGTTTGAAGCCTGAAATGTGGCAAAAGGTTGAAAAGTTCAAGGGGGCCGAATACTTTCGCAAGGCACTGTATATATATATATACATACATACACACACATACATATATATATATATTTTTTTTTTTAGCAGACGCCCTAGGGCAGGGGTGTCCAACCTTTTGAAGAGCGAGGACCACTTAAGCGACTTTGTAACCAGTTGCGGGCCACAATGAGCAGAGTGGGCAGATGACAGCTCCACGTCCACTCTGCCTATGCAAAGGGGACACAGACACAGCCCACTCTTCTCTATGGGCCCTCTGATCTGAACAAATGGAAGGGACCGAATCCCCTTCTGCTTTTATTAGTAGATCTGATTGGAGGTAGGCAGGTATAATGGACACAAGTCTGTTTACATCTGCCGCTCCAGAGAGGTGAATGGAGGGTGCGATTGGATCAGACTGATCATGTTAAAGGGGCCTAAGGCTGCTTTTACACTGATGGTCTGCGGTCTGCTGACACCGTGGGTGCCATAGAATTCTATTCTATCCTGCAGGTGTGGTGCACTTTCTGAGTCTATGGCTCAGTGCAGTTAAGCCACAAGTGCTCTGCACTACACCTGCAGATCAGTTTGAAATCAGCCCAGTAACCACTGCAGAACAGATATGTCCATATATACACTGTCATTTTAGTAATAAACTTGCTGTCCCAGGCAGAGTGCATTTGGTATCACTCCACCTATGACAGGAGCCGGTGCTTTAAGGGGAGTATTGGCTTATGCAGCTTTGCTCCGCAGCTGCTTGCTTCCTCTACCGCTGGCTTCATTCACAACACTGATGCTCTGGCATGGTGGGTAGACAACCTGCAATCTGGGCTTGCCAACCCACCATCCCAGAGCAGGAGGTCACAGGCCACATCTGATGGCTCCGCAGGCTACTGGTTGGGCACCCCTGCCCTAGGGAATAAAATGGCGGTCATTGCAACTTTTTATCTCACGCGGTATTTGCGCAACAATTTTTCAAACACATTTTTTTGGGGGGAAAAAAAAAGAGTTTCATGATTTAGAAAATAACAAAACAGTAAAGTTAGCCCAATTTTTTTGTATAATGTGAAAGATGATGTTGTACCGAGTAAATAGACACCCAACGTGTCTCGCTTTAAACATTGAGCACGCTCGTGGAATGACGCCAAACTTCGGTACCTAAAAATCTCCATAGGCGACGCTGTAAAATTTTTTACAGGTTACATGTTTAGAGTTACAGAGGAGGTGCTAGAATTATCGCTCTCGCTCTACCGATTGCGGCGATACCTCACACGTGTGGTTTGAACACCGTTTACATATGTGACTTACATGTGCGTTCACTTCTGAGCATGAGCTGCCGGGTACAGGGGCGTTTAAAATGATTTTTTTACTTTATTTTTTTTCTTTTTACACATTCTTTTTTTTTTTTTGATCACCTTTATTCCTATTACAAGGAATGTAAACATCCCTTGTAATAGAAATCGTTCGTGACAGGCCTTCTATATGGAGAGATGCAGGGTCAATAAGACCTCCGCATCTCTCCTCCAGTCTGGAAAGCATGAGATTGATAAAAAATAAAAAATCCACGATCTCAAGCTTACCAACTTTGTTTACATCCGCAGCCCGGACGTGACCATTGTAACGTCTCGCCCGGGCCTCCGACGGTCATAGAGATGACTGGTGACCAACTGGTCACTGGAAATCTCTATGGTCGTCATCTGGCGGCGGCTGATTCTTTCTCTGGGTCCCCGATGGCACGGGAGAGCCTGGAGAAGCACCGGATGGCGGCGGGAGGGGAGGGGGGGGGGGGGAATAACCCCTCCCGTCGCCTGTAAGAGCAATCCAGCGGCGGAACTGATGGTGCTCAGAATCGCCGGCTGAAAACAAGGATATCTGAATAATGCCTGGAAGTCAAAGACGTCTACAGCCCCCAGAAATGATGAGCATTTAACCCTTTCAGCCCTACTGCAGGAGTGTTTTTTTTTTTATATATGTGACCAGAATAGGGAATTCATTTACCACAGTTCTCTACAAGAAGAAAACCAACGTTGCTTTATATTTGAATATTTCACGCTCACCTGTTGGCAGTGGCCATGTCTGCTTCTATTTTATTCAAGTCCTTCATGACGTTGTCAAACTGCTCCCCCTGGTGGTGAAGAACCCTGGTGGTGTCCTCCAGCCTCTTCTGGGACCCGGAGGCAATCTTAATGAGTTCCTTCCCTTTGGAAGTCTTGGCCTCGCCCTCTTCTCCCCGCGGTGACAACAGCAGCTCCCTCCAGAAATGTTCCAGGACGTTGAAGACGGCGCTCCGGTTTGGCTGCAGGGAGCTGAACCAGTGCTTGGCGTTGTCCTTCTCCAGCACGGTGATGGAGCTGAAGATGTAACTGGAGGACTCTTTCTTCATCTCGCTGATGCTGGACAGGTGGAAGTCCACCGAGAACGTCTCTGCATTGTCCTCCCTGAACCGCAGGTGGGTGGGAGTCAGCGAGAGGCGGCCAGGGACCCATCGCCGCTCAATGTTCAGGTAGTAGGAGCAAGGCCAGGACTGGACGGGGACTTCTCTATTCATCGGCGTAGAGGGACCCGGGGGGAGGACCTGCCAGGAAATCCCAGAGCCGAGCTCTAAAAAAAAAAAAATACGAGACATAAAATCCGAGACATGTTATTTTAGGTCAGGCTCTGATAAGGATTGATAATCTCATACACTATTGTCAAAAGTATTGGGACACCTGCCATATATACATATATACATACACATATATATATATATATATACACACACACACATGACCTTTAACTACTTTAGCCCCAAGCCTCTTTGAGATTTGTTGTTTACAAGTTAAAGCGATGTTTCAGCTGTAAAAAAAAATATTTTAAAAGTCAGCAGCTGAAAAAAAAAAGTAGCTGCTGATGTTTAATATGGAGACTTACCTTTCCAGGGCGCCCGCGATGTCGGCCGCCGAGGCCGCCCCATCCCTCAGCTCTCGGGTCCCAGCGCCGCCATCCTCACTAAGGGAAACAGCCAGTGGAGCCTTGCGGCTTCACTGCCCGTTTCCTACTGCGCATGCGCGAGTCGTGCGGCGCTTTGTGAATGGGACACGCTATGTTAGGGAACACACAGTTCCCAGAACACAGCGTGCCCCATTACCCAGAAGACAACGCGGAGGAGGGGAGAAGACCAGAAGATCACCGAGGAGCAGGAAGAAGGCAGATTAAGAAGACTGCCTAGCAACAGGGATTTCTGGCATGGTAAAAAAAAATAAAAAATTCAAATGTTTTTTTTTTAAGAATATTATTGCTCTTTTTTTATTTTTTTTAGGGTGGCCCGCCACTTTAAAAACATTTTTTTTCTGCTAGAAAGTTACTTAGAACCCCCAAACATTATACTTTTTTTTTTATTTTTATTTTTTTAGGGTGGCCCGCCACTTTAAAAACATTTTTTTCTTCTGCTAGAAAGTTACTTAGAACCCCCAAACATTATACTTTTTAAAAAAAATTTTTTTTTTTTTTAGGGTGGCCCTCCACTTTAAAAACATTTTTTTTTTCTGCTAGAAAGTTACTTAGAACCCCTAAACATTATACTTTTTTTTTTATTTTATTTTTTTTAGGGTGGCCCGCCACTTTAAAAACATTTTTTTCTTCTGCTAGAAAGTTACTTAGAACCCCCAAACATTATACTTTTTTTTTTTTTTTTCCCCCGAACACCCTAGAGAATAAAATGGCGGTCGTTGCAATACTTTCTGCCACACCGTATTTGCGCAGCGGTCATACAAGTGCACCTTTTTTGGAAAAAATAGTCATTTTTCAATTAAAAAAAATAAGACAATCAGTAAAATTAGCCCATTTTTTTTTTTATATTGTGAAAGATAATGTTACGCCGAGTAAATTGAACCCCCAGCACGTCACGCTTCAAAATTGTGCCCCGCTCGTGGAATGGCGACAAACATACACCCTTAAAAATCTCCATAGGCGACGTTTAAAAAAAAAATTCTACAGGTTGCATGTTTTGAGTGACAGAGGAGGTCTAGGGATAGAATTATCACTCTCGCTCTACCGATCGCGGCGATGCCTCACATGTGTGGTTTGAACACCGTTTTCATATGCGGGCGCTGCTCATGTATGCCGTAACAACGATATTCCTCTTCTAAGTGCCTTCCACAAGGTTTAGGAGTGTCTATGGGGGGGGGGATATGAAAACAATATGTCCCAGAAAATGCCCGGGGGGGGGGGGGGGGAGTATATAAGGATAACGGCACCCAAAGGTATGCCATGCCCTATGCTGCAATTCCAAATCATGGCATAACTCACGACGCTCTTCTGGGGGCCGTTATGCTTTAATCGCCCCCCCAAACGCAATGCAATTCTGCAGCGATCGCCGCGCTGCAGACCGCGCCTTCAAATATCGCAAGACCCTTGCCGCCTGAAAAGGAGGAGGCGGCGCTCTTTTTTCGGAAGGCAACAAAACGCACCCGAGGCGGCCCGTTGAAGCGAGTGACCTGGCTGTAGGCGACGCGCAAAATCACACGCAAATCGCTCAACTAAAGGAAAACCGATTGTTCCTGTTTTTTTTTTTTTACGTGTCACACCGCGTAGCTCCAGAACCGTTACACACTATGGCGCGTCTGCTACCCGCGCTCGGGGTGCCATTAACAATTAATGGTGCCGCAAAGGGTGGCCTGCGATTGCAGCGTGTCTCCAAAACGCACAGTTCTGCGATTGCGACGGGCGTTTGGGGAAACGCAGAAGTGCAAACGCAGCCTTAATGGCGCCGCGACTTGTTTTTTTTTTTACACTTTTTTGCGCTCCTTCCCAGAACGCTCTGGCAAGTGCGAAAATGCACAATTTTTTTTTTAAAAAGCACGCTTTTCGAATCTCTAGGTGTGAATGGGGATTCTTCGCTCTCTATAGCGCTGCCAATGGTTAGTTCTCACACAGGTGCAGCCACCCTCAGCTTCCTGTCAGCCTGGCTGGTATTTGTAGTCTCCCCCCCTCCCGCTCTCCTTCCCCTCCTCCACCAATCACCGGAGCTCCCCCACACACACCGCTCACCAGCTGCTCCCGGTTGCTTTTGTTATTCTTTTTTGCCTGTCTGGGTGTACCAAGATGGCCGCGACGCAACGTCACTTCCGTCACGTTATCTGACGGGTTGCCTAATCTGATTGACGTCACCTCGAAGGGTCAGCTGAACGCTCCGTGTGCACCCGGAAACTCCGTCCTTCCTGAAAAATTAGACAGTCGTATTGGTTCCGGGTAAGGATAAAAAAGGGGAGTATTTTGAGCTCTTTTTTTTTTAGGGGGGGTGTAGAATTCCTATCACAGACCCATCTCCATAAAGAGGTCTGTATTATAGGGGGGAGGGGGATCCCAGCCTGGCCACTGATATCAGTGTCCATTCTGCCTGCTATTGCAAAATCCCAGTCTAAAAATGTTTTCTCTTTAGTTATGGATGGGGGGGGGGAGGGAGTTAGTATTTTTTTTTTTTTTCTGCCTGTGACACCGTTGGATAGATTTCCCTTACTTTCTGACCTGGGGACACCCGTACCAGTTGTCACCATAACAGGACAGCAATACAAAAAGTGTTGCTCTAAATAGGTGTTTCTATCCCCACCGGAGTGATTTCCATCACTTCCTGTACTGACAGGAAGTGGTGTCAGAGCTCTCCATGGGCATAGACAGTGGTAAAAACCTGACTGAGGTCTAAATCTTCCCCACACTATACAAAATATACACTATATACAAAATATTCCCCACACTATACAAAAATACTTTTTTTATTTTTTATTTTTTTATTCCAGCACAGAGTTGGGATTTTGGGTTTTTACGTTGCTGACAGCCCATTCATTTCTATGGACTGACAAACACCCGGGGGAGGGGTGCATGCAAAAAAAAAAAAAACATGGCAGGCGCAACTTTTTGAACTACTTCCCACCCAGACCAATTCTGACACTCCTCTCCTAAAAAGCATCATTTTTATGCTAGAAAATGACTCGGAACCCCCAAACATTATATATGTTTTTTTTTTTTAGCAGACACCCTAGGGAATAAAATGGCGGTCGTTGCAATTTTTTTTTGTCATACGGTATTTGCACGCTCATTTTTAAAACAATTTTTTTTTTAGGGGGGGGACAGTTTTATGAATTTAAAAAAACAAAACAGTAAAGTTAGCCCATTTTATTATATAATGTGAAAGACGATGTTTACGCCAAAGTAAATAGACACCCAACACGTCACGCTTTCAAATTGCGCACGCTCGTGGAATGGCGGCAAATTTTGGTACTTAAAAATCTCCATAGGAGACACTTTAAACGTTTTAACAGGTTGCATTTGGAGGAGGTCTTGGGTTAGAATTGTTGCTTTTGCTCTGGCGATAACCTCACATGGTTTCAACGTCGTTTACATATGCGGGCACGACTTATGTATGCGTTCACTTCTGTGCGCGGGGACGCTTTAAAACATTTTTTTAAAATTTTCTTTATTTTTTTTACACTTTCTCTTTAAAAATATATATTTTTCTCAAGTCATCTTCCAGGACGGCACACCTGAGAGATGAGAGGCTCCTCCCTACAGGAAACACAATCAATCGACAGCTGTTTTAAGTCCCCACCCTTCCCCTTGATCCTCAGTTTTTGATTGTGTTTCTCCCTACACAGCGAAACTGTTTGTTTTTTTCCAAATGACCCGAAGCCTGGGGCTGGTGGTCTCCCCCTGGGAGCCGGACCACAAGCCTGGGAAGCCTCTGGGTCTGGTAGGATATTCTTGTCCTTCCTGGGGGGTTCCCCTATCTTTTCCTCAGGGCGGGCAGCTGAAATTGGAAGAGCCCCCCTGAGAGCTGAAGGACCCTGGGTACAGTGGTGTACCCAGAACTTCAGGGGCCATTATCCTGTCTCCCCCTCCTTATCTGTACAGGTGGCTGTTCAGACGGGGGTGCTGGCCATCGGTTCTTTCCAGGGGGCTTGTCCCCGACTCCTGGGTCCCCGGTAGCTCGCGTGGGCTGCCGGAGAGGGCGTGGCAACAAGCACCCGCGTCATTTTCAAACTTCGGGAAAATGGCAGCGGCGTTCTTACCCAGGAGGGAAGGCTGAGAGTCAGTAGGAGCAGGCGCCCACATCCTCCTTTCTCTAGAGCGAGGAGGCACCAGTTTACTACGGTGGATGTCTGCCTTAACCACCTCAGATATGAAGATGGGAATGAGGAATGGAAGGCATTGCCCCCCCCCCATGTATATAGACTGACTGGTACAGTGCAGGACACAGCCTAACCTGGCACCTCCCTATGGGGACAGCAGTTGGGGGGGGGGGGAGCACTTTGGCGGCTATCCTCCTTGCGTGTGGACCATAAGGATGGAAAAGCAAGCCCGCTGGCTGTGGCAAAAAGAGGAAGACGACAACGGTGAGTACTTTACTTTCCTTTTGCCGTGGGAATTTAGCTGCAAAATCCCCAATTCCAGCCAGAGGGTTCCTGGGCATTTGAGATCTCACCTGGGGTCTGGATTCAAATAGCCCTTAAGCTTCTGCTAAAAACACCAGCCGCAGCTCCCTCTTACATCAGAGAAGCTGTATGGTGGACAGTTGGTGCAGAGGAACGAGTGTGCCTAAACCACCTCAGATGAGAAAGAGGTAGGTAGGCCATTGCTCCCCCTTCCCCGTGTATATACTGACTGGTGCAGTGCAGAACCTGGGGTCGGGATACAAATAGCGCAGACGCCACTGCTAAAACCACCAGCCACAGCTCCCTCTTACAGCAGAGACACTGTGGTTATCGCAGCAGTAGGTTGCCAGCCTCTCCCTACATGCCCAGTTGTGGTACATTAGTAGGGATGAATATAGCGTACAGAGGGGACCTGGTAGATACAAAGTTACTTACAGGCCAGGTATACCACTGAACAGGTTATTAATTGGGCAGTGGTTGGTGGATTCAGAAGCTCCCCTGGTCAGCAGGTGCACTAGGTTACCGGCCCTATTAGCCCAGCTGCTAGGAATCTGAAGTTGCTTCACAATGTTTAAAAGCTGACCTAACATTCAAGGATGGGCAGAGACCAAGCTACTGTGTGGCACAGTAGGGGTTCCCTTGTCACAGATCCTCCTTTTGGAGGTTGCCTGCTATAGTTAACTTTCATAAGCTCCAACCTCCCACTCCACCTTTACACTGTGTTTATATTATAGTGTAGGAGGTAAGAAGAAACTTTTTTTATTGGTTTGGGCTACAATCCACGCAGTGGCAGATCTAAAGGCGATTCACCATAGATCGCTCCCTACATCCTTTTAATTGAGGATTTTCTGTGCAAACCTATGCAAGAGCTACATAATTAATTGTTTGAAGCCTGCAAATAGCTATTTACCTCCCAGGCTAAACTGGTAACCACCTCTTCTAGAGAGGTCTTAAATTGGTCTCTAGGGCTGGGCTCATTGAGACTTTAGTTGCTAATCAGCACCACCTGGATATGTGCTGGCTAGCATTTGCTCAGTCTATGGAGGTAAGGTAGGACAACAACTACTACTAATAGTAGGGTGTCCAACCATTTTAGGATCTGTTCCTTCTCTGGTGGTGAAGGTTTAGTATCTACAGCCCAGGCTATGCCTATGAAATAAATTGCCTGTTGGTTATTTCATTAAGGGATAGACCATGACTCCTCATTGGCTGCACACCAGTAGACCTCAGTAGTGAAGGTTTGTGCTTGCTGGGATGATTTTGTGGCACAGCAGAAATACACATTGAGATTTGTGACATCTCTGCTTATAAGGGCTATATTGCTGTACATCAGAAATGCACTGCACTGAAGCTTGTTTGCTGTCCTTTATATACTAAAGGTACTGCTTTGTTTGGCTACAGATCAGAAAAATACAACAGTGAAGGTGGTCTGTACTTTCTGGTTTTGTGTTGCACAGCAGAAATGCACATCATTGTGTCTGGTGACATCTCTGCTCATAATGGTTATATTGCTGCACATCAGACATACACAAGATTGAGGTCTGTCTGTGGGGCTTTGTGTCCTGTTTTACTGCCTTGTTGGTTACTTATCAGAAAGGCAGCAGTGAAGTCTGATGGTCCTGATCTGCGTGGCGCTGTGCTGATTCAGACAGTGCTATTAACAGCAATGGCTGCCGAGTTTAAACATGCGATTTGACATGTTGAGTCGCATGACAAATCATTTCAATATGGATGTGCTATCTCTATTCATAGTGTTTTATTGTTGCACGTCAGATTTGTACAGCATTAAGGTCTGTGAGGTTTTGTGTCCTGTATTACTGCCTTATCAGAAAGGCAGCAGTGAAAATTGATGGTTCGAATTTGTTGGGCTACATAGTAGAAATACAAATTGAACCCCTGCCAGGTGTAGTACATATATTGCCTTTGGTAATCCGTGTAGCACCACAAAGTGGTGTTGTGCTGATTTTAGCCATGCGATTTGACATGTTGAGTCGCAAGGCCAAATCGCTTCAATATGGATGTGCTATCTCTATTCAGAATTGTTATATTGTTGCACATCAGACATATACAAGATTGAAGGTTGTCTGTCCTTTTATGTCTTGCATATACTGCCTTATTGGCTGCATATCAGAAAGGACACAGCAGTGAAGGTTGCTTGTCTTTTTCTGATTTTGTTTTTGCTGCTCAGCTGAGACACATTGAGGATGGTGGCCTCTCTGCTCAGTATTGGTATATTACTACACATCAGACATACACAAAGATTGAATGTTTGTGTCCTGTATGTCCTATATTTACTGCCTTATCGTTTGTATATCAGGCTAAGCAGTGTTTCTCATGGATCTACCTTTCTGCATCTTAGGGATACACAGCAGGGGTTTGTTGGCTGCAATCCTCCAGGGAGTCACAGCATTGGGGACCCCTTACTTGTTCGACCTGAAAATTGCTATTTGTTTTTTTTTTTTTTTCCCTGCGACCTGTGTAATCTTGAGGTCTGTGGATCCAGGAATCAGGGACTGCTGGTGTCGCACAGACACAAATGGTACCCATTGGAAGCCATAGTATATGACTTCTCATGCGTCTTGCAGTCCCAAGTCGCAGGTTGGGTCGCACGGGTGTGGGAACCCTAAACTTATCTGTCCCTTCTGATTGAGGTTTTGCTACACAGCAGGAATACTCATCATGGCGTTATTGTTTTATTTTGCAGCAGACCAGAAAGATTGCAGCTGTAAAGGCTGTCTGTCTTTTTCCTCATTGTCTGCTTTTATGTTGTTGCACAGCAGAAATACTCAAGATTGAAGCTTGTTGGTGCTTTCTGTTTCAGAAAAACACAATGCTGCAGGTTGCTTGTGTCCTTTCTCAGTGTTGGTTCTATCTGAACTACACTACAGAAGTGCATGACAGAAAGGATTATCTTGTGTTCCATATTTTTCCCTGTGGCATAGCAAAAATGCACAACACGGGAGTTGGTGTTCATATTAATCTTATAACTGTGGTGGTTTGTCAGAAATACACAACATAGAAGTTTGGGTCTTTCTGTCTTTATAGCCTTGTTTTGCTGTACATAGGTAAAGCACAACAGTAAAGGGGGTTCCTGTCCTTTCCGTATTTATATATCAGTTATGACCTAGCTAGCTGCACTAAAGAAATACGCAGCATTTAGGGTTTGCTTGAGTCTTAATGTTTTTACGTCTTGGCAGCACATCAGAAAACCAGACTATGAGGACTGTTTGTCTACGTTAAGGTTCAGATTTGGGTCTCTTCCCATATTTGATATATTGGTTTAGCTAGTCACACTCAGGCACACAACATTGTTGTCTATGCTTGTGTCCTTTCTGTCTAAATCTATTGTGCCGTGCCCACAATCTATGATCATTTTATTTGTGATATTATTAATGCATGTATCACCTTTTTGTATTTCAGCCTTCTTTTCCATGGAGGGGCCAGGAGTTCGGGCTGCAGCTGCCACATGTCAGAAAACCTTGACCACTTGCATTCAGGGATGCCAGAACCATTTCCTAGGGTTGAAGCCCTGTAGGGTTATGGGACACTGGAGGAAGGGGATAATGAATCGCCCTGTTTAGTAAGAACTTGGAGAGTTCTGTTCAGAGGAGTATTAGGGCCTGAGGATGAAGTATAAAGATGTATACCCGATCGAATAGGTTTCGGCTCGGTGCATGGCCTTCATTTTGCCCTTTTAGCAAAACTAGACATAGCAATATGGGTAGTCTACTCCTGCTAGGGACTTTAATCTCCTGAAGAAGGCTCTCAGGCGTAAGTAAGGACATAGATTGGGCGTGCCTTAAATCCAGGGTTCAAGCTTCTGTTAATCTATTTCCCTTAAGTAGGCTTCCCTTTAGTCTTTTGCTGACATAAAGATAAAAAGGAAGCAGTTTTATTTCCCTCAACAGGATAGTGTTAAGACAGGCCCTCTTATTGATTAATGTAGTGTCCTTGTCTTACACAGGTCTCTTATTTATCTTTTTAGTGGTTCTAAGTAGCACCTACAGGCATAATAGGCCATGGTTGTTAGATGTGTGAGATAGGCAACATTGCTAACCTACAAGTTTAACATGTTTTCTGATTCCATTTTTAAGAGCCCATTTCACCTAGATACTGCATCTGAAGCGGAAAAGGCAGGAACATCTGTGGAGCAGACCTGCAGATCAGCCGCATGATCCAGCTAACATGCCTTCATCAAGCATATGAGCGTATGGAGTGGAGGTAAAGCTCACTGCAGAGCCAAGGTTCGCCAAGAGGGTCTTGCAGTGGCCCCACCCTAAGGTAGGCCTGAGGTACTTGTTTATCCTCTCAGGTGTGCCGTCCTGGAAGATGACTTGAGAAAAGTACCAGTTACTTACCGGTAACTGTCTTTCTGGGAAATCTTCCAGGACGGCAGGCCTACTTCCCGCCCGTTGGAGGAGGGAAAATTCTAGAACACTAGAAGGTGAGTACCTATGAGGAATGATTTCCCTTGTGAACCTGGTTCAGGAGTTACTTCTCTACAAACTGAGGATCAAGGGGAAGGGTGGGGACTTAAAACAGCTGTCGATTGATTGTGTTTCCTGTAGGGAGGAGCCTCTCATCTCTCAGGTGTGCCGTCCTGGAAGATTTCCCAGAAAGACAGTTACCGGTAAGTAACTGGTACTTTTTTGATCGTTTTATTCCTATTACAAGGAATGTAAACCTGGGCCTCCGAGGGTCATAGAGATGACTGGGGGACCATCTGGTCACCAGAAATCTCTATAATAAACTTCCGGCGGCCGACCGTTTTGTTCTCCGGCTCATCTCTTCATTGAACCCGATCACACCTCCAGCTAATCTTTTACCACTTCCATCAGCTCATCCCCCTGCAGTTACAACCTTTTGTACAACCTGCCCCACCCTATTAGATTGTTATTATTATTTATTATAGATTGTAAGCTCTTCTGAGCAGGGCCCTCTTAATCCTCTTGTATTGTAACTACACTGCCTCCATTTTATATCGTAAAGCGCTGCGTAAACTTTTGGCGCTGTATGAATCCTGTATAATGATAATAATTGCAGAGATTTCCCCTTCACTTCCTGTCCCATAGCCAAACAGGAAGTGAGAGGAGATCCCTGCAGACTCGTGGTGCACCGAAATGAAAGAGTCTAAACCGAAATTCCAGGATGCACTGGGCCGAAACCAATAATAGTAAAGAGGACAAATAGAGAGAGGGAGTCTAGCAGAGGTGGAGTGACAGCATGCTGGTCCACCCAATGACAGCGGAGGTGGAGTGACAGAATTCTGGTCCAACCAATGATAGCGGAGGTGGAGTGACAGCATGCTGGTCCAACCAATGATAGTGGAGGTGGAGTGACAGCATGCTGGTCTAACCAATGAGAGCAGAGGTGGAGTGACAGCATGCTGGTCCATCCGATGACAGCGGAGGTGGAGTGACAGCATGCTGGTCCAACCAATGAGAGCGGCGGTGGAGTGGCAGCATGCTGGTTCAACCAATGACAGCAGAGGTGGAGTGACAGCATGCTGGTCCAGCCAATGAGCGTGGAGGTGGAGTGACCGCATGCTGGTCCAACCGATGACAGTGGAGGTGGAGTGACAGCATGCTGGTCCAACCAATGACAGCAGAGGTGGCGTGACAGCTTGCTAGTCCAGCCAATGAGAGTGGAGGTGGAGTGACAGCATGCTGGTCCAGCCAATGAGCGTGGAGGTGGAGTGACCGCATGCTGGTCCAACCGATGACAGTGGAGGTGGAGTGACAGCATGCTGGTCCAACCAATGACAGCAGAGGTGGCGTGACAGCTTGCTAGTCCAGCCAATGAGAGTGGAGGTGGAGGGACAGCATGCTGGTCCAACCAATAACAGCGGAGGTGGAGTGACAGAATTCTGGTCCAACCAATGATAGCGGAGGTGAAGTGACAGCATGCTGGTCCAACCAATGATAGCGGAGGTGGAGTGACAGCATGCTGGTCTAACCAATGAGAGCAGAGGTGGAGTGACAGCATTCTGGTCCAACCGATGAGAGTGGAGGTGGAGTGACAGCATTCTGGTCCAACCGATGAGAGTGGAGGTGGAGTGACAGCATGCTGGTCCAACCAATGACAGCGGAGGTGGAGTGACAGCATGCTGGTCCACCCAATGACAGCGGAGGTGGAGTGACAGAATTCTGGTCCAACCAATGATAGCGGAGGTGGAGTGACAGCATGCTGGTCCAACCAATGATAGCGGAGGTGGAGTGACAGCATGCTGGTCTAACCAATGAGAGCAGATGTGGAGTGACAGCATGCTGGTCCAACCGATGACAGCGGAAGTGGAGTGACAGCATGCTGGTCCAACTGATGACAGCGGAGGTGGAGTGACAGCATGCTGGTCTAACCAATGAGAGCAGAGGTGGAGTGACAGCATGTTGGTCCAACCAATGACAGCAGAGGTGGAGTGACAGCATGCTGGTCCAGCCAATGAGAGTGGAGATGGAGTGACAGCATGCTGGTCCAACCAATGAGAGTGGAGGTGGAGTGACAGCATGCTGTTCCAACCGATGACAGTGGAGGTGGAGTGACAGCATGCTGGTCTAACCAATGAGAGCGGAGGTGGAGTGGCAGCATGCTGGTCCAGCCAATGAGAGTGGAGGTGGAGTGACAGAATTCTGGTTCAACCAATGATAGCGGAGGTGGAGTGACAGCATGCTGGTCCAACCAATGATAGCGGAGGTGGAGTGACAGCATGCTGGTCCAACCAATGACAGCGGAGGTGGAGTGACAGAATTCTGGTCCAACCAATGATAGCGGAGGTGGAGTGACAGCATGCTGGTCCAACCGAAGAGAGTGGAGGTGGAGTGACAGCATGCTGGTCCAACCAATGACAGCGGAGGTGGAGTGACAGCATGCTGGTCCAACCAATGTTAGCGGAGGTGGAGTGACAGCATGCTGGTCCAACCAATGATAGCGGAGGTGGAGTGACATCATGCTGGTCCAACCAATGATAGCGGAGGTGGAGTGACAGCATGCTGGTCCAACCAATAACAGCGGAGGTGGAGTGACAGAATTCTGGTCCAACCAATGATAGCGGAGGTGGAGTGACAGCATGCTGGTCCAACCAATGATAGCGGAGGTGGAGTGACAGCATGCTGGTCCAACCAATGATAGCGGAGGTGGAGTGACAGCATGCTGGTCCAACCGATGATAGCGGAGGTGGAGTGACAGCATTCTGGTCCAACCGATGACAGCGGAGGTGGAGTGACAGCATTCTGGTCCAACCGATGACAGCGGAGGTGGAGTGACAGCATGCTGGTCCAACCAATGACAGTGGAGGTGGAGTCACCGAATTCTGGCCCAAGCAATGGTAGTAGAGATGGAGTGAGAACGCTCCCATTGGGTGGGGGTGGGGTGCATTTCTGTCCATATTGTACTGATAAATAAAGTTACCAACATTTGAAATTTTTTTTTTTGAAGTGCAGTGTTTTGTTTTTTTCCTTGGGATGGTGAATTGCTGGCCAAGCGGCAGAATCACTAGTGTGACAAGGGACTTACTCTTGCTGTCGGGAACTACAGAGAGTTCTTATTTCATGTGCTTTTGATAGTGACGACTCCCGACATGGATTGGAGAAGGTTCCTGTTTGTTTTGGTGGTTCCATCCTCCATTTTCCTCCATTTGCCGTTCTATGACTGATTGTTGTGTAATTGTGTACTTACAGGACCAGTGAAGGGTCTCAGATGACCGATGAGATGATGTGACCCCCAGATCTAGAGATCTCATGGATGAAAAGCTCCCGCACCGATCCGATGTTGTTATATACAAAGTCCGGAATCACATCGACTTCATCGAAGACCCGGAAACCTTCAGCTATCACGAGTTCTTCCATAAGTACATGATCGGGAACGTGCCGTGTCTCTTCTCCTCCAAGTTCACCGGGTCCTGGGGAAGCCGGAGATTCTGGGTCACCGCCGACAACCAGCCGAACTGGGATCATCTGCTGCAGAATTTCGGTATTTTACAATGACCCAAGTACCTGCTCCCTATCAAATGACGGCGGGGTGGTGCGGCTCTCGTTCTGGGAAGACGTCATATGGCGGCGTCCCCGAATGGCCTCTCTCGTGTGCCCGCGCCTTATTGCTAGGACACGGCGCGACCCCGATCTCTCTCTGTAAAGAGTCGTGTCCGCAGCTCTTTAATCATGTGATCGGCTGTGTCCAATCACAGCCGGTCACATGTAAACACGGAGCTGCCGGTAATCGGCGCTCCTCGCCTCACACTGACAGAGTTTGTGGCGAGGAGAGCTGATTAGCGGCATCTCCTCAAAGGAGACATCTATATATGTAAACAGGGCACTGATCATCAGTGCCCTGGTTACAATAGCGACACCAGTGCCACAAATCGGTGCCAGCAATCAGTGCCCACCACTGCCCATAAGTGCCCATTGGTGATGCCAGTCCGTGCCGGCTATCAGTCCTGCTTAACAGTGCTGCCCATCAATGCCCATAAGTACTGCCTATCTGTGCCACCTATTAGTGCCCACCAGTCCCACCTATTAGTGCCCATAAGTGTGGAATATTAGTACCTCCTCATCACTGTCCCCAGTGGAGCCCAGTTCTTACATCCGGTGTCCCCAACAGAGCCCCAGTCCTTCCTTACATCAGTGTCCCCAGCAGAGCCCCGGTGCTTCCTTACATCAGTGTCCCCAGTGGAGCCCAGTCCTTACATCAGTGTCCCCAGCAGAGCCCTGGTGCTTCCTTGCATCAGTGCCCCTAGTGGAGCCCAATCCTTACATCAGTGTCCCCAGTGGAGCCCCAGTCCTTACATCGGTGTCCCCAGTGGAGCCCCAGTCCTTACATCAGTGTCCCCAGTGGAGCCCCAGTCCTTACATCAGTGTCCCCAGTGGAGCCCCAGTCCTTACATCAGTGTCCCCAGTGGAGCCCCAGTCCTTACATCAGTGTTCCCAGCAGAGCCCCGGTGCTTCCTTACATCAGTGTCCCCAGCGGAGCCCAGTCCTTACATCAGTGTCCCCAGCAGAGCCCTGGTGCTTCCTTGCATCAGTGCCCCTAGTGGAGCCCAATCCTTACATCAGTGTTCCCAGCAGAGCCCCGATGCTTCCTTACATCAGTGTCCCCAGTGGAGCTCCCCCTTACATCAGTGTCCCCAGTGGAGCCCAATCCTTACATCATTGTCCCCAGTGGAGCCCAATCCTTACATCAGTGTCCCCAACGGAGCCCAGTCCTAACATCAGTGTCCCCAGTGGAGCCCAATCCGTACATCAGTGTCCCCAGTGGAGCCCCAGTCCTTACATCAGTGTCCCCAGCAGAGCCCTGGTGCTTCCTTACATTAGTGTCACCAGTGGAGCTCCCCCTTACATCAGTGTCCCCAGTACTTCCTTATATCAGTGTCCCCAGTGGAGCCCAGTCCTTACATCAGTGTCCCCAGTGGAGCCAAGCCCTTACATCAGTGTCCCCAGTGGAGCCCAGTCCTTACATCAGTGTCCCCAGTGGAGCCCAGTCCTTACATCAGTGTCCCCAGTGGAGCCCAGTCCTTACATCAGTGTCCCCAGTGGAGCCCAGTCCTTACATCAGTGTCCCCAGTGGAGCCCAGTCCTTACATCAGTGTCCCCAGTGGAGCCCAGTCCTTACATCAGTGTCCCCAGTGGAGCCCAGTCCTTACATCAGTGTCCCCAGTGGAGCCCAGTCCCTACATCAGTGTCCCCAGTGGAGCCCAGTCCCTACATCAGTGTCCCCAGTGGAGCCCAGTCCCTACATAAGTGTCCCCAGTGGAGCCCAATCCTTACATCAGTGTCCCCAGTGGAGCCCCAGTCCTTACATCAGTGTCCCCTGCAGAACCCTGGTGCTTTCTTACATCAGTGTCCCCCGTGGAGCCCCAGTACTTCGTTACATCAGTGTCCCCAGTAGAGCCCAATCCTTCCATCAGTGTCCCCAGTAGAGCCCCAGTCCTTCCATCAGTGTCCCCAGTAGAGCCCCAGTCCTTACATCAGTGTCCCCAGTGGAGCCCCAGTCCTTACATCAGTGTCCCCAGTGGAGCCCCAGTCCTTACATCAGTGTTCCCAGTGGAGCCCCAGTCCTTACATCAGTGTTCCCAGTGGAGCCCCAGTCCTTACATCAGTGTCCCCAGTGGAGCCCCAGTCCTTACATCAGTGTCCCCAGTGGAGCCCCAGTCCTTACATCAGTGTCCCCAGTGGAGCCCCAGTCCTTACATCAGTGTCCCCAGTGGAGCCCCAGTCCTTACATCAGTGTCCCCTGCAGAACCCTGGTGCTTTCTTACATCAGTGTCCCCAGGGGAGCTGCCCCTTACATCAGTGTCCCCAGTGGAGCCCCAGTACTTCGTTACATCAGTGTCCCCAGTAGAGCCCAATCCTTCCATCAGTGTCCCCAGTAGAGCCCCAGTCCTTCCATCAGTGTCCCCAGTAGAGCCCCAGTCCTTACATCAGTGTCCCCAGTGGAGCCCCAGTCCTTACATCAGTGTCCCCAGTGGAGCCCCAGTCCTTACATCAGTGTCCCCAGTGGAGCCCCAGTCCTTACATCAGTGTTCCCAGTGGAGCCCCAGTCCTTACATCAGTGTTCCCAGTGGAGCCCCAGTCCTTACATCAGTGTCCCCAGTGGAGCCCCAGTCCTTACATCAGTGTCCCCAGTGGAGCCCCAGTCCTTACATCAGTGTCCCCAGTGGAGCCCCAGTCCTTACATCAGTGTCCCCAGTGGAGCCCCAGTCCTTACATCAGTGTTCCCAGCAGAGCCCCGATGCTTCCTTACATCAGTGTCCCCAGCGGAGCCCCTCCTTACATCAGTGTCCCCAACGGAGCCCGATCCTTACATTACAGTGTCCCTGCATAACACACACTCGCCAGAAGTGAGGATCTCCAGATAGATAGTGAGCAAGCTGGGATGAGCTTCTTGGATGATGGCAGAGCTGAGCAAACTCCCACAACGAGCCGTGTGTTCAGTGGTGTCAGTGGAGAGGGGAGGGGCCTCTGATTTGTGCAGCCAATCGGTTTTAGTGAAGTGAGAAGCCGATTGGCTGCTCCTCCCCTCCCCACTGAACACACGAGGAAAGACACCTTGCAGCGGTGGCAGCGGTCTTTTTTTTTTTTTGTTACCCCCACCGTTTGTTTTTGCCTAAAACATACTCGATTTCCTGTAACAAAGGCAAAGTCACGGAAATTTAATCGGGACGAGTTTCGATTGGGACGAGGGTTCCAAATCGGGATTGTCCCAGGAAAATCGGGACTGTTGTCAAGTATGCAATAAAGGTGGAAGAAGTTCTGAAATGACAACACTGTTGTGGCAGAGAAGATCCACTTGACATGCTGCCGTTTTACTTCACTGATCCTGTTCTAATCTGTTTCAGGAGATGCTGCGGTTCCTGTTGCTAAATGTGATTTAAAGGAGTACAACGCCAACCCCAAGGAGCAGATTCCTCTCCGGGAATACATTGAATACTGGAGGGAGCACAGGGAGAACGCCTACCAGTCTGCAAAGGGCTGCCTGTACCTGAAAGACTGGCACATGCAGAGGTAATGCACTGGTGGGGGAGATTCACTAAAACTGCAGAGTGCAAAATCTGGTGCAGCTGAGTATGGTAGCCAATCAGCTGTCAGCTGCCAATTTTTTTTTTTTTGTCAAAGCTTAAAGGCGTTGTCCCCAGCTGAGCCCCAGTCCTTACATCAGTGTCCCCAGCTGAGCCCCAGTCCTTACATCAGTGTTCCCAGTGGAGCCCGGTCCTTACATCAGTGTCCCCAGCAGAGCCCCAGTCCTTACATCAGTGTCCCCAGTGGAGCCCGGTCCTTACATCAGTGTCCCCAGCAGAGCCCCAGTCCTTACATCAGTGTCCCCAGCAGAGCCCCAGTCCTTACATCAGTGTCCCCAGCAGAGCCCTAGTCCTTATATCACTGTCTCCAGTGGAGCCCCAGTCCTTACATCAGTGTCCCCAGCTGAGCCCCAGTCCTTACATCAGTGTCCCCAGTGAAGCCCGGTCCTTACATCAGTGTCCCCAGCTGAGCCCCAGTCCTTACATCAGTGTCCCCAGCAGAGCCCCAGTCCTTACATCAGTGTCCCCAGCGGAGCCCCAGTCCTTGCATCACTGTCTCCAGTGGAGCCCCGTCCTTACATCAGTGTCCCCAGCAGAGCCCCAGTACTTACATCAGTGTCCCCAGCGGAGCCCCAGTCCTTACATCAGTGTCCCCAGCGGAGCCCCAGTCCTTACATCAGTGTCCCCAGTGGAGCCCCAGTCCTTACATCAGTGTCCCCAGTGGAGCCCTGTCCTTACATCAGTGTCCCCAGTGGAGCCCGGTCCTTACATCAGTGTCCCCAGTGGAGCCCGGTCCTTACATCAGTGTCCCCAGCTGAGCCCCAGTCCTTACATCAGTGTCCCCAGCAGAGCCCCAGTCCTTACATCAGTGTCCCCAGCAGAGCCCCAGTCCTTACATCAGTGTCCCCAGCGGAGCCCCAGTCCTTACATCACTGTCCCCAGCGGAGCCCTGTCCTTACATCAGTGTCCCCAGTGGAGCCTGGTCCTTACATCAGTGTCCCCAGTGGAGCCCGGTCCTTACATCAGTGTCCCCAGCTGAGCCCCAGTCCTTACATCAGTGTCCCCAGCTGAGCCCCAGTCCTTACATCAGTGTCCCCAGCAGAGCCCCAGTCCTTACATCAGTGTCCCCAGCTGAGCCCCAGTCCTTACATCACTGTCCCCAGCGGAGCCCCAGTCCTTACCAATCCAGTGGTTTGCATTCTATGCGTTAAGGGGAAAATACCTTTTTACCTGAATCCAATCTTCCAGCAACAAGAAATGAACTTAGTGAGACATTAAAGTGATGAATCAAAGCAATCAGTGAAATGACATAATCCAAAAACAAAACAAATGGTTGATTAAAGCAATGAATGAATAATATAGTCCCGGAAAAACCGGTCCAAAAATAAAGTCCACCAAATATGCTTGAATCCTTAATAATCTGTTAATCGTGACATCACACACAAAAACACCCGGGAAGCAGTGACAAGTTCCAAAGGAAAGATCCTCCACCACTGTTCATACTGTCGCTTACCAGATTCTGAGATCTCTTTTTTTTTGGAGAGATCTACAAGAGCTTGTGATCCCTTTCACAGACAGGGGTTCACTTTAAGAGTCAGGAGGGTAGTCCCCACAACTGCGTCCCAGATGGTAACAGGGTATTCTAGGCAGTATTCCTCCCCCATGTAGAAAACAGAAAAGCCTCCATAGTGTAACTCTTCACACAAAATATTTATTAAATAAAAGAATTTATCACACTTACAAACGTTCTTTCATAAAAGCGCTTCGATTAAAATTATCATGCCAGCCGGCTCATAGGCGCTGCCCGTGTCTTCCGGGTCCAGCGCTGTATGCGGTGACGTCAGCACGCCGCTCCTCCCTACACCTTTCGTCACAGATGACGTATTTCAGGGGCACGGGCTGACCCACCGCCATATAAGCACATTAAGACACGGAAGTGGACGCCCAGCGCTGAACTCCTGGCAAACCTCCCCTTCCGCCATTCACTAAGTGGGCATTTAGGTTTACAACTATGCCCTCCCCCCCAGTGAACTCTCATTGTGTATAAGTACATTATAATTCATATGCAGCCCATACGTGTGTATCCACATCACTATAGACCAGTGATGGCGAACCTCGGCACTCCAGATGTTTTGGAACTACAATTCCCAGGATACTCCTCTACACTGCAGAGTGCATGAGCATCATGGGAAACGTAGTTCCAAAACATCTGGGGTGCCAAGGTTCGCCATCACTGCTATAGGCTAACGTACAGAGGTAAAATTAATACCATAATGAAATATATAAAAGATTATAAAACTACATCTCAAAAAAAGAAGAGGTTATAAAGAATATAAGGAGAGACCATCGGTAGATTGATTTAACCTCAAACAGAGGCAAAATAATCACCGAATTAAAATGTGTCTCTATCTGCCAAATTTGATTCCCAAATAGAAGACAAATCATCATCATGATCTAAAAAAAATTTGTTCAATACTGTGAGAATTATTTCAACAGTAGAGAAAAAAAAAAAAAAAAGAGAGAGAAGGGGAAACGTACCACCAAGAAGAAGGGGAAAATGAGGTACCACATCCTTCATACCGAAATAATCCCCCAACGTTGGTAAAAGTTTCTCTTAATTAAGGTTCACCAGGAATTCAGCGCTAGTTCATATAGAAATTCAGCCATTATCCATGAGTGACACCCTACATCAACAATCCCCCCATGGACTCAACTGTTGTCAATAAATGCATTGACATCTGTCTCAACCTTAAGGCCATGGGGGGTGTAGCACCGTACCTTGTATATCCACATCATTTCTAACCTGGAGAGTTCCCCAACTAGAGAGCTCCCCCTCCAGTGGGCACTGTATTTGTCGATTCCCAAAAACAGTGTGTTAGCTGGATTGCCATTATGGTGAATCGCATAATGTTTAGAAACAGAATGGTACTTAAAACCATTCTTAATATTGGTGATATGTTTACCCAAGCGAACCTGCATGGATCGCTTGGTTCTACCGATATACTGGTGCCCACATGGACATTGTAACAAGTAGACAACGCCCGTTGAACTACAGGTGATAAATGGTTCAATTTTGTGTGTAACTGATGTACTAGTGCAGGGATATGCAATTAGCGGACCTCCAGCTGTTTCAAAGCTACAAGTCCCATCATGCCTCTGCCTTTGGGTGTCATGCTTGTGGCTGTCAGAGTCTTGCTATGCCTCATGGGAATTGTAGTTCTGCAACAGCTGGAGGTCCGCTAATTGCATATCCCTGTACTAGTGCAAAAAAGGCTTCCGTCTTTCTTTGCTTACTCACATTTAGTGTGCAGACCTGACACCTGCGACACTGATGGTATCCAGAAAGATTTTGAAAGAAGGAGACCTTTTTGTTAGGGGGGTTCACTACATTAGGGGCAATTCTATCCCTAAGAGAAGGATCCCCCCTAGATATTACCTGCAGCTGTATTGGAAGAAAGGTTTTAATAACTCTATCATTCCCCAATATATGCCAGTGTTTCCGGAAAATTTTCTTGATACAATAATGTTGACTTGAGAAGGTGGTAATAAAGGGTAAAGTGGGTCTCTCACATGCTTTTTTTATTCATAAGGTGCTCCGAGAGTAAAATAGTTCTATCAATATTCGCCACCTCCTCCAATGTTTTCTCCAATACACCACCCTCATAAACCATTCTCCTCCAACCTATCTTTGAGAATCCCTGCCTGGATCCTATAGTCCTCCAGAGTCGCACAGTTCCCTCTCATCCTAATGAACTGACTCTTGGGAATTGATATAAGTCAAGAGTCCTGATGACAACTCCCCAAGGGTATATAGGCGTTCTGATCTGACTTCTTAAAATATGAAATCGTCTTAAAGGTATCCTTATCCTTCGAGATAATGATATCCAAAAAGTTAATTTTCTCCAGACTTGCCTCATGTACAAATCTGATGCCCCTATTATTTTTATTCAAGGAGCAAAAAAAATCATTCAGCTCCAGAGTAGTTCCCTCCCATAGGAGGAGGACGTCATCTATATACCTAGCCCAGAGCCGTAGGTGTGGGTTTTCGGTCCTTATAGATGACGTCCTCCTCCCACTTAGCCATAAATAAATGGGCTAGGCTGGGGGCATATTTAGCCCCCATAGCCACGCCACATTGTTGTTTATAATACTGGTGATCGAACCAGAAATAATTATGACCCGCTGCATATTGCAGAAGGTCAATAATAAAGGCCTGTTGTTTTCTAGACAAAGTAGAGGGATTACTCAAATAATGGTATACAGAGATGTTACATCTGCAGTTACTATTATAGTCTGATTATTCGGTTTTAATCCTGATAACATAATAATCACCTGTCTGGTGTCCTTAGGATAAGACGGCATTTGCCGTACCAGCTATTGCAGAAAAAAAGTCTATGTACTTGCCCACCCGGGACGTAATGGAACCAATCCCACTAACTATTGGACGTCCCAAGGGGCAAGTAAGACTCTTGTGGATCTTGGGTAAACAATATAATACTGGCACTCTCGGGGGCCCTAGGAATCAAATAAGCTCTCTCCTTCTCATTTAAAATATTTGACTGAAAGCCCTTATCTACTAAGGACTGCAGAGTTTTTTTTTATATTGGGTGACAGGGTTGCCAGGCAAAATGGCATAAGTATCCCTGTCATCTACAATATTGTGCATCTCTCGAAGGTAATCACTCCGATCGAGGACAACGATTCCCCCTCCCTTATCCGTGGGGCGGATTACTACATTTCTGTTGTTACAGAGAGAATCCAAATCCTCCTCCAATTGTTTCTCCATTCTAACACTAGGAATTTTGATATTCTCTAAGGCCCCTTTCACACTGACGTCCCGTTCAGGCCCGCCTGTCAGTTTTTCAGGCGGACCTGAACGGGTGCTCCATAGACCTCTATGGAGCGTCGGATGTCAGCGGTGACATGTCCGCTGACATCCGACCCGCTCCCATCCGAAAAAGTGTAACGGAGGAAAAAGCTATTTTTCCATCCGTCATTGGATCGGGTGACGACGGGCACTGCGGTCCGTCGTCATCCGATCTCCCATAGGGGAGAGCGGCGCTGTGACAGGTCCGTCCCTGCGCAGTGTGCAGAGACGGACCTGTCATCTCCCTGCTCAGCGGGGATCGACGGAGTGATCCCCGCAGTGAGCAAACGGATATCCAAACGGACTTTCAGTTCTGATCCGCCCCGTGTGAAAGGACCCTAAATCTCTTAGAACTACATCCCTGAACACTTTCAATGAAGGGGCAAGAACACCTGGGGGGGTTAAAGGTTGAGGCATTAGACAATCCAGTGTGTTGATATCCCTCCTGGACAGTCACATTCTGTCTTGTTGGAAGAGTCGCAAAATGTCGTCTGATATTAACTTTACGAATATACTTATGGATATCCATATAGGTCTGGAATTTATTCAGCTTTCTCGACGGCGCAAATTTCAAACCTTTATTCAACATGGATTTCTTAGCATCAGTAAGCCCTTGTACACACGGTCGGACATTCTGACAACCAAATCCGTTGGATTTTGTCCGAAACTGTTGCATACACACGGTGGGACAAAGTTGTCGGAAGATCCGATTGTACATAACGTGATGACATTATTTCGTTACAACGGGACTATGTTCAGGCTAGTAGCCAATAGCTTTGGCCTAGGAATTTTATCTGAGGATGCGTGGCACTTGGTCCGTCGGAGTAGGCTACACATGATCGGCGTATGTCCGATCGGAGCATTTTGTCGGAAAATTTTATAGACAAGTTGGAAAACTTGGTCCGTCGGATATTCAGACGGAAACAGTCCGATGCAGACCACACACACAGTCGGATTATCCGACAAAACGGTCCGATAGGACACGTTCCATCGGAATCTCCGACCGTGTGTACAAGGGCTTAGAGTTTGAGAGCTCAAGTTGAAAATACCCTCTCCATTTATTTCTTTTTGACTGCGCTCTCCTCCCCCCTCTGCTTCCTCTTTGTTTTCTACCTGTCTTTTTACCCCTTGATTGGGTCTGGGAAAACCCCAATATTGTTGTTCCCGATTCCTGTCATAAGGTTTATTAGATTGAACACCTGGTGGACCTGGCCGAATACCATCCGTGGCATCCCCACCCCTCTCATTGGCACTATGATAAATGGGGCCCTCTCTGTCTCTCAACGGAAAGAACCGATTCTGTGTTTCCACACCAAACTCATAATCATGACCATCTCCTTCTCTTCCATATTTTTGGACCGGTTTTTCTGGGACTATATTATTCATTCATTGCTTTAACCATTTGTTTTCTTTTTGGATTATGTAATTTCACTGATTGCTTTGATTCATCACTTTAATGTCTCACTAAGTTCATTTGTCTTTGGTGGTAATCTCTGTAAAGGTTTTTTTTCAGCGCAGCTAATAGGTTTGGAATTGTTATCTTGGTGTGGGTATCTCACATTATTTAGTTGCAGCAGTTAAATGAGCATGTATTCACATTTTTTTAGGACAGCGCAGTATTACATTATTCTAAGTTCCAGCAACGAGCCCAGCAGCTCCAGCCACCGTCTCGGGTCCTCAATTGGATAGATTGATAGCAGCAGGAGCCATTGGCTCCCGCTGCTTGTCAATTTAATTCAGTGACATGGGAGGGGGGGGCTGTGTCAATGGACGCAGCAGCAGAACTCGGGAGCACGCCCGCATGGGTGCCCCCAGGTAAGGCGCTTCACCGTGGTGGAGGGGGCACTTGCCGAAGAGGCCAGGAGCGCCACCGTGGGACCTCAGAAAAGGAGGATCGGGGCCGCTCCTGTGCAAAACCCTTACACAGAACAGGTAAGTATAACATGTTTTGTTATTTAACCACTTCCCGCCCCAATGACGTCGTTGACTTTGAGTGGACTGAGTGGTAAAAATGCTGCCGCTGCGGCTGGGGGGGCCAGGATGTTTTTTTTGTTTTTTTTTTGACCCCCAGATCTTTTTGTAAAGAGGACCTGTCACTCACTATTCCTATTACAAGGGATGTTTATGATGATGTTTACAATCCTTGTAATAGAAATAAAAGTGATAAAATAAAAAAAATAAAAAAAAAAAATAAAAAAATAAAAGTGTCAAAACAGAAAAAGAAAAGTAAAATAAACAGGAAAAAAAAATTCATGCGCCACCATCCTCGTGCGCAGAAGTGAACACATACGTAGGTCGCACTCACATATGTAAACAACGTTGAAACCACACATGTGAGGTATCCCCGTGAACGTTAGAATGAGAACAATAATTCTAGCACCTCCTCTGTAACACTAAAGGGGGACCTGTAAAAAAATGTAAAACGTCTCCCATGGGGATTTTTAAATACTGAAGTTTGGCGCCATTCCACGAGTGTGCACAATCTCAAAGTGGGACATGTTGGGTATCTGTTTACTTGGCGTAAGATCATCTTTCACAATATGCAAAAACATGGGTTTGTTTTACTGTTTTTTTGTTTTTTTTTGTTTGTTTGTTTTTTATGCATGAAAACATTCCACCCCCCCCCCCCCAAAAAAAAAAGTGTTTTAAAAATAACTGCGCAAATACCATGCGAGAAAAGAAGTTGCAATGATGATCATTTTATTCCCTAGGGTCTCTGCTAAAAAGGAAAAAAAAAAACATATTTAATGTTTGGGAGTTCTGAGTAATTTTCTAGCAAAAAAAAAAAAATAGTTTTTACATGTAGGAGCGACTTGGCCTGTATTTTGTTAATACATTTTGCAAACAGGTAATTTTCCCCTCCTTCATTGATGTATGCTAATGAGGCTGCACTAATGGGCACTAATAGGTGGCACTGGTGGGCACTGATGAGGTGGCACTGGTGGACACTGATGAGGTGGCACTGGTGGGCACTTATCAGGTGGCACTGGTGGGCACTGATGAGGTGGCACTGGTGGGCACTGATGAGGTGGCACTGGTGGGCACTGATGAGGTGGCACTGGTGGACACTGATGAGGTGGCACTGGTGGGCACTGATGAGGTGGCACTGGTGGACACTGATGAGGTGGCACTGGTGGGCACTGATGAGGTGGCACTGGTGGGCACTGATGAGGTGGCACTGGTGGACACTGATAGGTGGCATTGGTGGGCACTTATGGCTGGCACAGATGGGCGGCACTGAAGGGCGTTGATAGGTGGCACTGAAGGGCCCTAATAGGTGGCACTGATGGGCACTGGTAGCTGGCACTGATGGTTGGCAGTGATGGACACTGATTGGCACTGGTAGGTGACACTGATAGGCAGCACTGATGAGGTACTGATTGGCACCACTGATAGGCATTCATAGGTGGCATTTGTGGGCATTGATAGGTGCCACTGATTGCTGGCACATATGCACTTATTCGTGGTGCTGTGTGGGCACTGGAAGGCAGTATTGATAGGCACAGATGAGGCGGCTTCGCCTCTTCTGGACCGATGGCCCTTGCACTGAAGCCGGTGATCTGCGCTTTTTTTTTTTCTCCTCATCCTGTGAAGAGAAAAAAAAGACAGATTTACCGATCTTCTGTTTACATCACGTGATCAGCTGTCATTGGCTGACAGCTGATCACGTTGTAAGGGGGCCGGGATCTCCAATCTGTGATCACCCGAGCCTCATTGACTCGGTGATCACAGCGCGCACTCCCTGCAGGGGGCGCATGGGGAGCGTGCAAAGGGTAGGACGTCTGTTGACGGCCTCCCGGCAAAGCAAATCCGCGCTGTAGCCATCATTCAGCTATAACCCGGGTCTGAAGGAGGTAATTGAACAAGCTGAAGTTAGGAGCTGATTGGCTGCCATGCAGAGCTGCACCAGATTGTGATTGATAATTGAAGATCTCTTCTTCCTTCTTCCAGAGAGTATCCAGATTACGAGGCGTATAAAACACCAGAATATTTCTCATCGGATTGGCTGAATGAATACTGGGACGCCATTGCTGTGGACGATTATCGTTTTGTCTATATGGGTCCAGCTGGTTCATGGTACAGATATCATTTTATCATATTTTTTTTGCGCTATAATCAAAAAAAAAAGCGACAATTTTGAAAAAAAAAAACATTATTTTTTACTTTTTGCTATAATAAATACCCCCCAAAAATATATAATTTTTTTTTTTCTCTTCAGTTTAGGCCGATATGTATTCTTCTACATATTTTTGCTTTAACCACTTGCTTACTGGGCACTTAAACCCCCCTCAGTCCCAGACCAATTTTCAGCTTTCAGCGCTGATGCACTTTGAATGACAATTGCGCGGGCATACAACACTGTACCCAAATGAAATTTTTATCATTTTTTTCCCACAAATAGAGCTTTCTTTTGGTGGTATTTAATTACAGCTGGGAGTTTTATTTTTTGCTAAACAAACAAAAAAAGATGCAAAAAAAAAAAAATCATGTTTAATAGTTTGTTATAAAATTTTGCAAACGGGTCATTTTTCTCCTTCATTGAAGTGCGCTGATGAGGCGGCACTGATAGGCTGCACTGATGGGCTGCATTGGTGGGCACTGATAGGCTGCACTGGTGGGCATTGATAGGCATAGTTAAGGCGGCACTAATAGGCACAGATAAGGCAGCACCGATGGGCACAGATAAGGCGGCACTGATGGGCAAAGATGGGCACGGATGGGTGGCACAGATGGGTGGCACGGATAGGCACTGATAGGTACCACTGATAGATGGGACTGATGGGCACTGATAGTTGGCTCTGATAGGTGGCACTGCTAGGCACTGATGGGCGGCACTGCTGGGCACTGGTAGATGACACTGATGGGCACGGATATGTGGCACTGGGGTGCAGCACCTTTGTTGAGGCAGATTGTGGGCACTGCTGGGTGGCACTGTGGGCACTGCTGGGTGGCACTGTGGGCACTGCTGGGTGGCACTATGGGCACTGCTGGGTGGCACTGACGGGGGGCACTTACTTTTTTTCAATGTGGCACTGCAGGGGGCAGGTGGGCACTGGCAGGGGGCAGGTGGGCACTAGCAGGGCTGGCCATGATCGGGACTGATGTCCCGATCACGGCCGCCGGTGATCAGCTTTTTCTTTTTCTCCTCGTGCTGTCAGCGCGAGGAGGAATAATAGCCGATTACCGGCTCCGTTATATCACATGATCAGCTGTCATTGGCTGACAGCTGATCACGTGATAAGGGGTCGGGATCGACCCCTTGCACGGATCGGTGATCAGGCGAGTCTCATGGACCCTCAGGAGGCGCGCAGGCCGCTCGTGCACGGGACGACGTCAATAGACGTAGTCCCGGAAAAGGAGATCCGCGCTGTAGCCATCATTTGGCTATAGCGCGGATCTCAAGTGGTTAAAAAATGACAATAAGCGATTATTGATTGGTTATAGCGCCTACAAAATAGGGGATAGTTTTATGGCATTTTTATTATAATTTTTTTTTTATTAGTAATGGCGGCGATCTGGGATTTTTATTGGGACTTGCGACATTATGGCGAATACTTCGGACACTTTTGACACTATTTTAGGACCATTGGCATTTATACAGCAATCGGTCCTATAAAAATGCACTGATTACTGTGTAAATGACACTGGCAGGGAAGGGGTTAACCACTAGGGGGGGGGGCGATGAAGGGGTTAAGTGTGTTCTAGGGAGTGATTCTAACTGGGGAGGGGGGGTGGGCTTCAAGTCACATGACAGCGTTCACTGCTCTTGATGACAGGAAGCACGGTCACGCTGTACGTGGCGGACGCTCACGCGTACCTGCTATCCCGCCTCTTAAAGGGGACGTACGGTGTACGCCCATTTGCCCACCACTGCCATTGTGCCGATGTATATCGGCGTGCGGCGGTCAGCAAGTGGTTAAAGAGAGTGTGGTGCTTGTCCGTGTAAAGCCGCTGGTGTATGCAGTACGTAGCCAGAGGTCCGGTCGGTTAGATGGCGCTGTCATAATCATTTTTATATGAATAAATGTTTGTGGAACAAATCATATAAGTTTCCATTATTCCTTATGGGAAAATTCGCTTTGATATACGAATGCTTTGGATTACAAGCATTTTTCTGGGACAAATTATGGCCATAATCCAAGTTTTTACTGTATTTCATATACCTTTTATATACACTATATTGCCAAAAGTATTGGGACGCCTGCCTTTACACACGCGCGCGAACATTAATCTCATCCCAGTCTTAAGCTGGATACACACTATACAGTTTTCAGTTTGTTTGCAATCAGGCAGGCCCTTGCACTACATAGTTGAAGGTAAATCTAAAGGAAATCGCACAACAAAAGTTGTATAACCGCTTCAGCCCCGAAAGGATTTACCCCCCCCCTCCCCCCCCCGACCAGAGCACTTTTTGCGATTCGGCACTGCGTCGCTTTAACTGACAATTGCGTGGACATGCGACGTGGCACCCAAACAAAATTGATGTCCTTTTTCTCCCCACAAATAGAGCTTTCTTTTGGTGGTATTTGATCGCCTCTGCGGTTTTTATTTTTTGCGATATAAACAAAAAAAAACAGCAACAATTTTGAAAAAAAACGCGTTATTTTGTACTTTTTGCTATAATAAATATCTTTTTTTTTTTTTTTTTTTAAGTGCATTTTTTTTTTTCAGTTTAGGCCGATATGCATTTTTCGAAATATTTTTGGAATAAAAAAAAAAAAAAATCGCAAAAAGCCATGCATTGTGTACTATTGTGATAATCTCTGTCTGTGATTGATCACAGTGATCACATGGTACACACAGAACCAATCGCAGTCCATCTCTACCATGTGATAAGCTGTGGCCAATCACAAAGTTAATCACAATAATACATAATGAATGAATGGATTTCATTCAGAAAAAAAAAGGTTGTCTTGATATTCATTGTTATAAGCAATCATAATATGTAAAAAAAATAAAATATCCTGATCAACTCCCCAGAGTAGTAGAGTGTTACTATGGTAACAGTGTATTGCTCTGGTCACAGTATGTAAATTAAATCGGAAATTTTTTTTATAAAAAAGAAAAAAAATATTTGAAAAAACTGTAATGCCCTGTACACACTATCAGATTTTCTGCTAATTTTTTTTTTCTTTTCCTTCAGATTTACCAAAAACCATATAATATGAGGTCAAACCTTAGGAGTTTCAATTTGTATGCAAGCAGGCAGGCCCTTCTATTATATGGTTTTGGTAAATCTGAAGGAAAAAAATTAAGCAGAAAATCTGATAGTGTGTATGGGGCTTAATTCAAAATATTATTTTTTTATTTATTTTTCAGTCAGCGTCCCTGATCACTGCAATCCAGTTATATGATAATGCTGTACTGCACTGGTGACAATATGTAAAAAATAAAATATAGGAAAAAAACTATTATTTTTTTTAATTTCTTTATTTTCCAAAGAATTATGACAAAAAGTTACAACTTCCAAAAACTTGCCATGCCTCTTACTATATACCTTGGACTGTCTACTTTCCAAAAAGGGGTCATTTGGGGGGTATTTGTACTCGTCCTGCCATTTTTGGGCCTTAAAAAAAAAATTAAAAATGAGATCGTCCGTCGGCACATCAGGATTGATCAATTTTCTGATATATATATATATATATATATATATATATATATATACTGTGTGTGTATATATATATATATATATATATATATATATATATATATATATATATATATCCCGTAGATTGTGGACTCTATAACTTTCCTACAGACTAAATAATATACACTGATTTGGGTTTATTTTTTATGAAAGAAATGCCCTAAATTTATGAAGAACAATTATTTGATTACAAAATGTAATAATGGAAACAAAGAAAAATGCATTATTTTTTTTCAACGTTTTCAGTCTTTTTTATTTTTAATTTTTTATCGTTTATTTACCAAAAAATAAAAAAACCCAGTGATGATTAAATACCGCTAAAAGAAAGATCTAATTCTGTGAAAAAAAAATGATAAAAAGTTCATATGGGTACAGAGTTGAAAACTCCAGTATTAAAATGATAAATGTAGAGGAGTGGGGATTATAGCGGTGCTGCCAACAATTAGTTCATAACAAATTAGATAATAAAATATCTTTATTAAATACAAAATGATAGATAAAGACCCAGCTGAAGTTCAGCTAGGTTTTTATCTATCCCCTGCGGCCGTGCATGGTCTCTTCTGTATCATTCCTAGGCTGGGGCTTATTTATTGACATCTACCTTTTTGTCTCCCTTGTTCCTGGGGAGGCAACCCATCAACAAACCTTTCCATCTCCTGGTTTCGGACTGGCAGAGGTGTCTATTTCTGTGTTATCATGCATTATTACTTATATATATTATTTTTGCCTTTTATGCTAGAGCTCGATTATTGTGGTGGTCCAATACTATCCCCTGAGGAAGCCATCACTGGCGAAACATGTTGGGATTCTACATCCACTTGTGACCATCCTTTCCTTTTTTCCCTGTGGGTCACCAGCAACTATATATATATATATATATATATATATATATATATATATATATATATATATATATATATTTACACACTCTGTATATGCTCTATCATTTTAATAATTTCTACATCCCCCGTTTATTTTTGTATTTAATAAAGAAATTATTATTTTTTTATCTAATTTTTTTATGAACTAATTGTTGGCAGCACCGCTATAATCCCCACTCCTCTACATTTATAATTTCGCTAAATGGGATGAGGTGCAGGACAATAAAGAGCCACTCAGATTATATTCTATAGCCGGAATTCAAGTGGTTAATAGTTTACTGGGAAATTTTACTGTACTCAATGTGTCGAGCAAAAAATAAAAATAAAAAATGGAATTCATTAATATTAATATTATAATACTACTAATGTTATTATTAATTATAATTCTATTAATACTTTTATATTACTATAAAAATGAATTACTACTATTATACTAATAATATTATTATAGTACTTTTATATTACTATAAAAAATAATACGAATAATAATATTATTAATTATAATACTATTAATACTTTTATATTACTATAAAAAAATAATATTATAATACTAATAATATTATTATTATAATCCTAATAATACTTTTATATTACTATAAAAAAAATATTATAATACTATTATTATTAATTATCATATTAATACTTTTATATTACTATAAAAATATTAATATTATAATACTATTATTATTAATTATAATACTATTAATACTTTTGTATTACTATAAAAAATGAATTATTAATAATATAATACTAATAATATTATTATTAATTATACTATTAATACTTTTATATTGCTATAAAAAATTATTAATATTATAATACTAATAATATTATTATTAAGTATAATACTAATAATACTTTTATATTACTATAAAAAAAGAATTAATATTATAATTCTAATAATAATATTAATTATAATCCTATTAACCTGGTTGCAATCCGGGGATTATATTGCATTCCAAGTGTTATGTTTTGGTCTTGACCTGTATGTAGTTTTGGCAAATAAAAACCTTAAAAAAATAAAAATTCTAATCCTATTTAATAGTTTTATATTACTATAAAAAAAAATTGTTATTAATATTATAATACTAATAATATTATTATTAATTATAATACTATTGATACTTTTAAATTACTATAAAAAAAGTAAACTCTGTGATGTGTAGAGTGCAGCACACATGCACAACACACACCAGCAGCAGCCACACATTATTATATTATTATTATTATAATACAGGATTTATATGGCGCCAACAGTTTGCGCAGCACTTTACAACATGAGGGCAGGCAGTACAGTTACAAGGAGGGATCAGAGGGACTTGCTCCTTAGAGCTTACAATCTATGCACATCTTACAGCACCCCTGCTGGTGTAAATGGGGCCCTTGCTGTCTGCCCCTCAGACCTGACTGATAGAAAACAATATAGTTGGCTACAATGTCCTCCTCTTTGATTGCAGGACCCCGTTCCACGCCGACGTCTTCCGTTCATACAGCTGGTCAGCAAACATCTGTGGGCGGAAGAAGTGGTTGCTCTTTCCCCCGGGATCAGAGGGAAATCTCAGGGATTGCCATGGAAATCTCCCGTACGATGTGACGTCTCCTACCCTTCAGGACCCTAAACTGTACCCGAATTATCAGAAGTGCTGCCCGCCGATAGAGGTCACACAGGAAGCCGGAGAAATCATCTTTGTGCCCAGCGGGTGGCATCATCAGGTGTACAATGTGGTAAGGCAAGGGGGCATGTGTGCTGTTGACCATCACTCTGTGTTTTTTGTTTTTTCGTTGTGGAACTCGGAGAGACGGAGGATCATATAGAGATCACAGACCCCACTGTGCATATGCATGACATGCACTATATTACCAGAAGTGTTGGGAGCGTGAAATTGTCCAAAATGTCTTGGTATGCTGACGCCTTAAGAGTTCCCTTCACTGGAACTACTAAGGGGCTGAGCCCAACTCCTGAAAAACAACCCCCACACCATAACCCCCCCTCCACCAAATGGTTTGGACCAGTCGCCCTAATGGATGATGTGGGCTCACCTGAGGTGCGGAGTCTAAGTACTAACCGGTGTTCACCAGAGCTCCTGATGGTGGAGATTTATTTTGCAGCCTGTTAGTACCAGGTTGCGGTCCTCGGGATTACCCTACAAGGAGGTGAGCAAGTCAGGGTCCAGTAGCAGGTAAGGATCAAACAGAAGGGCAGTCGAGGAACAAGCCAATGGTCAGTAACGAGTGGTAGCAAAATATGGACGTAAATCCACCCCACTAGTTTCTTTCTCCCAACCCCCGGTGTCACTACTGTGTTCTGTATTGACATAGGGAACCACAGGGGGAACTACAGTGCCCAGCGGGTAAGTATTCAGCCTTTTCTTTTACAGGATGGCTGCCACTGACTACTTTTAAGATAGCAACAGGGCCGCTTTAATCTCTTCGTGCCTGCGATATAGCCGAAAGACAGCCACAGCGCGGGCCTAAATTGCCGGGAGGGCATGGGCGTTTCTGTGCGGCACGCTCTGTGATCAGAGGGTCAATGAGACTCCGCTGATCACGGATCAAAGTCAGGGGCCGGTCCCAACCCCCTCACCATCCGATCAGTCGTCAGCCAATGACAGCTGATTGTGTGATGTAAACAGAAGATCGGTAATTGCTGACATTGCGAGGGGAGAAAAAAAGAAGGTGATTACCGACTTGTGTAAACAGGACATCGGTCCCGCACACAGAGAGCCACTGCTTCCTCATCAGTGCCCACCAGTGCCCCCTATCAGTTCCCATCAGTGCTGCCAGTTAGTGCCTATCAGTGTCTCATCATCAGCGTCACCTACCAGCGCCACCTATCCGTGCCCATCAGTGCCACCTATCCGTGCCCATCAGTGCCACCTATCGGTGTACACCGTGCCATCCATCAGTTCCCATCAGTGCTGCCAATTAGTGCTTATCAGTGCCTTATCATCGGCATCACCTACCAGTGCCACCTATCCGTGCCCATCAGTGCCACCTATCAGTGTACACTGTTTCGCCTATCTGTTCGCACCAGTGCTGCCAATTAGTGCTTATTGGTGCCTCATCATCGGCGTTACCTATCTGTGCCTATCATTGCCTCCTATCTGTGCCCATCAGTGCCTCCTATCTGTGCCCATCAGTGCCTCCTATCTGTGCCCATCAGTGCCACCTATTTGTGCCCATCAGTGCCACCTATCCGTGCCCATCAGTGCCTCCTATCTGTGCCCATCAGTGCCTCCTATCTGTGCCCATCAGTGCCACCTATTTGTGCCCATCAGTGCCACCTATTTGTGCCCATCAGTGCCACCTATCCGTGCCCATCAGTGCCACCTATCCGTGCCACCTATCGGTGTACGCCGTGCCGCCCATCAGTTCCCAACAGTGCTGCCTATCAGTTCCCACCAGTGCTGCCAATTAGTGCTTATCAGTGCCTCATCATCGGTATCACCTACCAGTGCCACCTATCCGTGCCCATCAGTGCCACCTATCGGTGTACACTGTGTCGCCTATCAGTTCCCACCAGTGCTGCCAATTAGTGCTTATTGGTGCCTCATCATCGGCGTTACCTACCAGTGCCACCTATCTGTGCTCATCAGTGCCGTGTATCTGTGCCCATCAGTGCCGCCTATCTGTGCCCATCAGTGCCGCCTATCTGTGCCCATCAGTGCAGCCTATCAGTTCCCATCAGTGCAGTCTCTTCAGCGCATATCAGTGAAGGAGAAAAATTACCTGTTTGCAAAATTGTATAACAAACTATAAAAACAGTTTTTTTCAAAATTTCCTTATTTTCTTTTAAAAAAAATGTGTGTAGCAAAAAATAAAAACCCCCAGGGGTGATTAAATACCAACAAAAGAAGGCTCTATTTGTGTGAAAAATAATAATAAAATAAACCGCGCAATTGTCATCCAAAGTATGGTGATCATCCATACAGCTGCTCTTCGGCCTCCCGTAGGATACCACACACACTGTTCCAAGTGAAATCCACGCCCCAGTCCCCTGGCACCAGACTTATTACTGTTGTGCCATTCAAAGTGTGACAGCGCTGAAAACTGGCCTGGGCAGGAAGGGGGTATAAGTGCCGGGGTGGGCAAGTGGTTAAAAGCACTTGTATTCTTTGTACAGAATGTGCATTTTCTTTGTTCCAGATAGACACCATTTCAATCAACCACAACTGGGTAAATGGCTGCAATGTGGCGGTTATGTGGCGCTTTCTACAGAAAGAGTTGACAGCGGTGCAGCGGGAGATCGCGGAGTGGAAGGACGCCATGGACGGCTGGGATCAGCACTGTCAGGTATCGGTAGCCCACAGGGCGGCAGAATTGAAGTGGGGTAATAATGTTACATAAAGACACACACTGGACAATTATATCATCCTTTTACAGTGTAGATTACATCATTTTACAAGGACTTTAACCAGGGCTTATTTTCGGGGTAGAGCTTATATTGCAGCCATCCTAGAAAATCGAGATGGGTCTTATTTTCGGGGGGAGGTGTCAGAATCCATGAAATCAGGCTGAGGCAGAAGTACAGTTAAATCACACTTGTTTAATAATAAAAGTAAAAAGAACAAACGTAGCCAGAGTTCAGGAACCCGGAACGGATAGTCAGCCAAGCCAGAAGTCAGGGATCAATATAGTGGAACAGCAAGCAGGATCTGGAGCCAGAAGGGATGTCAGCAAAGCCAGTCTTGAACAGGATCGCAGGAGATAGTCTCTGTGATGTTGACCAAGGAGATCCTCTAGGCTGAACGGCTTAAAGAGGAAGTAAACCCTAATGGGTTTACTTCCTCTTTGTCTCCCTGCAAAGGTAAAGTATCGCATAGTAACCCATTATGTGTCACTTACCTGACACAGGAGCCAGCGATGTCACCTCTGTCTCCTGTAGTCCGGAGCATCCATCTTCTTCCAGGTATCGCTGCTACAGCCACTCACAGCGCCGGAGCATCGATGACGTCACTCCCGCGCATGCGCACAGGAGCCGCCACTAACGGCATATCGCTGTTAGCAGCAGCATGCTGCTAACAGTGATAGTGCGCCTGCGTGCGCCTGTCTTTTAGTAAATATCTCCTAAACCATGTAGGTTTAGGAGATATTTCTTGGACCTACAGGTAAGCCTTAATCTAGACTTACCTGTAGGTCAAAGTGGTTTGTAAGGATTTACAACCACTTTAAGTAGGCAGGACTGATGAGCAGGATATCATCAACAGCTGAGTAACTATGAAGAGAGAGATGGGAGCTGGCAATTAGCCGACAGCTGAGCGACCAGCTCTGAAAAGGAAGGGCTGAGCCCAGCCCTGATAGTAGGTCTTATTTTCGGGGTAGTTCTTATTTTCGGGGCAGGTCTTATTTTTGGGGTAGTTATTATTTTCGGGGCAGGTCTTATTTTCGGGGCAGGTCTTATTTTCGGGGTATTTTCCGGGCTGGTCTTATTTTCGGGGCTGGTCTTATTTTCGGGGCTGGTCTTGGATAGGTCTTATTTTCGGGATAGGTCTTATTTTCGGGGCAGGTCTTATTTTCGGGGCAGGTCTTATTTTCGGGGCAGGTCTTATTTTCAGGGTAGGTCTTATTTCAAGGAAAACGCGGTATGTACACCATTTTTATTTCCAAAAGACCCGGGCGGCGGGAAGCAACAGATAACATATCATACCCGGGCCTAAGTCCAAAAAAGGCAGCCGCAGTACCCAGGCACTAAAGCAGCGATTCTGTGCCGTGGCACACTAGTGTGCTGTGGGAGTTATGAAAAGTATTTAAAATTGCCAACGTTTTGAAACCTTGAACATATCGAAAAAATGTAATGGTAAATCAATGTCGCAAAAGTAAAAAAAAAAAAGTAACATACAGTTGTGCTCAAAAGTTTGCATACCCCGGCAGAAATTGTGAAACTTTGGCATCAATATTGAAAATATGACCATGCCAAAAAAAAAAACAACTGTCTTTTATTTAAGGATAGTGATCACATGACGCCATTTATTATCACATCGTTTTTTTTTTTTTTATCCTTTTTAACCGTTTGCCGACCAGCCGCCGCAGTTGCGGCAACATGGCTCGGCTGCGCAGGATCGCCGTTATGTTACGTCGGTAACATAGACGCCCCCCCCTCCTCCTTCCACTGGCTCCCCGAGCCGATGCGAGTGCCCGGCGGTCTCGATCACCGCCAGGCTCCCGCGATCGCTCGGGGCAGGCCGGAGAACCCAGGAACTGTGTGTGTAAAGGGAGAAGTGACAGATCGTTTGTTCATACAGAGTAGCACAGTTCCCATCCCCCCCCCCCCCTTCAGTTAGAACACACACTAGGACACACATTAACCCCTTCACTGCCCCCTAGTTTTAACCCCTTCACTGCCAGTGACATTTTTACAGTAATCAATGCATTTTTAATCGCACTGATCGCTGTATTAATGCCAGTGGTCCCGTAAATGTGTCAAAATTGTCCGATGTGTCCCCCATAATGTCGCGGCCTCAATTAAAATCACAGATCGCCACCATTACTAGTTAAAAAAAAAAAAGATTAATAAAAACACCATAAAAACTATCCCCTATTTTGTAGACGCTATAATTTTTGCGCAAACCAATCAAGATACACTTATTTCGTTTTTTTTTTTTACCAAAAATATGTAGAAGAATACGTATCGGCCTAAACTGAGGAAAAAAAAATGTTTTCTTATATATTTTTGGGGGATATTTAATAAATAATCTCTTATTGCGATTTTTTTTTTTTTAACAAAAATATCCCCCCAGCTCACATCCTCTCTCTCCCAGTATACTGCCAGCAAACCCCCTCCCCCCCTAAAAAAAATTCCTCCCCTTATAGTGAAAATCCTTTGCCCCTGAAATTTCCCCTTTAAGCACAAATCATCACCCACAACTCCAACCCCCACTTTCCAGCACAAATACCCCCCCTCAAATTTTCCCTCCTAGCACAAATATCCCCAATTATCCCTACTAGCACAAATCTCCCACCAAAAAAAAAAATGTCTCTTTCCTAGCACAAATCCTCTCCCCCTCCAGCATATCACATTTTCCAGCACAAATCTCCCCCCCCCCCCCAAAACAACACTTCGCCTAGAACAATTTATACACCCTGCTACCCCCCTCCCCCAAATCACCCTCCTAGCACAAATCCTCTTCCCCATCCCTCCTCCCAACACAACCCCCCCCCCCCCCATCACCACTTCTAGCACACCTCCCCAAATTGCACTCTGCTAGAACAATTTTTACATCCTACTGCTCCCCCCCTCTACACAAATCCCCTCCATTCATCTGCTTGTGGTTGTCCCCCCCACCTCACATGACACCACAGTGCCCAGTGCAGCTGCCTCTCCTGCCCACCCCTTGTCCTGGCCCTGCTCCCAAGTCCCGTTCTCACTTGAAAATATATGAGGACGGTGGTGGGGACACACCAGCAATCGATCGGTCAGACACACCACGTGGCGTAACTGAGATTGCCCTTGGCATAAGAGCTGGAAATGGAGTGAGACGTCGTCTAAAGGCATCTGGTGGGTGGGGGGGGGGAGGGGGGGGGCGGATGAATGAAGTTCGCCAGTTGAAGCTTTTGCCAAAAACGGCAAACTTGCAAAAGACGGGCGCCATCTATAACTTACTGCCTAGAGAGCCGGCGTGATCGTGTGCATTTTAATGGAGTTCAGCTGAGCTATTGGGGAAGGGATCGTAAACGCATGAAGAAATAATTATTATTATAAATGAAAGTATATAAACGATTAAACTGATATAAAGAAATGATAAATTGCAATATTTATGATTCTTTTCTATAGCACTGATTTTTTTTATTTGCATTCCTTCCCCAGGTCATCATGAAATCTTGCACAGGGATCGACTATACAGAATTCTACACCTTCCTGAAGACGATCGCACGGCGCAGGTTGGAAGTCCTGGAAACAAACGGCGCGGATCTCCCCGCCGAGGGCCGGATGGCCCCGGGGCCGCGCCATGCGCTGTTTGACCTGGAGAAGGTCGCGGATGTGTTGTCGGCGCTGATTGACGACGTCGATTTTCAAAAGCTGGACGCGGAGACGTTCGATCCGCCTCCAGAACAATTGCTACAGCGGCTGCAAAGGGCGATCGAGCCGAAGTCGTGTGCTGTCCGGTGGGTTTAGGATTCGGCTTCAAATTATTTATTAATAAACAAGTTTATTATTTTATTAACTGGTGTGCTCTCCGTAATGTTGTCATTCCATAACAATGCCAGAAAGTTTAGGAGAATATGTCATTTATCCAGGCCTATTACTGACTGACCGCCTATTACTGACTGACCGCCTATTACTGACTGACCGCCTATTACTGACATATGTTGCTTACAAGTTACAATTGGTATTTTTTTTTTTTGCTATAAAATGAACCCCCAAACATTATATATTGTTTTAGCAGAGACCCTACAGCAAAGGTCTCCAAACTGCAGCCCTAGGGCCGGGTGTGGCCCTTTTTCTTGCTTTTATCTGGCCCTTGAGGCACTATTCCTTCCACCGACACCAATAATGGGGCACTATTCCTCCACTGACACCAATGATGGGGCACTATTCCTCCCACTGATACTAATGATGGGGCACTATTCCTCCCACTGACACCAATGATGGGACACTATTCCTCCCACTGACACCAATGATGGGGCACTATTCCTTTCACTGACACCAATGATGGGGCACTATTCCTTTCACTGATACCAATGATGGGGCACTATTCCTTCCACTGACACCAATGATGGGGCACTATTCCTCCCACTGACACCAATGATGGGGCACTATTCCTCCCACTGACATCAATGCTGGGGCACTATTCCTCCCACTGATACTAATGATGGGACACTATTCCTTCCAATGACACCAATGCTGGGGCACTATCCCTTTCACTGACACCAATGATGGGGCACTATTCCTTCCTCTGATACTAATGATGGGGCACTATTCCTTCCACTGACACCAATGATGGGGCACTATTCCTTCCACTGACACCAATGATGGGGCACTATTCCTCCCACTAACACCAATGATGGGGCACTATTCCTTCCAATGACACCAATGCTGGGGCACTATTCCTTCCACTGACACCAATGATGGGGCACTATTCCCCCCACTGACTCCAATGATGGGGCACTATTCCTCCCACTGACACCAATGATGGGACACTATTCCTCCCACTGACACCAATGATGGGGCACTATTCCTTCCTCTGATACTAATGATGGGGCACTATTCCTTCCACTGACACCAATGATGGGGCACTATTCCTCCCACTAACACCAATGATGGGGCACTATTCCTTCCAATGACACCAATGCTGGGGCACTATTCCTTCCACTGACACCAATGATGGGGCACTATTCCCCCCACTGACTCCAATGATGGGGCACTATTCCTCCCACTGACACCAATGATGGGACACTATTCCCCCCACTGACTCCAATGATGGGGCACTATTCCTCCCACTGACACCAATGATGGGGCACTATTCCTCCCACTGACACCAATTCTAGGACACTATTTCCCCCACTTACACCAATGATGGGGCACTATTCCTTCCACTGATATCAATAATGGGGAACTATTCCTCCCACTGACACCAATAATGGGGCACTATTCCCCCCACTGACTCCAATGATGGGGCACTATTCCTTCCACTGACACCAATGATGGGGAACTATTCCTCCCACTGACACCAATAATGGGGCACTATTCCCTCCCCCCCACTGACTCCAATGATGGGGCACTATTCCTCCCACTGACACCAATGATGGGGCACTATTCCTCCCACTGATATCAATAATGGGGAACTATTCCTCCCACTGACACCAATGATGGGGCACTATTCCTCCCACTGACACCAATTCTAGGACACTATTTCCCCCACTTACACCAATGATGGGGCACTATTCCTTCCACTGATATCAATAATGGGGAACTATTCCTCCCACTGACACCAGTAATGGGGCACTATTACCTCCCCCCCCACTGACTCCAATGATGGGGCACTATTTCTCCCACTGACACCAATGATGGGGCACTATTCCTTCCAATGACACCAATTATGTGACATTATTCCTTCCACTGATACCAATGATGAAGCTCTATTTCTACCACTGACCACAGCGATGGGGCATAATTCCTCCCACTGACAGCAAAAAATGGGGCACTATTCTTCCCACTGACAACAATTATTTCTCCCCACTAATACCAAAGACTGGGCATTGTTGACTCCCACTGGGCACAGTTGCCCCCTCTGCTAGGCCTTATCCCAGATGTTGGTCACTGGAAAGTACTAGTGGACAATAGAGTGATACCTACTATATATATATATATGTATCATACAACATACTGCAAGATAATATATTTAGTTTTTCTGTATTTTTATTTTATTTTATAATGATTATATATATATATATATATATATAAAATCTATATGTCATATGTACAATACATTTAGAATTTGAACCTACAATTTAAAGTCCCAATATCCCGTCATTTGTAGACGCTATAACGTTTCTGCAAACCAATCAATATACTCTTATTGGGATTTTTTTTTTTCCAAAAATATGTAGCAGAATACATGTTGGCCTAAAGTGATGAAAAAATGTATATTTAAAAAAAAAAATGTATTGGATACATTTTATAGCAGAAAGTAAAAAATATTGGTTTATTAATTATCGGTCTTTTTTTGTTTATAGCCCAAAAAAAAAAAAAAAAAAAAACAACGCAATATCACTAAAAGAAAGCTCTATTTGTGGGGGGAAAAAAAAGGACATCGATTTTATTTGGGTGCAGTGTCGCACAACCGCGCAATTGTCAGTTAAAGTAAAAAAAATGGCCTGGTCATGAAGCTGGGGGGGGATTAGGGCGGGGTAAACATTCTGGAATTGAAGTGGTTACACACTTTAACAGGTTACATACATAGGAGGTCTAGAGCTAGAATTGTTGCTCTCGTTATAATGCTTGCGGCGATACCTCACACGTGTGGTGCAAGCACTGTTTACATATGTGTGTGCGACCTAGGTATGCACTCGCCTCTGCGCACAGGGGGTGCTTTAAAAAAATGTTTTCATTATTTTATTACATTTTATTTTTACACTGTCTCTTTATTTTTTATTTATATTTTATTGCTATCACAAGTAATGTAGACATCCCCTGCGATAGCAACAATGCATGACTATGGAGTCACCTGGATTTCTCCTCTACTCTTGAAAACATCAGATCAAAAAATGAAAAAAATTTGATTTCATGTCCGTCCGAACCCCCCCCCCCCCCCCCCCCCAAAAAAAAGGCTCTGTTTACACTTTCCCTAACTGGAAGGGAGAACATGCTCCTCACTTCCGGTCTCCTAGACCTGGAATCTCCAAACTACGGCCCTCCAGCTGTTGTGGAACTACACGTCCCATGAGGCAGTCGCGATGACCGCCGGCCACGAGCGATCGCGGGCACGAGAGGAAGAACAGGAACAATGTGTGTAAACACACAAAATCCCTGTTCTGTTCTCAGAGGTGATGCAGATTGTGAGTTCAATAATTCAATTGTCTATAGCTAGGAACCGCGGGGCAATTTAGGTAACGGCTATCACAGGTCAATTGGCTTCAGTATAAATCCACACAAATAGGTAACATAAGGGGAATACAAAGGCACTGAATTTTCAATAGAGCCAACTTCCCTAAACTACAATCCTTGCTAGAAGGCATAAATTGGGATAAAATCTTAGGAACAAAGAACACGGAGGAGAGATGGGTTTGCTTTAAGAGCATATTAAATAAGGGCATTAGCCAGTGTATCCCAGTGTGTAATAAATTAAAAAGAGCGAACAAAATGGCTTACAACCAAACCCTTACAACCAACTTTGACCTACAGGTAAGCCTAGATTAAGGCTTACCTGTAGGTCCAAGAAATATCTCCTAAACCAACACGGTTTAGGAGATATTTGCCGAAAGACAGGCACCGTAGACAGCGGCGCGCAGGCGCACTGACGGTCAACTGGCGGTCAACGGCGATATGCCGCGAGTGGCGGCTCCCGTGCGCATGCGCAGGAGTGACGTCATCGCGGCTTCGTCAAATTACAGGGGCGGAGCAGCGAGACCCACCAAGATGATGGATGCGTCGGACTACAGGGGACAGCGGTGACTTCGCTGGCTCCTGTGTCAGGTAAGTGACACATAATGAACTACTATGCGATGCGATGCATAGTAGTCCATTATGCTTTGCCTTTACAGGGAATGAAAGAGGAAGTAAACCCATCAGGGTTTACTTCCTCTTTAACTCCAATGTAAAAATGCATATAAAAGCAAAGGAGAAGGCCTTCAAAAAATACAAGGTTGAGGGATCATAATCAGCATTCAGACATTATAAAGAATACAACAAGAAATGTAAGGGTGCAATAAGGATGGTTAATATAGAACATGAAAGACACAGCGGAGGAAAGCAAAAAAAAATCCCAAGAAATTCTTTAAGTATGTAAACAGTAAAAAAGGGAGGACAGACCATATTGGCCCCATAAAGAATGAAGAAGGACATCTGGTTACAAAGGATGGGGAGATGGGGAAGGTATTGAATGTATTTGTCTCCTCAGTCTTCACAAGGGAATCGGGGGCTTCAGTAACCAAAACTGCAGTGTTTATCCTCATGACACATCACAGGAAGCACCTCCGTGGTTAACAGAGGACAGAATTAAAATTAGACTTGGGAAACTTAACATTAATAAATCACCGGGACCAGGTGGCTTGAACCCGAGGGTACTTGGGGAACTCAGTCAAGTAATTGCCAGACCATTGTTCCTAATTTTTACTGACAGTCTACTGACTGGAATGGTACCAGCGGATTGGAGAAAAGCCAATGTAGCACCAATATTTAAAAAGGGCCCAAAATACATCCCTGGGAATTACAGACCAGTTAGCCTAACATCAATAGTATGTAAACTCTTGGAGGGGATGATAAGGGACTATATACAAGATTTTAGTAATAAGAATGGTATCATTAGCAGTAATCAGCATGGATTCATGAAGAATCGTTCTTGCCAAACCAATCTATTATCCTTCTATGAGGAGGTGAGTTGCCATCTAGATAAAGGAAGGCCCGTAGACGTGGTGTATCTAGATAAAGGAAGGCCCGTAGACGTGGTGTATCTAGATAAAGGAAGGCCCGTAGACGTGGTGTATCTAGATAAAGGAAGGCCCGTAGACGTGGTGTATCTGGATAAAGGAAGGCCCGTAGACGTGGTGTATCTGGATAAAGGAAGGCCCGTAGACGTGGTGTATCTAGATAAAGGAAGGCCCGTAGACGTGGTGTATCTAGATAAAGGAAGGCCCGTAGACGTGGTGTATCTGGATAAAGGAAGGCCCGTAGACGTGGTGTATCTAGATAAAGGAAGGCCCGTAGACGTGGTGTATCTAGATAAAGGAAGGCCCGTAGACGTGGTGTATCTGGATTTTACAAAAGCATTTGACACAGTTCCCTATAAACGTTTACTGTACAAAATAAGGTCCGTTGGCATGGACCATAGGGGTGAGTACATGGATTGAAAACTGGCTACAAGGGTGAGTTCAGAGGGTGGTGATAAATGGGGAGTACTCGGAATGGTCGGGGTGGGTAGTGGGGTCCCCCAGGGTTCTGTGCTGGGACCAATCCTATTTAATTTGTTCGTAAATGACCTGGAGGATGGGGATAGGAGAAAGAGTCCAATCTCTGTATTTGCGGACGATACTAAGCTAAGCAGGGCAATAACTTCTCCGCGGGATGTGGAAACCTTGCAAGAAGATCTGAACAAATTAATGGGGTGGGCAACTACATGGCAAATGAGGTTCAATGTAGAAAAATGTAAAATAATGCATTTGGGTGGCAAAAATATGAATGCAATCTATAGACTGGGGGGAGAACCTCTGGGGGAATCTAGGATGGAGAAGGATCTGGGGGTCCTAGTAGATGATAGGCTCAGCAATGACATGCAATGCCAAGCTGCTGCTAAAAAGGCAAACAGAATATTGGCATTAAAAAGGGGATCAACTCCAGAGATAAAACAATAATTCTCCCACTCTACAAGACTCTGGTCCGGCCGCACCTGGAGTATACTGTCCAGTTCTGGGCACCAGTCCTCAGGAAGGATGTACTGGAAATGGAGCAACTACAAAGAAGGGCAACAAAGCTAATAAAGGGTCTGGAGGATATTAGTTATGAGGAAAGGTTGTGAGCTCTGAACTTATTCTCTCTGGAGAAGAGACGCTTCAGAGGGGATATGATTTCAATTTATAAATACCGGACTGGTGACCCCATAATAGGGAGAAAACTTTTTTGCAGAAGGGAGTTTAACAAGACACGTGGCCACTCATTAAAATTAGAGGAAAAGAGGTTTTACCTTAAACTACGTAGAGGGTTCTTTACTGTAAGAGCGGCAAGGATGTGGAATTCCCTTCCACAGGTGGTGGTCTCAGCGGGGGGCATTGATAGTTTCAAGAAACTATTAGATAAGCACCTGAACGACCACAACATACAGGGATATACAATGTAATACTGACATATAACATACACATGGGTTGTACTTGATGGACTCCCTCCCCCTACAGTTAGAACACACAGTCAGGGAACACAGTTAACCCCTTGATTGCCCCCTAGTGTTAACCCCTTCCCTGCCAGTGACATTTATACAGTAATCAGTGCATTTTTATAGCACTGATCGCTGTATAATTGTCAATCGTCCCAAGAATGTGTTTAATGTGTCCACCATAATGTCGCAGTCACAATAAAAATCGCAGATCGCTGCCATTGCTAGTAAAAAAAATAATAATAATAATAAAAATGCCATAAATCTATCCCCTATTTTGTAGAGGCTATAACTTTTGCGCAAACCAATTAGTATACGCTTATTGCAATTTTTATTACCAAAAATATGTATAAGAATACATATCAGCCTAAACTGAGAAAAAAAAATAGCTTTTTAAAAAAAAAAAAAAATTGGGATATTTATTAACCACTTGCTTACTGGGCACTTAAACCCCCCTCAGTCCCAGACCAATTTTCAGCTTTGAATGACAATTGCGTGGGCATACAACACTGTACCCAAATGAAATTTCTATCATTTTTTTCCCACAAATAGAGCTTTCTTTTGGTGGTATTTAGTTACAGCTCGGAGTTTTATTTTTTGCTAAACAAACAAAAAAAGATGCAAAAAAAAAAAAAAAAAAAAATCCTGTTTTAATAGTTTGTTATAAAATTTTGCAAACGGGTCATTTTTCTCCTTCATTGAAGTGCGCTGATAAGGCGGCACTGATAGGCTGCATTGGTGGGCACTGATGGGCTGCATTGGTGGGCACTGATAGGCTGCATTGGTGGGCACTGATAGGCTGCACTTGTGGGCACTGATAGGCATAGTTAAGGCGGCACTAATAGGCACAGATAAGGCGGCACCGATGGGCACAGATAAGGCGGCACTGATGGGCAAAGATGGGCACAGATAAGATGGCACGGATGGGTGGCACGGATAAGTGGCACGGATGGGTGGCACGGATGGGCACTGATAGGTACCACAGATAGATGGGACTGATGGGCTCTGATAGGTGGCACTGCTGGGCACTGATGGGCGGCACTGCTGGGCACTGATGGGCGGCACTGCTGGGCACTGATGGGCGGCACTGGGGTGCAGCACCTTTGAGGCAGATTGGGTGGCACTGTGGGTGGCACTGTGGGTGGCACTGTGGGTGGCACTGTGGGGTGGCACTGTGGGCATTATGGGCACAGACGGGGGGCACTTACTTTTACTTTGTTATATTTCAGGATGGCACTGCGGGAGGCAGGTGGGCACTGGTAGGTGGCATGTGGTGCCTTTCATTGCTGGCCGTGATCGGGACTGATGTCCCGATCACGGCCGCCGGTGATCGGCTTTTTTTTTTTCTCCTCGCGCTGTCAGCGCGAGGAGGAATAATAGCCGATTACCGGCTCCGTTCTATCACATGATCAGCTGTCATTGGCTGACAGCTGATCACGTGATAAGGGGGTCGGGATCGACCCCTTACACGGATCGGTGATCAGGCGAGTCTCACGGACTCGCCGATCACAGAGCGCGCCGCGCGCGCCCCTCAGGGTGCGCGCAGGCCGCTCGTAACCAGGACGACGTCAATAGAAGTAGTCCTGGAAATCTAGGTCCGCGCTAATGCCGTCATTCGGCAATAGCGCGGTACCCAAGTGGTTAATAGCAAGAAGTACAAAATATTGAGTTTTTTCCAAAATTGACGCTTTTTTTTTGTTTATAGCTCAAAAAATAAAAACCGCAGAGGTGATCAAATACCACCAAAGAAAGCTCTATTTGTGGGAAAATAGAACTTCAATTTTGTTTGGGTGCAACGTTTGTCAGTTAAAGCGACGCAGTGCCGTAGCACAAAAAATGGCGTGGTCATTGAGCAGCCAAATCTTCCGGGGCTGAAGTGGTTAGAAAAACATTGAACTAAAGGCTGTAATGTAACAAAATAGGTAAGAAGCTGGGGGGGGGGGTCAATACTTTTGCAAGGCTCTGTATATTACCAAAAGTATTGGGACACCTGCCTTTAAATGCTCATTAACTTTAATGGCATCCCAGTCTTAGTTTGTAGGATTCAGATGTGGGTTGGCCGACCCTCTTTGAAGCTACAACAGCTTCAACTCTTCTGGGAAGGCTGTCCACAAGGTTTAGGAGATGTGTCTATGGGAATGTTTGACCATTCTTCCAGAAGCGCATTTGTGAGGTCAGGCACTGATGTTAGACTAGAAGGCCTGGCTTGCAGTCTCCGCTCTAATTCATCCCAAAGGTGTTCTATCGGGTTGAAGTCAGGACTCTGTGCAGGTCAGTCATGTTCCTCCACTCCAAACTCTCTCACCCATGTCTTTATGGACCTTGCTTTGTGCACTGGTGCGCAGTCACGTTGGAACAGGATGGGACCATCCCCAAACTCTTCCCACAAAGCTGGGAGCATGAAATTGTCCAAAATGTCTTGGCATGCCAACGCCTTAAGAGTTTCCTTACACTGGAACTAAGGGGCCAATCCCAACCCCTGAAAAACAACCCCCACACCATAATCGACCCTCCACCAAATGATTTGGACCAGTGCACAAAGCAAGGTCCATAAAGACATAGCTGAGTGAGTTTGGGGTGGAGGAACTTGACTGACCTGCACAGAGCCCTGGCCACAACCCGATAGAACACCTTTGGGGTGAATTATAGCGGAGACTGCGAGCCAGGCCTTCTTGTCCAACATCAGTACCGGACCTCACAAGTGCGCTTCTGGAAGAATGGTCAAGCATTCCCATAGACACACTCCTAAACCTTGTAGACAGCCTTTGGGGTGATTCAGTAACCGGAGCGGATAGTTGGCCAAGCCAGAAATCATGGATCAATGTAATGGAACAGCAAGCAGGATCTGGAGCCAGAAGGGATGTCAGTAAAGCAAGTCTTGAACAGGATCATGTTTTTGTGATGTTGACCAAGGCGAAAGCAGAGGTCCACTGGGCTGAACAGCTTTAGTAGGCAGGAATGACGAGCAGGATATCATCAACAGCTGAGTACCTGTGGAGAGATAGGAGCTGGCAATTAGCCGACAGCTGAGCGGCCAGCTTTGAGAAGGAAGGGCTGAGCCCAGCCCTGACAGTACCCCCTCCTCAACGACCCCTCCCTCTCAGAGGACCACCAGGCTTGAGGGGAAAACGTCTATGGAAATCACGGAGGAGGACAGGGGCCATGTACGTCTGAGGATGAGACCCAAAAGCGTTCCTCCAGACCGTACCCCTTCCAATGCACCAGGTACTGTATGCGCCCATGGAACCTACGGGAGTGAACAATGGACTGTACTTCATACTCCTCATGGTTCTCAACCTGTACAGGGTGAGGACATAGCACTGAGGTGGTAAAGCGGTTGCAGACCAAAGGTTTTAATAAGGTGACATGAAATACGCAAAGTAGACAGAAGGTCTAATGTGTAAGCCACAGGGTTAATCCTGTGAAGAATACGGAAAGACCCAATAAACCAAGGTGCGAACTTCAGTGAGGGGACACAAAGTCGGAGGTTGCTCGATGACAGACAGACCCTGTCCCCAACCTGGTAGGAAGGCGCAGGCAAGCGTCTGCGGTCAGCATGGAGTCTGTGCCTATCATTAGCATGACGCAAAGCCTCCTGGACTTGTACCGAAGTGGAACGAAGACCACGGAGATGCTCCTCTAACGCAGGAAAGGTCTGCGGAACAAACGTGTCAGGCGACATGGAAGGTTGGAAACCATAATTCACCATAAATGGAGACAATCGAGAGGCAGAATTCAAGGCACTGTTGTGAGCAAACTCTGCCCAAGGTAATAGGTCAGACCAGTTGTTATGATGGTCAGAAATATAGCAACATAGGAATTGCTCCAAGGACTGATTGGCTTGTTCTGTGGCCCCATTAGACCGCGGGTGATACGCAGAGGAAAAGGCAAGCTGAATTCCCAACTGTGCACAAAGGCTCACCAGAACGGGGACACAAACTGACTACCCCTGTCCGAGACAATCACCTTGGGTAGCCCATGTAAGCGAAAGATCTCCCGAGCAAAAATGGAAGCCACTGGAACCAACTCCATCTTGGGAGTGGAGGAAAATTGTCGTGACGAAGCGCCAGCCCTTACATTCTTAGTACCGGGTAAGAATGAGACAATTTAATTGAAACGTGACAAGAATAGAGCCCATCGCGCCCTTCTGGGAGAGAGGCGTTAAGCCTGAGACAAGAATGTGAGATTCTTATGGTCAGTAAGAATAAGAACCAGCCCAGAGGTACCTTCCAGGAGATGTCTCCATTCTTTCAGGACTAAAATGATCGCCAACAGCTCTCTGGCACCAATCTCATAATTGCACTCGGCAGGTGACAATTTCTTGGAAAGGTAGCCACAAGGATGTATAGCGCTCTCAGAGGTAGGACATTGAGACAGAAGGGCGCCAACACCAGTCTCGGAAGCATCAACCTCAAGCATAAAAGGTAATGTAGGATCAGGATTTGCCAACACAGCAGAAACAAAGGCAGCCTTGAGAATCTCAGCTGCTTTAATGGTCTTCTGAGACCAACTCTGTGGGTTACCGTCCTTTCTGGTCATATCAGTCAGGGGCTTGACCAGAGACAAGAAGTTATGAATAAACTTCTGATAACAGTTGGCAAAGCCCAGGAAAAGCTGCAGAGGACATAAGCCCATGGGTCGGGGCCACTGTAGGACTGCGGAAAGTTTATCTAGGTCCATTGAAAAACCAGCAGTGAAAATGGTATTATATATATATATAATTTATTTTTATTTTTTTGCATTTATTCAGCAGTGGAAATGACATAAGCTAGCAATTTAACCTGTTCACGATGGAACTCGAACTTCTCCAGTTTACAATAGAGATTGTTCTCTCTTCGTTTCTGAAGCATGCAACTGTGTGGTGGCTCTCCAGGGACCTGGAAAATATGAGGATATCATTGAGATAAACCACCACACATAACCGCAACAAATCTCGGAGGACATCATTAATAAATTCCTGGAAAACTGCCGGGCGTTACAAAGGTCAAAAGGCATTACGAGGTACTCATAATGACCTGTTCTGATATTAAACGCAGTTTTCCACTCGTCAGCTTCCTTAATCCTCATAAGATTGTATGCCCCTCTCAAACTAAGCTTTGCTTCCTTGAGGCGGTCAAATAACTCCCTAATCAATAGAATCATATAGGCATTCTTAATCGTGAAACAATTGAGACCCCTATAATCAATACAAGGTCTCAGTTGACCACTCTTCTTTTTCACAAAGAAAAAAACAGCACCAGCAGGAGATGAGGAAGTGCATCTGCAACATGCTCCTCCATGGCCTTATCCTCCAAGACTGACAAAGGGTAAACCTGGCCACCAGGGGATATGGCACCAGGTTGAAGGTTAATTGTGCAATCATACAGCCAGTGTGGAGGCAAACTACCGGCTTGACCTTTGCCAAAGACATCGCTAAATTTCTGGTACTCCTCCATCAGGGAGGAGAGTGAAGAGGTGCACAGGACATTGACTACCTTCTGGAAGCATGTCTCACAGCATTGTTGTGACCAGGAGAGAACCTCAGCACAGAGCCAATAAAAAGAGGGGTTGTGCCTCTGTAACCAAGGATAAACGTTAACCAGCGTAAACATAGGAGAGGAAATAACTTGGAATTGGATTATCTCATAGTGAAGAGCCCCTACGACCATAGACATGAGACGGAACCGTCTCATGAGTCACATGGACAGACTATATGGGTCTCCCGTCAAGAGCCTCAATGGCAAGTGGAGTGTCACGTAGCTGCAGCGGAATCTAGTGCTTCAATGCAAAGGCAGTATCAATGAACAGGCCTGCAGCCCCAGAGTCGATTAGAGCCTGTATCTTAATGGACGACTCAGCCCAAGAAAGGGTGACCGAAACAAACCAGGGGCTTATCCTTCCGGATAACTGGGGATGAAATGGCGCCACATAAGGTCTGTCCATGACAGGTCCTCAAGGTTCGGGCGCTCCCTGTACAGGTAAGACAAGACTTCAAAGAGTGACCTGCCTGCCCACAATAAAGGCACAATCTCTCCCTCCTCCTAAGGGTTCTCTCATCCACAGAGAGATGCGTGAAACCCAAGTGCATGGGTTCACTTTCACTAACCAACTTGGTACCAGGAGGCATGGGAGGTGAGAAAATATTACCAACAAGTGGATTGACTGCATCTTCTGAATTCATGGCCTTCGCCTACTGTCAGAAACCACAAAATCAGGCGGAAGTACAGTTAAATCACACTTGTTTAATAATAAAAGTAAAAAGAAAAAACATAGTCAAAACATAGCCAAAGTTCAGTAACCAGAACGGATAGTCAGTCAAGCCAGAAATCAGGGATCAATGTAGTGGAACAGCAAGCAGGATCTGGAGCCAGAAGGGATGCCAGCAAAGCAAGTCTTCAACAGGATCACAAGAGAATGTTTCTCTAATGTTGACCAAGACGAAGGCAGAGATCCACTGGGCTGAACACCTTAAGTAGGCAGTAGTGACAAGCAGGATGTCATCAACAGCTGAGTACCTGTGGAGAGATTGGAGCTGGCAAGTAGCCGACAGCTGAGGGGCCAGATCTGAGAAGGAAGGACTGAGCCCTGTTCTTACAGCGACCGAGGCAGGGTGGCTACATTCCTACATACAGTGCGACCAAGGCAGGGTGGCTATGTTTCTGCATACAGTGGGACCAAGGCAGAGGGGTTACGTTCCTGCATACAGTGTGACAAAGGCAGGGTGGCTATGTTCCTGCATACAGTGGGACCAAGAAAGGGTGGCTACGTTCCTGCATACAGTGGGACCAAGACAGGGTGGCTACTTTCTTGCATACAGTGGGACCAAGAAAGGTTGACTTCATTCCTGCATACAGTGGTACCAAGGCAGGGTGGCTACATTCCATGGAAAACAAATGTAGCCACCCTTTAACAGAAAATGGGACCATAGCAGCAAAAAAAGGAATTTGAAGATTTGGAGGAGACAGAGTAATAGAAGGGACTTTAAGTTAAGAATACATATTTGGCTATAATTTTTTTAAATCAGAGTTTAGTGTCACTTTAATTGCCTTGATATAAGGAGCCCCTGACATCATGTACTCCATATTCAGTAAATAAAATTGAGACAATCAGAGACTGAAACATACAATAGGAGTTATTGGGGAGTTATTGGAAACTGGAGAAATGCTTCAGAAGACAGTCATAGACTAGAGACCCATTACATGAGACTATTAGAGATCACTGCTATTACTGTCCATTTACAAATCAGTGCTTCCGCATTTGTGTTTAAAATGGAAGAAAAGTCCCCCCTTTCCCCCTCCCTCCTCCTATCTAGCTTGCCTAACCTGTAAAAAGAAAATTTGTTTTTTATACAAGTTATGTAGGATAGGTAGGATGGGGCGGGTATGCAACATTTGTTAAAAAAAGTTAGGATTTCCTTCCACTTTAATGACAGACCCCTTAAAAATAATTGAATCTAATATTTCTTTTAACAAGAACAATTACAATAGACCTGAAGAGAAAAAAATACATACAAAAAAAAACACAAGGATGGACGACACAGAAAAAAATAAGATAGTGTGAAAGAAACTTTATTGTCTTTAGTAAGCACTTAAGTAAGGAAACACTATCATCACCAGAACAAGTTTGAACATCTGACATTTGAGGTTTCTCATCTCTTTCCGATTATCGTCACCAGGACAAATATACAAAGCTATTTTCTCCAATGAGGACACAGACAGCAGTGGTTCCAACCCTTCTACACTTCATCCAAAACTAGATGTCTTTAGCTACTTTTTAAGCGGTCTATTCATAAATGCTTTCCCACAAGATCCACGCAAAGATTCACATAATTGAATTCAACTGGAAAAATGTGTGAACCCTGGGTGAAAGTTGGGTTACTCTTTGGTGGAAACATTTCTAAACTGTCCCCTACGTGTAATACACATTATTTTTATGTATAATGAAAATCAAATTCATGAAAGACGTCTGTAAAGAGTTTCTTAAAACAGGATTACAAGGTATAGAGCAGAAAATGTCCTCTAGCTGGATAGAACAGACGTATCATCAAGATGGACATGAAATTTGATGATGAACTTTAGGATTCCTTCTGTCGTGGTCCTCTGAGGTTTACCAGCAGACACGATTCTCCTGCGCTATGGGGTCACCGTAGACCTCCACCTCGCACAAGTGCAGGAATTCACTGCGCCCCGGGATCACCACACTGACGTATTGACCCTCCATTCCATTACAGCAAAAAATTGTTGTGGCATCAGCAACTTGGGTGACCTTACCGCACCTGTGGAGAACAAACAAGGATCAATGGAATGATACAGAAATTACACTTGTTTACTTGGAGGAGGTTTACTAAAGGCACCCAAAGTGTTAATTTTATTGTCATGCCTGTTGGTCATTTAGGGTTCTTCAGAAGCCTGACTGTGGCCATTGGAAGTAGAAAATGCCCTGGCATCAGCATCCCATCAACGGTTTTATTGGGAGGAATAGTGCCCCATTAATTATATCAGTGAAATGAATAGTGCCCCATTAATTATATCAGTGAAATGAATAGTGCTCCATTGATGGTGTCTATAGAGGAAAGGTGTCCCTTGTTGTGGAAATTTTATGAAGATGTATTTAATATGTATATATTCATAGTGTCTCCCAGTGTTAGTTCTCCCTCAACCCGCTCTAAAGAGCTGACTGACGCTAGTTGAGATCCGTTAGGTAGTGGTAAACTTCCTGAGGTTGGAGAGAGGTGTTTGCAGAGTGAGGATATGTCCCCCAGCGAAAGGGCCCCTGTGCGATGCACAGACCTTCGTCTGGTGGGACGTGTTCACTCTGCAAAGACATTATCGGTTTAGCAGATGTGCGCTCGTGTCACCCCTGTATGCCTGATCAACATATCTGGGGGGTGCCATGGCATACACCTGCAGTTAAGCTCCCGTCAGCAGGAACGGTATTCATTGGCTGTTGTATAAACTCATATCCTGTGTTGTCATTTCCCATGGAGGAAGCGATTGGCTGTTGGAGCCAGGACTTCCTGTTTGTGATTTCTTTTGTTGTCTTTGAATAAAATAGCCAGTGCACTGCTCGGCAGGGGGTCGTGCTGAGATGAGGACGTAAGCATGGTCATGTCTGTTTACTGGGGAAATGCAGACGGCATCGTTTAAGTAACATGCATTATACCATTAGACGGAAAGGGTGCATGTCAGTGTAGGTTAGATTGATTATGTATAGCGTATAGCCAAATCTCCACCACACCCTTCACTGGCATCAGTTAGTGGGCTACATCTGGCCCCTGGGCCGCAGTTGGGAGACCACTGGTCTATTCTAATATATTAAACATAACTTTTTTCAGGACAGAAAGGACTTTAGTTTGTATCAAATCTGGATACCTTTTTTTATTACCTTGATGTTTATTGGGAACAAATAAAAAGGCTACCAAAAAATATATATTTTCCTGTAATTTTCCCAAGCTTAACATGAAAAATAAGTTGTGCCTTTAGTTCTATTTTAAGATAAGATTAAGTTGGGTTGACAAGGGTACGGATTAGCACGATGGTGACATTTTCATAGGTTTGCAAGAATTTGGATGACATTGAAGTTCAAAAATGTGAGAATTTAATGTGTGTACAGTGAATGTCATCATCCAACATCATTGTTGCGGCTTGATTTATTTTGGGAGGGAATTTTTTTATATGTGTCTAGGACATACACTCGCCAGTCGCTTTATTAGGTACACCTGTTCAACTTCTTGGTAACACAAACTGCTGATCAGCCAATCACATGGCAGCAACTCAATGCATCTAGAATGGTTCAAAATAGAGAAAATATCCAGTGAGTGGCAGTTGTGTGGAGGAAAATGCCTTGTTGATGTCAGAGGAGAATGGGCAGACTGTTTGTTTCCAGGTGATTGAAAGGCAACGGTACTTCAAATAACCACTTGTTACAACCAAGGTCTGCAGAATACTATCTCTGAATGCACAACACATCAAACTTTGAAGCAGAAGACTACTCCAGGTTCCACAAATTGAACCATCAGAAGGACAGCGCATCAGGGAGACTCATAGGTTGATGTAAAAAGCATAAAGACAATTTATTAAATGAGAAAGATAAAAGACTCAATAAAGGACGTTTGATCCTCCTGGGATCTTGAAACCTTTACATCAGTCAATCACGACAATAAAACAACAGTTGCTTGATGACAAATTAGCCCTGGCATCTTCTATTCGTGACTTTGAGATGTTGGTGACTACAAGGCTGTGTTACCAATGTAGTCTATTGTGCACGTAGATAAAAAGGACTGTGGGTGATTAACTTCCAGAGGCAGGGGGAACCAGTGGAGTTCATATACAAATGAAAATAAATGATTGGAACTGAGTTCCCAAAGTCACTCACTTTTATGAATGGCTGGACTGTAGGGCTGGGGCGCCGTCAGCTTTGATAAAGCGCATGCGCACGAAACATGTTAGCAGGCCGGTTGGCATGGTAACCCCCCTCGCTACGGAGCCTCCCACGTGACCAATAGTGACCCGCAAACCGCTCGGGCAAGCGAAGCGGAGCGCTGCGCTCCAAGCCTCTCCGATACACAAGGTGGACGCCACCTTGTGTTCAACTTGGACCAACATTCTCCAGCGCTTACTGCACCCCCGTCCCGGAGCACAGGAAGCAGGATTGACCCTTTCTCTTCCACTCCTCCAGCCCAGCATGACGGCGCCCCAGCCCTACAGTCCAGCCATTCATAAAAGTGAGTGACTTTGGGAACTCAGTTCCAATCATTTATTTTCATTTGTATATGAACTCCACTGATGGTTCAATTTCTGCTTTCTTCCACCACGTCCAAAGTGGTCTAGCAGCTGCACATTGAGACTATTTACAGGTCCTCCTTGAGACAACAATTAACCTAACATTTGGACAAAGCGTTCTCTACAAAAGGTTTTATTCATTTGTGCGCCAATAACTTTTGTTTTTAATACTCCGGGTTCCACCTCTGTCATCTAAGAACAGGAAACTGAGGCTACAATTCGCACAGGATGACCAAATTGGACAGTAGAAGATTGGAAAATGTCTGGTCTGATGAGTCTGGATTTCAGCTGCAAAATTCAGATGTTAGGGTCAGAATTTGCTGTAAAAAACATGAAAGCATTGATCCTTCCTGCCTTGTAGCAACTGTTCAGGCTGGTGGTGGTGGTGTAATGGTGTGGGGAATATTTGCTTGGCACACTTTGGACCCCTTTGTACCAATTGAGCATTGTTTAAATGCCACGGCCTACCTGAGTATCGTTGCTGACCATGTCAGCATCTACAGTGTCCCCATCTTCTGATGGCTCCTTCCAGCAGGATAATGCACCATGTCACAAAGCTCCAATCATCTCAAACTGGTTTCTTGAACATGACAATGAGGTCACTGTACTCCAATGGCCTACACCGTCACCAGATCTCAATCCAATAGAGCATCCTTGGGATGTGGTGGAGATTCACATCAGGGATGTGCAGCTGACAAATCTGCAGCAACTGTGTGATGATATCATGTCAGTATGGACCAAAATCTCTGAGGAATGTTTCCAACACCTTGCTGAATCTATGCCACAAAGAATTAAGGCAGTTCTGAAGGCAAAAGGGTGTCCAACCCGTTACTAGCATGGTGTACCTAATAAAGTGGCTGGTGAGTGTATATATAGTGGTAGACGCTACCACAGTGTTAGAAGAAGTAAATGGCACACAGGGTTCTCTTTGATGCAAATTGTGGAGACTCCGGAATATCTGTTCTGAGCAGAGAAAATAGTGTTTCCAGTCTTCTTCTGGTTTTATAACTCTTAGCCCTTGTACACACAGTCGGAGATTCCGACAACCAAATCTGTCGGAGTAATTCCGACGGATTAATTCCGGAAGAGGTCCGGAAGTGATGTTGCATAAACACGGTCGGACAGAGTTGTCGGAAAATCCGATTGTACATAACGTGATGACGTTATTTCGTTATGACGGGACTACGTTCAGGCTAGTAGCCAATAGCTTTGGTCTAGGAATTTGATCTGAGCATGCGTGGCACGTTGTCAGTCGGAGTAGGCTACACATGATCCGAGTATGTCCGATCGGAGCATTTTGTCGGAAAATGTTACCAGCAAGTTGGAAAAGTTGGTCCGTCGGATATTCCGATGGAAGAGTGCGATGGACACCACACACAGTCGGAATATCCGACAAAACGGTCCGATAGGACACATTCCGTCGGAATCTCTGACCGAATGTACAAGGGCTTAGATTGAGCTCTGGAGTCCAGAGACTTCAAAGAGCTGAGGAAAGGAAAAAGCCTTTAACCCTGGGTTCAGGTATTACTGAAAGCCAGCAGACTGTGTGGGCAGGTATGATCAACCTGCATAATCATGGGCCTGACATTGATTTAGGGGTCCACCCGGGAGACAATATGTCCCTGTCCAGCATCAAGGGTTAGGATAGAGAAGCAGGGAGCCGAGAGGTGCAGGGCTGCATATAAGCACAGCGGTGCTGAGAGATGATGCGAGGGACCAGACTAAAAACTAGAGTTGCCACCTCATCCCTTTAAACCTGAACACATATGAATTACACAGGTTCTGAGGCTAATTAAATGCAGATAAGGCAACAATTGAGTTTAATTACCACCTTAATCAGCCACAGAATCTGTGTAATCAATATGTGTTCAGGTTTAAAGGGATGAGGTAGCAGCCCTTCTAAAAACCTATGCTTGAAGTAGTTCTGCAAGAAGAAGCCAGAAGGCTTGATATAAATTTCATGTGTGTTTAATATGATGGTGGAAACCCCTGTGAGACCAACCCTTTTCGTAAAGTGTTTACTTTCTCTTTAAATATATTCATAGGTCAAATCCAGTCATGGAGTAATGTCTCTTATTTTGGGTTCAGGGTGGTGCTTAGGACCTTTGTCATTGGGCTTTTGTTTTCATCATATTTTTTTTGTTTTGTATTATCATACAAGTCTATGAGAAGGCAAAACTCTCTTGAAGTAGGTCATTGCAGATCAGAAAAGGTCACATGCACCTGTCAATGAATTCTGAATGATCTCTGAAGCCTCTCAAACTGATGCCATCGACACAAGCCCAAAGCCCATTGACACAGGTAACCGTACAGTGTCCTGTCCCCGTGGTACTTACACCGGGTTGTTATTGTCTGGAGAATTTCCAATTCGGACCTCAGCGCCCATCATCCGTCCCATTGCGTCGTCTGTTCGTCCAGTGACTACAACGACATTCACTTTGAATTTCTGTTTCAGGTCTACCTTCCACCAGGGTGATGGGTCCGCATTTGTGTGGGTACAGAAGCCATGATACCAGTTGGTATCTGTCCCACCATCAATGGCCTTTTTAGCGTAACCAATAGGCTCCGACTGATAATCAGAAATCTGCGAGGCTTCCCCGCTTCTGGCGATATTTGTGGCTGAAGAAAGAAAAACAAAACACACTCAGTAATTATACATCGTGTACAAAGTATTTCCATTGTTCTAAAGGGGCCTTCACCAAAAAAAGAACTGTAAACTGCAATGTTGTCAATAATTTGAATGAGACAGTGGGATTGATTTACTATAGCTGGAGAGTGCAAAATCAGCTTCCAGGTAAATTTAGGGGTATACTTATTTTACCCAAATGAAAAATATGGATCGTGAAAATTAATTTTTAAGTTGTCTGTTTTTCCAGCATGTCACCTTTTTCTGTAGGCACTTGTCATCCGCAGCGGCAATTAAAGTGGAGGAGAAAGTCGAAAGGAAACTAGTTCCCCTATGGTCTCCTTAGTCACAGAGAGGTGGCATCTAATTGGATGCTGGCATCCCATATGGCATTGGTGGACATCTTGGGCCAGTAAGAGTCTATTCAAGACCCTGGCTCCTGGGTTTGGTGTGCATTTCATGTGTGACTAGTGTAGGGACAGGTCACCCATCTGTCAGGGACAGTAATTAGCATCAGGGAGAGGTTCCAGATGAGTAGGTGGAAGCTCAGGGACATGCCATCCTTCTTGGAATCCTCCCCACTTGGATATGGACCTGCCAGGCCACATTCCGCTCCTCAAAACAGGTGCTGTTAGCACACTGGAGACCTTACAATACTAATCCTCGTAGTTTCATCCTGTAAGTGTTCCCAGTTGCTGCCACTTTTTGGTTGGCTCTGTTCCCTTGCAAGGTCCCTGGAGTCACCCTTACAAGCGTGTTCCCACTTAGAATTGCACATAAACGTGCTGCTACTTCATACACGGGCAGCGCGAAGCTCCATGAATGGACAGTTTCCCAGCTCTCTTTCCCGGGATTGGTTGGCAGCTATGGGTGGAGAGACCAGCTAAAACTGATTGCTGGTCATGTATACAATTGTGTCATAAGGTGCTAAGGGCAATAATATCTTGTGATTTTTTTTTTTTTTTATGTTTACAGTGAACATTCTAATCATTGGCACCCAATCTGGAAAACCCAATTTTAATTTCTTATCGTACATCACGGGACACAGAGCCATAGTAGTTACTATGTGGGTTATAGGCCACCTTCATCATCCAATCATATGCTGCCTCTCTTTGACTAAGGAGACCATAGGGGAACTATTTTCCTTTGGACTTTCTCCACCACTTGCATTGCCACTTTAGATGAGCACCTCCTGCCTACAGAAAAAGGGGATATGCTGGAAAAACCAACACATAAAAAATAATTTCCATGATCCATTTTTTTTAAATGTTTAAAATAAGTATACCCCTAGATTTACCACCAATTTAAACCTATAAAAATAGGATTTTTAAAACAGCTTACCTGTAAAATCCTTTTTCGTTGAAGTACATCACGGGACACAGAGCCATAGTAATTACTATGTGGGTTATAGGCCACCTTCAGGTGATGGACACTGGCACACCCTAAGACAAGAAGTCCACTCCCTATATAAGCCCTCCCACTACTGGAGGTGTTGGCCATGAGTGAAGATGTGTTGTGCTGAGCTCTACTGGAGCAATCCTTGTATCAGGGCTGGCTTAGCCCTTCCTTCTCTGGGCTGGCTGCTCAGCTATTGGCTAATTGCCAGCTCTCATCTCTCTCCACAGTCACCCAGCTGTTCCTGATCCTACTCGTCTGACCCTACTATTTAAATCTGTCCAGCTCACTTCATCTCTGCCTTCGCCTTGGTCACATCACATGAAACCATCTTCTGCGGTTCTGTTTAAAGACGGGCTTGCTGACATCCCTTCTGGATCCTTACCCTGCTTGATGTTGCTCCACTTGGATCCCTGACTTCTGGCCTGGCTGATTACCTGATCTGGTTATTGAACTTTGGACTGGCTGACTACTCGATCCGTTACTGGACTCTGGCTATGCTTTGACTATGCTTACTCTATTTACCTTTTTATTTTTTTATTAATAAACAAGTGTGATTTAATTGTACTTCTGTCTCGGTCTGGTTCAAGGTTTCTGACACCTTGCTGGGGCTAGTTATGCAGCCGGATCCATTCAAAGTGTCTTTTAGGCCGAATTGAATGGTACCCGGGCCTCTTGTCCGAAGAAACAAGGTTTTGCCTTTAAATGCTGCTCTTTTTAGAGAGCTGGATCCCGGGATCCAGTACTTTTGGTATTAAGGCCATAAAGTTTTACTGGTGGGATGCTATTACAGGCCCAGGATTGTGGGTTCCCCCGGGGGTCCCTGGCTCCTGAAGGTTTGTTAACGGAACCCACCGTGAAGGTGAAGGGTGAATATTGAGTCTGTTAGTTTTTACCACAGAAAACCCTGCGGCGGGAAAGGTAAGTGGAGTTTTCCAAGAAATTTTCGAATTTTCTCATGAAATGTCTCCTTTAATTAGTAAATGCTGTCATGCCTAAATGTCACCGCTGGGGGCTGTATGGAGCACATGCCATCTCATGCTTCCTCAAAGAGATCACGCTGTGTCCGGAACAGCAGGCTTCTTTTTTTCTCCAGCTAGCAGCAGACCTCCAGTAAGTCTGCGGGGGGTTTCCTCTTCACCAGACACCCCCCACCTGTGCTGTACTCCGCCCTCTTCACGAGTAACAGCGTCAGGAAAAAAAGAACGATCAGCATGCCGCCCTACTCAGCAGCTTCCAGGGTTTCTCCTTGCCATTTTTTCCCCTCACAGAATGATCCCGTAGGATCAGAGGCCCGCGCTCTTTTTTAAAAAAGAGGAGGGGGCCGAAGGCGAAGGAGGGGGGCATGCTTAGCATGGCGTTGACGTCCCCCAAAGTCCAGTGCAGGAATGTGCTTTATTGCTGCCGCAAGCTGACGGAGGGACACAAGATCAAAGAGGGGCATGAAAGAGGTTTGGTGACACAGGCATTCCTTTTTGACACATTTACTATTGCATCAGGCTGAGCATTAATAGCAGCAGCAGGGCTGGAGTATTGCTCAAGCAGTGGATGCGTTCCATCTGGTAGTACTTCTGCTTTGTGCATCAGGCTATGGTCGGAAGGGGGGGGTAAAAACACCTCAAAAAAGGGCTATAGAAAGACTTCTACAGCCATAAGGGAGCCTAGAACCATGTCAAAAAAGATGGCATCCTCCCCTTACAGTGATATGGCTGTTCAGAGTGAGCCATCAGGCTGCTCTTAACACCGCAGCCCCCTGTATATATTACTGAAGAGTTTTTTTCCTCAACCATTTTAGGCTTGGAACAAAAGATTGATGCGTTAATCGCATCCCCGAGTGGGACTAAGCGTAACAGGTCCCCTTCCATTACCCAGGACCCTCAAACTGAGGAACAGGGGGCGAGAGATGACGAATTTCTCTCAGGGGACCAGGAAGAGGCTGATGACTCCTCTTCTGAAGAGTCTAATACGAAAGGATCAGGTTCACAAGAAAGATTGTTGGTACAATCTCTCCCTGAATTGGTCTGCTCCACATTTTTGCTGCCAGTAGCGAAGTCAGTCGATGAGCCCACTTCTTGTTTACGTTTGTTAAAGCCTCCCCAAGCTATTCATGCTTTTCCTATCCATTCATTAATAAAAAAAAAAGCTTATGTATTCTTAGTGGGAGCACTCAGATAAACAGTTTTTTCCTCCAAAAAAGTTTTCAACACTTTATCCTATAAAGGAAGAGTTTAATAAGAAATGGGGGATTACAGCAAATGACGCTGCTATATCCTCTGTGAATAAAAACTTGACTTGTCCGGTAGACTCAAATGCTGAAAACAATAAATGCTTTAAAAACAATATTTCTCTGGCAGGTTCAGTGGTTCAGGCTGTGCTGGTAGCGATCGGGGTATGTCAGTCCTTAAAAGATTAGTTTAAACAGGTACTCAAGGTTATTCCTGATCAGCAGGCCCAAGATTTGGCCGGGGTATCAGAGGCGTTATGTTTTACAGTAGACGCTATGAGAGATTCTATTCTCCAGGCCTGGAAGTAGTGAAGGCCTTTGCGCTACTGTGAGTAAATAGGAAGGAATATGTGTGTATAAATCAATGTGGGTATATTCAAAAGTGCTGCATAATGTGCACAATAACACCTAAAGAAAAATAATAAATGTAGAATTTTGCGCAAAAGTGAAATAACTCAAAATTAAAAATTAGGGTGCCTATGGAAGTGTTGAAAAATTGGTCAGCCAAAGCACCATCTAAAAAGCTCTTGGTTAGTTTTCCATTTCATGTTGAACGGTTGTTTAGGGACGATCTGGATAAATACATCCAAAGAATTTCTAATGGAAAATGTTCCCTTTTACCAGTTAAGAAGACGTGTTTTTCTTTTAAACAAGATTCTCCTCCAGTGCAAGGAGCATCAGCCTCCAGGCAGTCACGATGGCCTCCACCATCAAGTTCAAGAGGTAAACCTCAGGATCAACCCCAGGGTCAAAAGAGGCCCTGGGGGAGGAAACCCACAAAACAAAATACTAAAACCTCCTTATGAAGGTGCACCTTATGAAGGGGCAATCCCGCTCGCTCAAATGGGGGGAAGACTTCTGCAGTTCTCAAGGGTTTGGCAGGAACAGTGTCGAGACAAATGGGTGGCTTCCTCAATATCTCTAGGTTACAAACTAGAGTTCCGAGAGTTTCCATCTCCTCATTTTCTCAGATCAAACATTCCCAGAGAACCAGAAAAACAAAGTCTCTCTTTCCGGCTTTGGACCATCTCTTGTCTCAAAAGGTGATATTGGTGGTCCCCATGGAAGAGTAAGGGTTAGGGTTTTATTCAAACCTTTTCACGGTATCAAACCCACACGGGAATGTCTCGCCTTCTTCGTAGGATCAAGCGGGAAGGGAAGGAGGTAATTCTTGTGGCCCAGGAGATCTTGGTATGCAGAGATTGTAAAGATGGCGGTAGGGGAACCGTGAACCCTACAACTGCGGCCAGACCTTCTCTTGCAAGGTCCGGTATTCCATCCTACCTTACAAATGCTAAATTTAACGGTTTCACTATGGAGACCCACATTCTGAAAGACTGTGAGCTGTTAGGTTCAGTAGTTTCTACTTTGGTTAATGCTAGGAAGCCGGTCTCCAGAGTAATACAGTATATTATAGAGTCTGGAAGGCATATGTCTCCTAGTGTGAATCCAGGGGTTGTCACCCTAGGAAATATGTCATAGGTAGGATCCTTGAATTTCTACAGATGGGATTAGAAACGAAGCTGGCCTTGAGTACTATCAAAGGCCAGGTGTCGGCCTTATCTGTATTTTTTTCAAGAACCACTTGCTTCACACTCTCTGGTCCATAACTTTATTCAGGGGGTATCGCAGATTAATCCTCCAGTTAGATCGCCCCTGAACCCTTGGGACTTGAATTTAGTCCTGTTGGTGTTACAGAAACAGCCTTTTGAGCCAATACAAGATATTCCCTTGGTCCTTTTGACAAGGAAATTTGTTTTTCTGGTTGCTATCTTCTGCAAGAAGAGTTTCAGAGTTGGCAGCTTTTTCTTGTAAAGAGCCATATTTGATTATTCATAAGGATAAGGTTGTATTATGTCCTCATCCTAATTTCCTACTGAAGGTAGTGTCAGGCTTTCATGTAAACCAGGATATTGTTCTGCCTTCATTTTTTCCAGAACCTCGTTCTGCGGAAGAAAGGTCACTACATTCTCTTGATGCGGTGAGAGCAGTCAAGGTCTACTTGAGCGTGACTGCTCAGATTCGTAAAACAGATGTTTTGTTTGTGTTGCCAGGTCGTAAGAGAGGACAGGCAGCATCGAAATCTACTATTTCTAAATGGGTTTGTCAAGTGATTGTTCAAGCTTATGGTTTAGAGAGGAAAATTCCACCTTTTCATATTAAAACGCACTCCGCCAGGGCTGTTAGTACTTCTTGGGCAGTGCATCACCAAGCCTCCATGGCTCAAATCTGCAAGGCCGCAACTTGGTCTTCAGTCCTTACATTTACCAAATTCTATCAAGTAGATGTAAAAGGTCATGAGGATATCGCCTTTGAGTGCAGTGTACTGCAGGCAGCAGTTTAAGTCTTCTAGTCTCTTAGTGCCCTACTTATATTTGTGCCTCCCTCCCTTCAATTGGCATTGCTATGGGACATCTCATATAGTAACTACTATGGCTCTGTGTCCCCTGATATAGGATAAGAAATTCTTTAACCACTTTCAGACCGGACCAATTTGCTGGTCAAAGACCAGACCCCTTTTTGCGATTCGGCACTGCGTCGTTTTAACTGACAATTGCGCGGTCGTGCGACGTGGCTCCCAAACAAAATTGACGTCCTTTTTTTCCCACAAATAGAGCTTTCTTTTGGTGGTATTTGATCACCTCTGCGGTTTTTATTTTTTGCGCTATAAACAAAAATAGAGCGACAATTTTGAAAAAAACACATTATTTTTTACTTTTTGTTATAATAAATATCCCCCAAAAATATATAAAAAAACATTTTTTTCCCTCAGTTTAGGCCGATACGTATTCTTCTACATATTTTTGGTAAAAAAAAATCGCATTAAGCGATTATTGATTGGTTTGCGCAAAAGTTATAGCGTTTACAAAATAGGGATAGTTTTATAGCATTTTTATTAATAATTTTTTATTATTTTTTTTTTACTAGTAATGGCGGCGATCTGCGATTTTTATTGTGACTGCGACATTATGGCGGACACATCGGACATTTTTGACACATTTTTGGGACCATTGTCATTTATACAGTAATCACTGCTATATAAATGCAGTGATTCCTGTGTAAATGACACTGGCAGTGAAAGGGTTAACCAGTGGGTGGCAGTGTAGGGGTTAAGTGTTCCTAGGGGTGTGTTACTAACTGTGGGGGGGTTGGGCTTTCATTTAGTGTACACTGATCTCTGCTCCAATCACATGGAGCAGAGATCAGCGTCACTAGTTGCTAGGCAGAATGGAAAAATGTTGTTTACACAGCATTTCCTCCATTCGGCCGCTCCGTGAGACGATCGCGGGGATGCCCGCGGCGATCGAGTCCGCGGGTCCCGCGACTGGACTCACGGGGGTCCCGACCAGCGCGGGAGCGCGCCGCCGGCGGCGCGCTCCCGATGGCAGGGCGGCATCGAATATTGGACGTACCTGTACGCCAATATGCCTGCCCGTGCCATTCTGTCGAGGTACATCGTCGTGCGCTGGTCGGGAAGTGGTTAAAACAGCTTACCTGTAAAATCCTTTTCTTTGGAGCACATCACGGGACACAAAGGTCCCTCCCTTCTTTTTGGTATGCATGTGTATTGCTTTTCTACAAAACGGAGGTACTCCAGTAGTGGCAGGGGTTATATAAGGAGTGGACTTCTTGTCTGAAGGTGGCCTATAACCCACATAGTAATTACTATGGCTCTGTGTTCCGTGATGTACTTCAAAGAAAATGCATTTTTTTACAGGTAAACTGTGTTAAGAATCCTATCTTTAGAGGTTTGAATGGGTGGTAAATTTAGGGGTATACTTATTTTAAACATTTAAAAAAAAAATGGATCATGGAAATTAATTTTTATGTGTTGGTTTTTCCAGCATATCACCTTTTTCTGTAGGCAGAAGGTGCTCATCTGAAGCGGCAATGCAAGTGGAGGAGAAAGTCAAAAGAAACCTAGTTCCCCTATGGTCTCCTTAGTCAAAGAGAGGCAGCATATGATTGGATGCTGGCATCCCATGTGACATTGGTGGCCATCTTGGGCTGGTAGGAGTCTATTCAAGACCCTGGCTCCCGGGTTTGGTGCGCATTTCGTGTGTGGCTAGAGTATGGACAGGCCACCCATCTGTCAGGGACAGTGATTAGCATCAGGGAGAGGTTCCAGATCGGTAGGGAAAGTGCAGGAACGTGCCAGCCTTCCTGGAATCCTCCCCACTTGGATATGGACCAGCAAGGCCACATTCTGCCCCTCAAAACAGGTGCTGTCTGTGCACCGGAGACCTTCCGCTATTACTCTTTGCTGTTTCATTCTGTGAGCGCTCCCAGTTGGGTTGCCTTCTTGCTGGGCATGTTGGGTATTGCTGAACTTTCAATTTCAATACAATTCTGTTTTCTGCCACTGAAGTCTGAGAGTTTACCACGCTGCATCTCCACACACACTTTTTCAATCAAGATCCAATGATGGCCTGTTCAAATGTTTAAAAAGTCAACCACTTCCATAGGGTGTTTTTACATTTTTATATGGTTATATTTTACTAAGAATAAGAGACAGGAATAGGCTGTATAAAAACTTTGGAATTGGTCTAGTTTTTCGGTGAGTGTTGTTTATACCTTTATTGCATGTCTCTTTAAAATACCTGAAGGAGTTCTTTTGATGACCTACCTGCTGCCATAAGAGTGTATTCAGACCCTCCTCCTCATCTAGTGCACCAAAGTAATTTTTATGTACTTTTTTACCTTTATATTATTCTTACCTCCAGGTGGACGGCTGCAGCACCAAGCCAGACCCAACGACCCCAGGAAAAGCAAAGCCACCAAAGTCTTCATTCTGGAGGAGACACCAAGAGGGTCTGTTGCCATAGTATGTTAATACGAGAAGGTGATTCTGCATCTCTTCCTCAGTATCATCTCTTCTTTCTCTGGTACTTCGAAATAGCTTTTCTTAGTATTAAAATAAATTCTCTTTCGATCAGATCTGTAATTTCATATATAGTGCCGTGAAAAAGTATTCACACCCCTTGAAATTTTCCACATTTTGTCATGTTACAATCAAAAACATAAATGTATTTTATTGGGATTTTATGTGATAGACCAACGCAAATGCCACGTACACACGTAGCCGTCTATCCAACGGACTTAGTCTGGCGGACTTCCCGCCAGACTGTCCGTCGGACTTTCCGAACGGACTACTTGCCCACACGGCACTTTTTCAGCGGACTAATACGGCGTACTAAGTCCGCCGTACTATCCGCCCTAATTTTGAAATGAACGGACTCGCCCACACACGCGGAGGAAAGTCCGCTCATTTCGAGCACGTCTCCAGGTAGGCGGGGCCCGCGAAGGATAAGTCGCTGGCCCCGCCGCCTTGTATTGACTTAAAGGGGAACCCCAACGCCGAAAAAAATCGGCGTGGCGGTCCCCCCAGGTCCACATCAGACCCTTGTCCGAGCACGCTACCCGGCCGGCCAGGAAAGGGGGGACGAGCGAGCCCCCCCCCCCCCCCCCTCCTGAGCCGTACCAGGCCACGTGCCCTCAACATGGGGGGTGCCTTGGGGAAGGGCCTCTTCCCGACAACCCTGGCCATTGGTTGTCGGGGTCTGCGGGCGGGGGGCTTATCGGAATCCGGGAGCCCCCTTTAATAAGGGGGCCCCCAGATACCGGCCCCCCACCCTATGTGAATGAGTATGGGGTACAATGTACCCCTACCCAATCACCTGTAAAATAAAGTACAAAAAAAACACAACACACAAGATAAAATAGTTTATTGCACAGCTCCGGGGGTCTTCCGTCTTCGGGGGTCTTCTCGCCGGACTCCTCCGCTATATTCTTGTAGCTCTTTTACTAGCGGAGGAGCCCGGCTTTCTTCCTCGCCGCCGCCCTCTTCTTCCAACTTGGGGGGTCTTGTCCCCCTCTTCGGTTCTTCTGCCGGGCCACCGCGCCTTCTTCTAGCTCTTTTACAGGCGGTGGCCCGGTCTTCTGTCGCCGCCTTCTGTTCTTCTGTTTTCTTCTTCTTCAGATGTTGCCTCGCTGAGTCCTCCGCTCACAATGATAGGGACCGGGCGCGCGGCGACTTATATAGGGACAAGGGGCGGGGTCTTCGGTTGATGAATGAAATAATGAATGAAATACTTGTATAGTGCACAATGCGAACTGAATCGCCTCTAGGCGCTGTCACATGGGTTGATTACGCCGGGCGGGAAAAGTCCGCTCATTTAAAAAATATGGCGGACTGGCACACACACGGCCGGATTGTCCGCCGAAATGCGAGTCCGGCGGGAAGATTGGAGTGCAAAACTACTTTCTAAGTCCGCCGTACTTTCGGGTCAAACAAGTATGCCGGAGGCTACACACGGGGGGATTGTCTGGCGGACTTCAGTTTGCCGGACTTTTCCACCCGCTTGTTTGATCGTGTGTACGCGACAAAAGTGGCACATAATTGTGAAGTGGAAGGAAACCTATAAATGGATTTCCAATTTTTTTCTAAATAAATATGTGAAAAGTGTGGGGGGCATTTGTATTCAGCCCCCTTTACTCTGATACCCCTAACTAAAATCTAGTGGAACCAATTACCTTCAGAAGTCGCCTAATTAGTAAATAGAGTCCACCTGTGTGTAATATAATCTCAGTATAAACACAGCTGTTCTGTGAAGCCCTCTGAGGTTTATTAGAGAACCTTAGTGAACAAACAGCATCATGAAGGCCAAGGAACACACCAGACAGGTCAGGGATAAAGTTGTGGAGAAGTATAAAGCAGGGTTAGGTTATAAAAAAATCTCCCAAGCTTTGAACATCTCACAGAGCTCTGTTCAATCCATCATCCGAAAATGGAAAGAGTATGGCACAACTGCAAACCTACCAAGACATGGCCGTCCTCCTAAACTGAAAGGCCGGGCAAGGAGAGCATTCATCAGAGAAGCAGCCAAGAGGTCCATGGTAACTCTGGAGGAGCTGCAGAGATCCACAGCTCAGGGGGGAGAATCTGTCCACAGGACAACTATTAGTTGTGCTCTCCACAAATCTGCCCTTTATGGAAGAGTGACAAGAAGAAAGACATTGTTGAAAGAAAGTCATAAGAAGTCCTGTTTGCAGTTTGCAAGAAGTCATGTGGGGGTCACAGCAAACATGTGTAAGAAGGGTGCTCTGATCAGATGAGGCCAAAATTAAAATGCTGGTGGAAAACTAACACTGCACATCACCCTGAACACACCATCCCCACCATGAAACATGGTGGTGGCAGCATCATGTTGTGGGGATGCTTTTCTTTAGCAGGGACAAGGAAGCTGGTCAGAGTTGATGGGAAGATGGATGGAGGCAAATACAGGGCAATCTTATGCTGCGTACACACGACCGGACTTTCTGGCAGACTAGGTCTGATGGAATCAGTCCGTCGGACAATCCGATCGTGTGTGGGCTAATCCGATTTTTTTTCACATAAAAAATCAGACAGACCTAGAAATAGAACATGTTTCAAATCTGTCCACAAGACTCAATTCCTATTGGGAAAACCGCTCGTCTGTGTGCTGGTCCGACGGACCAAATACGACACAAGGGAAGCTATTGGCTACTGGCTATTGAACTTCCTTTTTTAGTCCCGCCTTACGTCATCACATTCAAAACTAACGGAGTTTCGAACTGACTTAGTCCGTTTGTGTGTGGCCAAGTCCGTTCGTTCGGAAGGTCCGTCGGAACTCCGGTGAAAGGCGGTCGGGAAGACCGTCGGATCTAGTTTGCCGGAAAGTCCGGTCGTGTGTATGCGGCATCAGAAGAAAACCTGTTGGAAAAGACTTGAGACCGGGGTGGAGGTTCACCTTCCAGCAGGAGAACGACCCGAAACATCCAGCCAGAGCTACAATGGAATGGTTTAGATCAAAGCATATTCATGTGTTAGAATGGCCCAGTCAAAGTTCAGACCTAAATCCAATTGAGAATCTGTGGCAAGACTTGAAAATTGCTGTTCACAGACGCTCTCTATCCAATCTGACAGAGCTTGAGATATTTTGCAGAGAATAATGGGCAAAAACTTCCCTCTCTAGATGTGCAAAGCTGGTAGAGACATCCCCAAAAAGACTTGCAGCTGTAATTGCAGTGAATGGCAGTTCTACAAAGTATTGACTCCGGGGGGCGCCATACAAATGTACCCCCCCCCCCCACACACTTTTCACATATTTATTTGTAAAAAATGTTGAAAACCATTTATCATTTTCCATCCACTTGACAATTATGTGCCACTTTGTGTTAGTCTATCACAAAAAATTACAATAAAAGACATTTAAGTTTTTGGTTGTAACATGACAAAATGTGGAAAATTCTAAGGGGTATGAATACTTTTTCAAGGCATTGTATATGACACAACTGAAAGCAAAGCAAATAAAAAAAAACATTCATTTTTTTAGTTTGTGATAAATTAGATGGAACTCAGAGGAGTCCAGCTAATCTTTGGGTCTACAGGTTCCTCCACCCCAGGTGTAACGGAAATCTGCGTTACATCAGAGGGGGGCGGGGTCACCCTATGTCATTGGGGAAGCCAGGCTTTCCCCCCTGCGTCAGAGGGGGGGGGTCAGGTGACGGTTGGCCCCGCCCTCTTTATATAAGGAATGTCAGGCGCCAGGATCCCCGCAGTGTCTCCTTCGGTGGAGAGAGAAGATGGATGGAGTGAGAGATCACCCGTCGCTGGATCAGATCAGCCATCGCAGGACCCCGGAGAGATGATCGTCCGTCGCTGGATAGCAAAAGTGGATTATTATTTTTAATAAAGGACTTTTTCAAAAGTGTGTTTGTCTTTTTTTAAATTTTTACACTTTCTTTGTGAAATGGTAGGGGTACTTTTGTACCCCTTTACCATTTCAAACGGGGGGGCCGGGATCTGGGGGCCCCCTTGTTAAAGGGGGCTTCCAGATTCTGATAAGTCCCCCGCCCGCAGACCCCCACAACCACCGGCCAGGGTTGTGGGGATGAGGCCCTTGTCCCCATCAACATGGGGACATGGTGCTTTGAGGGGTCACAGACCCCCAAGGCATCCTCCCAATGTTGAGGGCATGTGGCCTGGTATGGTTCAGGAGGGGGGGCGCTCTCTCTTCCCCCCTCTTTTCCTGTGGCCTACCAGGTTGCGTGGTCAGATAAAGGGTCTGGTATGTAATTTTTTGGGGGACCCCCACGCCAATTATTTTTAAAATTTGGCGTGGAGTTCCCCTTAAAATCCATACCATGGATATTTAGGGGGAACCCCACGTCATTTTGTTTTTTTAAATTGACGTGAGGTTCCCTTTAATATCCATACCAGACCCGAAGGGCCTGGTAATTGAATTTGGGGGAACCCCACGCTTTTTTTTTTTTTTTATCAATGACCTCTCTGTATTACGAGGAGCCGACAATTCATTATAGCCACGAGTGATTTTAAATTACTTTTTTTCCTGCAGAAATGACACTTTGTGCAGGGACAGTTCTAAGCACAGGAAACATGCGCCCCTTTACAGGCATACTATAGACACCCCCCAGGTACGAAATTTAAAGGAATATTACACTTTTATTGTTTCACTTTAAGCGTCATTAAAATCACTGCTCCCAAAAAAACAGCCGTTTTTAAAACTTTTTTTTGCATTGATCCATGTCCCCTGGGGCAGGACCCGGGTCCCCAAACACTTTTTAGGACAGTAACTTGCATATTAGCCTTTAAAATTCGCACTTTAGATTTCCTTAATAGACTTGTACAGGGTGTCCCGCGGCTTTTCGAATTTGCCGCCAACACCCAAAATTATTCACTGTTCACCATCATATGACTGGTGTGGTGGTGGTCAGGGACACTGATTGGTGGCAGTATGTGAAAAAAAGAATAAAAAAGAAATGATTTTTTTATTAAATTTGTTTAACCAGTTCCGGACCAGCCACTGCAGTTACACTGCGGCAGGTTGGCCCAGTTGGGTGAAGCGGTCATAGCTATATGTCGTGTGTGCAGCCACCTAGGGGGCAATGATCGGATTCACTTCAGAACCGATCAGTCTCCAGGCCCTGGCCTGGACCTGGTGATTGGTCCTGGCAAATAAAATCCGCCCCCAGCATATGTAAGTATAAACACAGCAGAAGAAGTGATGTCATCTCTACTCGTGGAACTCTTTTCCGTTCCAGAGAGAGGAGAGGCGACATCTCACAGTAGGTGCACCAACACTACACTGACACCAGTTCACATAGGTACACTTGTCACCCCCCCAATCCCCCCCCCCCCCCACAGTTAACCCCTTCACCCCCTGTCACTGTGTCACCCAGTGGAGTGTTCATATTTTTTCTTTATCGTACATCACAGGACACAGAGCACCATAATAATGACTGGGTTATATGCTACCTTTAGGTGAATGGACACTGGCAACCAATAGAAAGAAAGTTCCCCCTATGTTAACCACTCCCATACAGGAAGTACCTCCGTTTTTTTGCCAGTGTCTTGAAGGTCATGGTCATGGCTGTTTGAAGCTCTTCAAAACTTAATGATGTCCCAGTAAAGGGCGTTATGATCAGATCCATTCGGATGGAATGAAGACTAAAATGGATGGAACCCAAGCCTCATGGGAAAGAGAGAAGATTACTTGAGGTTTTGCCTGAAATGCAGCCTTAAGGCGCTGGACCCTGCATGATGGAAGCCTATGCTTTGTTCTGACCAAAGTGCTTTCCTGCAGGGTGCTATACTGGTCCCCCTCAATCCCCCAGATTGAGGGGGACCAGTCTCTGAAGGTCTTTATGACAAAGCTCGCCATGATAGGTGAATATTGGACTCCTGTTATGTTCAGAATCCTGCAGCAGGAATGGTAAGTCTGCATTTGTTTGCAGTTTCTCTTTTAAAAAAAAAAAAGAGAGAGAGAGAGAAACCCGACTGTCTGTTCTCCTGGTGGCCACTGGGAGCAGTGTGCTGTTTATTCATGCTATGTACTCTTACTCATATGGACTGCGGTTTATCCTCCAGTCACTAGAAGACACGAGTCGCTCAGTAAGGCCAATTTTTATATAGGCAGGAAATGGAAGCGTGGCCATGCCATGTGGCAACAGGTTCAGTTGACCTCTGAAGACATAGCAGCAGCCTAAAGATACTAACAAAGTGTAAGTACTTACTATGGGAGAACTATGTGTAGACAAGTCATGATTTTATGCTGCATATTTACTGCTTATCCGGGGGGACTGTACAACTGAAAGTTTAAAACACCCGTGGATGGTTAGCAGTTCACTTAAAGCGGGGTTCCACCCTAAAGTGGAACCTCCGCTGATCGGATCCCTCCCCCCCTCCAGTGTCACAATTGGCACCTTTCAGGGGGGAGGGGGGTGGAGATACCTGTCAAAGACAGGTATTTACACCCACTTCCGGGCATAGACTCCCGTGGAGTCAACGCCATTTCCTGCCCTGCTAGGCTGTCTGCTGGGACACACACGGGTCTCAGAGACAGCGCAGAGATTTCCTATTGCACTGCGCGACTCGCGCATGCGCAGTAGGGAACCGGGAAGTGAAGCCGATTCGCTTCACTTCCTGATTCCCTCACCTAGAATGGTGGCGGCAGCAGTCGAGGGCCGAGCGATCGATCGGCCTCAGCTGCCGGCATTGCTGGAACCCGGGACAGGTGAGTGTCCATTTATTAAAAGTCAGCAGCTGTAGTATTTATAGCTGCTGGCTTTTAATAATTTTTTTTTTGGTGGAATCCCTCTTTAAAGTGTTGACTGCTCTATAAGCAGGTGCAGCATAGTATACATGCTTGCAATCTTGTTGCTTAAATGCATGTTTAAATATATACGTTTGTGAAAACATGGGCAGGTCTAGTTGGGCCCAACTTCCGTTAAGCAGGTGCTTGCAAAACCTGCTGAAACAGCACGGTTGCTAAAAATGCATGGTTGCACAAGAATGCATGATTGCACAAAGATGAATGTTTTGCATAAATATACATGGTTATACATGTTTGCATAGAGATACATGATCATGGTTGCACAGAATGCATGGTTGCTTAAGCATGCACGGATGCACAAAGATGCATGTTTATTTGTGTTTGCAGAAATGTACAAGAATTTACATGTTTGCATGGAGATACATATTCATGGTTGCATAGAATGCATCATCACATAGAGATGCATGGTTATTAATGCTTGCATAAAGATGCAGGTTTGGACACGTTTATATAAATGGACATTGATTTTACATAAAGATGCATGGCTGCATAAAAAATACTTGATCGCATAAAAATGTTTGATTGCATAAATATACATGATTATACATGTTTGCTTGAATATACATGGTTATACATGTTCACATGGGGAGTTGTTTGCGGAGGGCGGATCCGCTTTGCACTGCGGGTGCACTTGATATGAAAATAGGGGAAGCTCTGCTGATTTTGCCATCCAGTCATGTGCAGGCTCAAATTCTGTTTATTAGTTTCCTTGCATATCCCCCTCGGATCTCTGGTGACTTTACTTCCAAGTGCACTTACGGTACATTTGTGGTGCAGGAGGGGTTTGCCCTTGGTGAATAACCCCTGTAGTATCATAAGAATACTTCACTTATGCCGTGTACACACGGTCGGAGAATCCGTCGGAATGCGTCCTATCGGACCGTGTCGTCGGATAATCCGACTGCGTGTGGTATGCATCGGACTGATTCTGTCCGAATCTCTGTCGGTCCCAATTTTCCAACATGTTGGAAATATTTCCCGACCAACTGGGCCGGTCAGACCTAATCCGATCATGTGTAGAGAATTTTGATCGCACCAAGTGCCACGCATGCTCAGATCAAATTCCTAAATCAAAGCTATTGGCTACTAGCCTGAACGTAGTCCCATCGTAACGAAATTACGTCATCACGTTCTGAATGATCGGATTTTTCGACAACTTAGTCCGACCGTGTGTATGCAACAGTTTCGGACAAGATCCGACAGGCAAAATCTGACAGACAAAATCCGACGGATTTGGTTGTCGAAATCTCCAACCGTGTGTACAGGGGCTTAGACCTGCTTGGTCACATAAAGCTGCTTGATCGTATAAAATTGCTGGATCGCATAAAAATGCCGGATCGCATATAGATGTTGGATCATATAAAAATACATGATCGCACATAAAAATATATGGTTTCATAAAGATGTATGTTTATATATGTCTACATAGATACATGCGACATAAACAAGTTTCATAAAAGCATGCTTGTTTATTGCAAGAATGCTTGTTTCCTTGGGCACGGGTTGCATGAATGCGTGTATATAGCTCACATATTCATTCACATATTCATATCTCATATTTGCCCAAATGCATATTTGCATGAACACATGCTTGCATGGAAGCATATTGCTTAAACACATGCTGGCATGTTTTCATTTGTACTGCATTAAGAGAAGAGGGCGTATTTACAAGGAGGGTGGGACTTTATATGAAGCATCGGGCAGCAAGAGAGTACTAGGATGAATATTATTAGAAAGCTAAATTGAGAACATGCATATTCCTGGTAACAATAATAAACAGTTACCTACATATAATGATTAGACCATTGGGCACAGTCCATATAAGCATATAGTAATAACAATGATATGCAATGAACAAGATACTAACAATGAAGTTAATGATAATCTTTCATGGTATAAACTCATTAAATTCCTTAATTCACCTCAAAGAAAATAGATATAGAAATAAATTCAAATGATATTGCCTGCAGAACCTATGGCCTCACTGGCCCTGGGGGGGATAAAATTTTATAGTTGCTTGAAGAGTCTTGATAAGATTGGCACGGACACGGCAACAGTAACAGTATCTCTACGCGTTTCGTGGCTTAAATGCCACTCATCAGGAGCTAAAAGTTATTGTAGAGATAAGAGGAGAGATAGAAAATATATGAAAATTTGGTTGGGGGTGAAGTATAAAACCCCCATAGCCAGGGCTTACTCACTGAGGTTTAATCTGTTGCTGGTGTGGTGGTAGGGCCCGTCCGGAAGTGGCTCTGTGTTTATTACATTAAGCTGTTCATATGTACTTGTTTTCTCCGGGACTATTTACCTATGCACTTATTTACTTAGGTCTACATGCATATGGGCCTATTTTCCGGGGTGCATGTTTGCCTAAGGGTACATACGTATGAGCGTATTGACACTATACTGCATACATGAGTGCATGAATGGCAAGAGCACTTGTATACCTGCATGTTTGCAAGCCTAGGGCTTGCATACCTAAGGGCTTGTATAAAGGTAAACCATCTTTGATTTAGGCCTGTATCCTTTGAGGACTGTTTATTGGGATACCTGTTATCAGGCCTGGACTGGGACAAAAAATAGGCCCGGGCATTTTGGATTGAGCAGCCCATGACATGTTAACCGGTCCCTTCCCCACTCTCCACCCTGACAAACCTCTGAGAGAGGGGAGGGGGAACCCAGCAGAGGTGTGGGGGGGGGGGGGGGGTGAGGTGGGACCAGGAAAGAGCATGGGGGGATAGAAAGCACAGGGAAGAACATTGAAAACATGGGGTAGGGTGAAAGCACAGGGAGAAAGAGAACTGCACAAGGGGCAGCAGAGAGCATGGGGGGAGGTGGAGAGCACAGCGAGGGTGGTGGAGAGCACAGGGAGGGCGGTGGAGAGCATGGGGGGAGGTGGAGAGTGCAGGGAGGGCGGCAGAGAGCATGGGGGGGTGGAGAGCACAGGGGGGCTGGTGGAGAGGGGTAGGGTGAAAGCACAGGGAGAAAGAGAACTGCACAAGGGGCAGCAGAGAGCATGGGGGGAGGTGGAGAGCACAGCGAGGGTGGTGGAGAGCACAGGGAGGGCGGTGGAGAGCATGGGGGGAGGTGGAGAGTGCAGGGAGGGCGGCAGAGAGCATGGGGGGGTGGAGAGCACAGGGGGGCTGGTGGAGAGCATCGGGGGAGATGGAGAGCGCAGGGAGGCAGCAAAGAGCATGGGGGAGGTGGAGGGCACAGGGAGGGTGGTGGAGAGCACAGGGAGGGCGGTGGAGAGCACAGGGAGGGTGGCGGAGAGCATGGGGGAGGTGGAGAGCACAGGGAGGGTGGTGGAGAACACAGGGAGGGCGGTGGAGAGCATGGGGAGGTGGAGCTCACTGGGGGGGGTGGCAGAGGGCATGGGGGAGGTGGAGCGCACTGTGGGGGTGGCAGAGAGCATGGGGAAGGTGGAGCACACTGTGGGGGTGCCAGAGAGCATGGGGGAGGTGGAGTACACTGGGGGGGTGGCAGAGGGCATGGGGGAGGTGGAGCACACTGTGGGGGTGGCAGAGAGCATGGGGGAGGTGGAGCGCACTGGGGGTGGCAGAGAGCATGGGGGAGGTAGAGCACACTGTGGGGGTGGCAGAGAGCATGGGGAGGTGGCAGAGGGCATGGGGAAGGTGGAGCGCACTGGGGGGGTGGCACAGAGCATGGGGTATGTGGAGCGCACTGGGGGGTGGCAGAGAGCATGGGGGAGGTGGAGTGCACTGGAGGCGTGGCAGAGGGCATGGAGGAGGTGGAGCGCACAAGGGGGGAGGTGGAGTGCACTGGGGGGGTGGCAGAGGGCATGGGGGAGGTGGAGCGCACTGTGGGGGTGGCAGAGAGCATGGGGGAGGTGAAGCACACTATGGGGGTGGCAGAGAGCATGGGGGAGGTGGAGTGCACTGGGGGGGGGGTGGCAGAGGGCATGGGGGAGGTGGAGCGCACTGTGGGGGTGGCAGAGAGCATGGGGGAGGTGGAGCGCACTGGGGGGTGGCAGAGAGCATGGAGGAGGTGGAGCGCACTGTGGGGGTGGCAGAGCGCATGGGGAGGTGGAGTGCACTGGGGGGTGGCAGAGGGCATGGGGGAGGTGGAGCGCATTGGGGGGTGGCACAGAGCATGGGGTATGTGGAGCGCACTGGGGGTGGCAGAGAGCATGGGGGAGGTGGAGCGCACTGGAGGGGTGGCAGAGGGCATGGAGGAGGTGGAGCGCACAAGGGGGAGGTGGAGTGCACTGGGGGGTGTCACAGAGCATGGGGGAGGTGGAGTGCACTGGGGGGGGTGGCAGGGGGTATGGGGGAGGTGGAGCGCACTGGAGGGGTGGCAGAGAGCATGGGGGAGGTGGAGCGCACTGAGGGGGTGGCAGAGAGCATGGGGAGGTGGAGCGCACTGGGGGGGTGGCAGAGAGCATGGGGGAGGTGGAGCGCACTGGGGGGGTGGCAGAGAGCATGGGGGAGGTGGACCGCACTGGGGGGCTGGCAGAGAGCATGGGGAGGTGGAGCACACTTGGGGGGCTGGCAGAGAGCATGAGGGAGGTGGAGCACACTTGGGGGGTGGCAAAGAGCATGGGGGAGGTGGAGCGCACTGGGGGGGTGGCAGAGGGCATGGGGGAGGTGGAGCGCACTGGGGGGGTGGCAGAGACCATGGGGGAGGTGGAGCGCACTGGGGGGTGGCAGAGAGCATGGGGGAGGTGGAGTGCACTGGGGGGTGGCAGAGGGCATGGGGGAGGTGGAGCGCACTGGGGGGATGGCAGAGAGCATGGGGGAGGTGGAGCGCACTGGGGGGATGGCAGAGAGCATGGGGGAGGTGGACCGCACTGGGGGGCTGGCAGAGAGCATGGGGGAGGTGGAGCACACTTGGGGGGCTGGCAGAGAGCATGGGGGAGGTGGAGCACACTTGGGGGTGGCAAAGAGCATGGGGGAGGTGGAGCGCACTAGAGGGGTGGCAGAGGGCATGGAGGAGGTGGAGCGCACAAGGGGGAGGTGGAGTGCACTGGGGGGGTGTCACAGAGCATGGGGGAGGTGGAGTGCACTGGGGGGGCAGAGGGCATGGGGGAGGTGGAGCGCACTGGGGGAGTGGCAGGGGGTATGGGGGAGGTGGAGCGCACTGGAGGGGTGGAAGAGAGCATGGGGGAGGTGGAGCGCACTGAGGGGGTGGCAGAGAGCATGGGGAGGTGGAGCGCACTGGGGGGGTGGCAGAGGGCATGGGGGAGGTGGAGCGCACTGGGGGGGTGGCAGAGAGCATGGGGGAGGTGGACCGCACTGGGGGGCTGGCAGAGAGCATGGGGAGGTGGAGCACACTTGGGGGGCTGGCAGAGAGCATGAGGGAGGTGGAGCACACTTGGGGGGTGGCAGAGAGCATGGGGGAGGTGGAGCGCACTGGGGGGGTGGCAGAGAGCATGGGGGAGGTGGAGCGCACTGGGGGGTGGCAGAGAGCATGGGGGAGGTGGAGTGCACTGGGGGGTGGCAGAGGGCATGGGGGAGGTGGAGCGCACTGGGGGGATGGCAGAGAGCATGGGGGAGGTGGAGCGCACTGGGGGGCTGGCAGAGAGCATGGGAGAGGTGGAGCACACTTGGGGGGCTGGCAGAGAGCATGGGGGAGGTGGAGCACACTTGGGGGGTGGCAAAGAGCATGGGGGAGGTGGAGCGCACTAGAGGGGTGGCAGAGGGCATGGAGGAGGTGGAGCGCACTGGGCCGGTGGCAGAGAGCATGGGGGAGGTGGAGCGCACTGGGGGGGTGGCAGAGAGCATGGGGGAGGTGGAGCGCACTGGGGGGGGGGTGGCAGAGAGCATGGGGGAGGTGGAGTGCACTGGGGGGGTGGCAGAGAGCATGGGGGAGGTGGAGCGCACTGGGGGGTGGCAGATAGCATGGGGGAGGTGGAGCGCACTGGGGGGTGGCAGAGAGCATGGGGGAGGTGGAGCGCACTGGGAGGGGTGGCAGAGGGCATGGAGGAGGTGGAGTGCACTGGGCGGGTGGCAGAGAGCATGGGGGAGGTGGAGCGCACTGGGGGGGTGGCAGAGAGCATGGGGGAGGTGGAGCGCATTGGGGGGGTGGCAGAGAGCATGGGGGAGGTGGAGCGCACTGGTGGGGTGGCAGAGAGCATGGGGGAGGTGGAGCGCACTGGGGGGTGGCAGAGACCATGGGGGAGGTAGAGCGCACTGGGGGGTGGCAGAGAGCATGGGGGAGGTGGAGCGCACTGGGGGGTGGCAGAGAGCATGGGGGAGGTGGAGCGCACTGGGGGGGGGGGGTGGCAGAGAGCATGGGGAGGTGGATTGCACTGGGGTTGTGGCAGAGTGCAAGAGGAGGCAAAGAGTATGGGTGGTGTAGAGAGCCCAGGGGGGGGGCAGCAGTAATAAGCAGCATATGAGGAGCGGTGGGGGCGGCTGCATATAGAACAATCATTCTCTCCATCTTAATCCTGCAGTCTCCTGCTTCTCCTCTACCTCTCGCAGGCATTCTGATACTGCAGGAGGAAGATGGAGAGAATGATTGTTCTATATGCAGCCGCCCCCACCACTCCTCCTATCCAGGTTATAAGGGGGTGAGCACAGAGCACGGGTTGGAACTCACATTTTCTGTTGTTCTGCCAGGACTCAGCAGCAGGTGTCTGCTCTGGCTCCTCCCCCTTCACTGTCACGCCCCCTGGCAGGCTGGCACCGATGGCCGACCTATACGGGCAGACGCGGAGAAGCCGAAGGCTTCTCATCTAGCTCCACCCCCTCTATGTTTACATCCCCCCCCGGCGCCGATGGGCTGAGTTTAACTGGCAGCTCCGCGGCCGCGGAGAGGCTGCAAGAGCCTTGTGCCCCGCATGTACTTGCAGCATGGCGGCCCTGGAGGCCGCGGCCCACCGGGAAACTGCCCGGTTTGCCCTATGGCTGTTATACCCGTTAAACGGTTTAAAAAGAGAGAGGCAGGCAAGGGAAGCAGGAGCATCGCTCTCAGGTTCAGTGATCTGGCAGGTATCCACATCCCACAATGGACAGTGGTTTTGGGTGCATCGGAACCACTATGGTGTTTGGCATTGCAGGGTGTCCTGGCGCATTAATTTTTCAGCAGACTGCGGCCACATCACCTTGTTCATGCCTGATCTCGGTTGATTGAAGCCTAAACAGGATCAAGCCTGGTTAGTATACAGATGGGAGACTAGATTCTGTAAGCTATTCCCCACCGTGTTGAGGGAAGCATCTGAGGTTGCTGGGTTTTTTTTGAGAGTATCTCAGTCCAGTCAGACTTAGGGCAGTCTCTGAGGTGGTTTAGTTCCATCTTTTGCCAGCAGAAACCTGGTAGATTAAGAGCACTTTTTGGGACTGTCTGGGTCTGTCACAGAGTCGTCAGTCTTATGCCCCATAGACACAATCGGACTTTCCTCCAACAAATGTTGGCTAGCAGGTTCTCAAATTTTTCCGCCAGCAAATGTTTGTTTTCGGATTTTCCGATTGTGTGTACACAAGTTCGTCGGAACAAAAGTCCACACATGCACGGAATTAAGTACGAGCCGGAGATATAACTAGTGTTCATAATGGAGATATCACATACGTCTTCTATGTCACTACGTGCGTAATTGTTGGCCAACATTTGTGTCACTGTGTGTATGCAAGACAATTTGGAGCCAACATCCTTCAAACCAAAATCCACGGTTTTGTTGTCGGAAAGTCCGATCATGTGTATGGGGCATCTGCCTTACATTTGCTCTTGGAGCAGAAGTTATGGGCTCATTATTTTTCAGACAATTAAATGGTGGCAGTTCCAAAGTCAAGTAGGAACATGAGGTCTATCTTAAGATCTCAACCCGTTGAACATCCTTCTTACTTACTGTTATACTGTAATGTTACTTTGTTTTATTGTTATCCATCATTTGCTTAGCAGGTACGTAATTCAGCTGCAGCGCAGATTTGTTTATCTTGACAGCAACAGTGTTTGCTCACACGATACGTAAAGCCATGACTCTAGCGCTGTCGGAGGTGATTTCACCACCACAGTTAAAAAAAAAAAAAAAAAAAGGTGCATGTATGCCCATCATTAGAAGTGGGTGGATAAAGGGCATTATTCTAATGGTGGGTATACCAACCGGTCAATCTCTTTTTTTTTTGTTTAGTCCACAGGCTGCAAGAAAAAAACATTACAATGTATGCAACAAGAACCGGCGACGTACTGGTATGTTGCTGGACTTTGAGTGGTTATACCAGAATGATGCCTGCTGGTTTAGGTATCATCTTGGTATCATTCTTTTCAGCCAGCGGTCGGCTTTTATCTAAAAGCAACCCTAGCAGCTAATTAGCCTCTAGACTGCTTTTACAAGCAATGGGAGGGAACGCGCCCCCCCCCCACCATCTTCCTTGGTTTTCTCTGGCTCTCCTATCCCAACAGGGAACCCAAGAATGCAGCCGGTGGTTCCGCCAGCTTACCATAGAGCTGATCAGAGACCAGAACGGCTCCAATCATCTCTATGGACCTCGGAAGCTACGAGCATTTCATGACTTAGATTTTGCCGGATATACACAGTGCCATTGGGAAAGCATTTTATCACACCGATCTTGGTGTGGTCAGATGCTTTGAGGGCAGAGGAGAGATGTAGGGTCTAATAGACCCCATTTTTTTCAAAAAAGAGTAACTGTCACTAACTATTGCTATAATAGGGGATATTTATATTCCCTGAGATAATAATAAAAATTATTAAAAAAAATGAAATGAACAGCTTAAAAATAAAATAAAAAGGCAAAATAAATTTAAAAAAAAGCACCCCTGCAATTGCACCATGCACGTGAGGTATCACCACGAGGGTCAGATCGAGGGCAGTAATTGTAGCAGTAGACCTCCTCTGTAAATCTAAAGTGGTAACCTGTAAAGGCTTTTACAAATGTATGTAGTTTGTCGCCGATGCACGTTTGTGCGCAATTTTGAAACATGTCGTGTTTGGTATCCATGTACTCAGCATAAGATCATCTTTTTTATTTCATCAAACATTTGGGCAATATAGTGTGTTTTAGTGCATTCAAATTTAAAAAAAAGTATGTTTTTTCCAAAGAAATTGCTTTAAAAAAAAAATCGCTGTGCAAATACTGTGTGAAAAAAAAAATGGCAACACCCACCATTTTAATCTGTAGGGCCTTTGCTTTAAAAAATATATATAATGTTTGGGGGTTCAAAGTAATTTTCTTGCAAAAAAAAAAAAATATTTTTTTCATGTAAACAAAAAGTGTCATAAAGGGCTTTGTCTTCAAGTGGTTAGAAGAGTGATGTGTGACATAAGCTTCTAAATGTTCTAAATGTTGTGCATAAAATGCCAGGACAGTTCAAATCTCCCCTCCCCCCCCCCCCCCAAATGACCCCTTTTTGGAAAGTAGACACCCCAAGCTATTTGCTGAGAGACATGTTAAGTCCATGGAATATTTTATTTAATTTTCCCACAACTTGTGGCAAATATAAAAAATTCCACGGACTCTCAACATGCCTCTTAGCAAATACCTTGGGGTGTCTGATTTTAAAAATGGGGTCATTTGGGGGGGGGGGGGGGGGTTGTGCTATCTTGTCATTTCATGGCCCCTGAAACTGTGATAGGTAGTGAGGAAGTGAAAGCACCATTTTACGCCATTAGAGATCCTGAAGAAGGCGGTGATTGGATTTCGGGGCCCCGTATGTGGCTAGGCTCCCAAAAAGTCCTACATATGTGGTATCCCCGTACTCAGGAGAAGCAGCAGAATATATTTTTGGGTTTAATTCCACATATAACCATGGTGTGCGTGAGTAATATATCATTTATGGACAATTTTGTGTATTTTTTTTTGTTGTCATTTTTTAATCACTTGTGACAAAAAAAATTTAAATATTCAATGAGCTCAACATGCCCCTCAGCAATTTCCTTGGGGTGTCTACTTTCCAAAATGGGGTCATTTGGGGGGGGGGGGGGTTGTACTGCCCTTCCATTTTGGCACCTCAAGAAATGAGATAGGCAGTCATAAACTAAAAGCTGTGTAAATTCCAGAAAATGTACTCTAGTTTGTAGACGCTATAACTTTTGCGTAAACCAATAAATATACACTTATTGATTTTTTTATTTTTTTTTACCAAAGACATGTGACTGAATACATTTTGGCCTAAATGTATGACTAAAATTGAGTTTATTGGATTTTTTTTTATAAGAAAAAGTAGAAAATATAATTTTTTTTCAAAATTTCCAGTCTTTTTCCATGTACAAAAAATAAAAATTGCAGAGGAAATCAAATGCCATCAAAAGAAAGCTCTATTTGTGGGGAAAAAAAAGGAAGCAAATTTAGTTTGGATACAGCATTGCATGACCGCGCAATTACCAGTTAAAGCAGCGCTATGCCAAATTGTAAAAAGTGCTCTGGTCATTAAGCAGCTTAATCTTTCCGGGGCTGAAGTGGTTAATGACATGCCGGTCTTAGTCCGTAGGGTTCAGTATTGAGTTGGCCCACCCTTTGCAACTATAACAGCTTCACCCCTTCTGGGAAGGGTGTCCGCAGGGGTTTAAAGACATGGATGAGTGAGATTGGGGTAAGGGAACCTGACTGGCCTGCACAGAGTCCTGACCTCAACCCGATAGAACACCTTTTAGGATGAATTAGATCGGAGACTCACAAATGTGCTTCTGGAAGAATGGCCAAACATGGTCAATGGACACCCTCCTAAACCTAGTGGACAGCCTTCCCAGAAGAGTTGAAGCTGTTATAGTGGCAAAGGGTGGGCCAACTCAATACTGAACCCTATGGACTAAGACTGGTATGCCATTAAATTTTATGTGCATGTAAAGGCAGGTGTCCCAATACTTTTGGTAATATAGTGTATATTAGCAGTTTGGCCCACAGTCATATATAAGTTGTGACCTTTATTATATGGAACGGTATACCTAGGATGTTCATTTGTGCTTATACCTTTGCAATATGTCTAATATGTCCCTCATTTTGGAGACGTCTCCTCTCAATTTCTGTTGTGTCTACCGGAATGAGGTGAAAAGAAATGTCTAGAACCGAGGTCTCCAAACTGTGGCCAGGTGTGACCATTTGCTTGCCTTTATCTGGTCCTTGGAGCACTATTCCTCCCACTGACACCAATGATGGGGCACTATTCCTCCCACTGACACCAATGATGGGGCAGTATTCCTCCCACTGATACCAATGATGGGGCACTATTCCTCCCACTGATACCAATGATGGGGCATTATTCATCCCACTGACACCAATGATGGGACACAATTCCTCCCGCTGACACCAATGATGGGGCACTATTCATCCCACTGACACCAAGGATGGGACATATTCCTCCCGCTGACACCAATGATGGGAAACTGTTCCTCCCACTTACACCAATGGTTGGGTATTATTCCTCCCACTGACACCAATGATGGGGCACTAGTCCTCCCACTGACACCAATGATGGGGCACTAGTCCTCCCACTGACACCAATGATGGGGCACTATTCCTCCCACTGACACCAATGATGGGGCACTATTCCTCCCACTGACACCAATGATGGGGCACTAGTCCTCCCACTGACACCAATGATGGGTCACTATTCCTCCCACTGACACCAATGATGGGGCACTATTCCTCCCACTGACAAAAATGATGGGAAACTATTCCTCCCACTGACACCAATGATGGGGCACTATTCCTCTCACACCAACAACTGGGCACTATTCCTCCCACTGACACCAATGATGGGACACTTTTCCTCCCACTGACACCAATGATGGGACACTATTCCTCCCACTGACACCAATGATGGGACACTTTTCCTCCCACTGACACCAATGATGGGGCACTATTCCTCCCACTGACACCAATGATGGGGCACTATACCTCCCACTGACAACAATGATGGGGCACTATTCCTCCCACTGACACCAATGATGCGACACTATTCCTCCAACTGACAACAATGATGGGGAACTATTCCTTCCACTGACACCAATAATGGGGCACTATTCCTTCCACCGACACCAATGATGGGGCACTATTCCTTCCACCGACACCAATGATGGGGCACTATTCCTCCCACTGACACCAATGATGGGACACTGTTCCTTCTATTATGACCAACAATGGTGCAGTTACCCTCCAGATAATACCAATGATTTGGCATTGTTTAATCCCCGTTGACACTAGGTCATTTTCTACTCCCAATGGCCACAGTCTGGCCTCCTCAATGTCTGAAGAACAGTAAAGTGTCCCTTTGTTTCGAGAGTTTGGAGGTCCCTGCTGTACAATATGGCAGAGATAGCCCCCCCCCCACCCCCAAAAAAAAAAAGTGAATGGAGCTTTAACTATTCCATTCTAGAGCCTCTTAGAAAATGTAAAAAAAACTGTTTTGGTATTAGGTACACTTTAATATCATAGATGACTTTGAGTGCCATGTGCTGTGCACCCTAAGTAGTTTCTATTATTATTCCCCCTCCCCCTATGCACGCCAACTGGTATTACTGCATAAGAAGGTGCTTACCTGTACAGAGTCCTGCAGCTTTTGAAACTTGACCTGCCTCTGCTGTGTATTTATACAGCCATTTGCATTTTATATTACCTCCCAAAACCACATTCCCTCCACACTGAGGGTTGGGAACCAGGAAAGAGTTAGAGCCATAATCCAGGCTTATCTCGAGGAGAGGTGGGGGGAATTATTATAAAAAAAAGTTTTTTTCATGGGAAAACAGAAAACCATACTATCTAGTTACATAACCAACTCTGCACTCAAAATAAGTAAACTAAAATTTGATATGTCCAAATCTTGCAGACTTCACCTTCGAAACATCTCCAAAATACACCCCTTTCTAACCGTTGACACCACTAAGCAGCTTTTCTACTCCCGTATTATCACTCGCCTTAACTATTGTGACTCCCACCTTGTAGGCTTACCTCTCTGCAGGCTATCCCATCTCCAATCCATCATGAATGCCCCTGCCAGACTCATACACCTTACCAACCATTCAGTGTCCTCCACCCCTCTCTGCCAGTCCCTCCACTGGCTTCTCATTGCCTAACGAATAAAATTCAAAACAATAACATACAAAGCCATTCGCAACTTTGCCCCGAGCTACACCCCCAAACTTATCGCCAAATACCACCCGAACCGTCCCCTCCGCTCCGCCCAAGACCTTCTGCTCTCTAGCTCCCTGGTCTCCTCCTCCCATGCTCCTCTCCAGGACTTCTCCAGAGCACAACTCTGTTCCGTCCGGCCGACACAAGCAGCCACACCATTCCATCTCAGCTATAGGGATCAATAGGGCCTATCAAGCCATCAGGTAGATGGAACATCAGGTACATTTGGATTCAAGACACCGATTCCATTACACACTGACCCGATTCATGTTTATTGGGGAACAAGTACTATATTTTTTTCCTCTAGAGTCACTGTCAATGTAGATAGACCACAAATATTATAGTAGGACTACTTCGTCCTATGTGGATCATTGGTGGTCGCCATCTCCCTGGTCTGATGCCTTGCGTGCTGCTCTGAAGGACATAGCTCTCTTTTCGAGTTATGTTTTCAGGGCCTCCGTAACGGTGATAGGTAGTGAGGAGGAAAAAAAATCACCATTTTACGCCCTTATAAAGCCTGAAGATGGTGATTGGTTTTCGGGGTCCTGTACACAGCTAGGCTCCCAAAAAGTCGGACACACATGTGGTATCCCCGTACTTAAAGAGGAAGTAAACCCTGATGAGTTTACTTCCTCTTTCATTCCCTGCAAAGGTAAAGCATAATGGACTACTATGCATCGCATCGCATAGTAGCCCATTATGTGTCACTTACCTGACACAGGAGCCAGCGAAGTCACCGCTGTCCCCTGTAGTCCGACGCATCCATCTTCTTAATCTAGGCTTACCTGTAGGTCAAAGTTGGTTGTAAGGGTTTACAACCACTTTAAGAGAAGCAGCAGAATGTATTTTGGGGTATAATTTCACATATAACCATGGCATGTGTGAGCAATATATCATTTAGTGACAAGAGTGGATGCAGGAATCTGGGGTGGACCCAAGGGAGGATCCCCCGGATGGCTAGAGTACCGGTCCTCCCATACCAGTGTTTGAGGACCTGGAAAATGGTTCCAAGAGAAAAAAGCCACAGCCTGAGTTACTGGCTTTAGGAGGCCAAAGTGAAAAAGCAGAGTCTGCTGGTGGCCGCATTGAAAGAAACCAAAGGAGTTTTCAAAGAGAAGTATGGCAATGATGATCGAAACGCCGCAATGTGGTCCAATTGAGGTGTACTGGATAAGGACTCAGATGGAGGAGGATGAGGTAGAGTGTTCCCTAAAGAGGTCAAGGTCTCCAGTAAGAGGGGAGGGAGCTCAGGCTAAGACACGCCTACCTCAATCATCCTGATGGCAGTTCCCACTCTGATAAAGGTGACAATGATTAATGTTGCCAGCATAAAATCTGTAAGGGCTCGTAACATGGCCTTATTTTTGCTCAGCGAGATGGATGCTGATATTTTATATTTGCAAGAGACCCGGCTAAATAGCCTTGCCGATGTCCACCTGGCAGAGAGGGAGTGGAGGCGTGGGCCCTTCATCTGGTCTCTTGCGGCTGAGCCTTACAGCAGAGTTGCAGTACTTTTTACTGACATAACAAAGTGTCGACGGATTATCGAAATGGAGATTGGAAAGTGTATGGTCCTGGACGTCTCTGTGAAAGGGCGTGATCTGCGTTTAATAAATATTTACGGACTACAAACTAGATGGTAGAGGAAATGCGGTACGGAAATTAAGCCTTTCCTTTTTACATCTGGGCAAGTTGTCTTTGGAGGTGATTTTAACACCGTTACTAGGCCCAAAGACAGGAAAGGCTCCACTCACAGTCTGAGATATGATAGCGTCTTTCTCAATACGATAGCCAGGGAAGCAGGTCTGAAAGATGTGCATATTAAGCATTGCCCAGACAGCACGGGGTACACATTTAAGCGGTTGTGAGAGCAGGATAGATAGTTTTTTTTTAAGGGGGACTCTGCCTTTTCGGCTCTTTGAGTGTCGTATGGTGGAGTTCTCTGATTACCTTTTGCTGTATGTTATTGTCAATGCTTCAGATATGCAACCTAAAGGAAAGGGTATTTGGAGGATGAATTCGGCTCTGCTGGATGACTAGGATGTAAGACAATTTTTAAAGATTTTTTTCAGGCTCAAGTAGCAATCCTGGATTTCTGCAGTAGTAAGTCGGAGTGGTGGGAGCTTGCCAAAAGCCGGATTAGTGGGTTTTTCAAGGACATAGGAAAAAGGACACCTTCCTGGGGCCACAGCAGAAAGTCAAAGCATTGGGCATCGAGTTTGGCCCTGATGTTTTTGAAGCACAATTTTGGTAACATGCTAGCAGAGAGACCGCCTGGATGGGTAGGTATTTTCCAGATCTCGTTTAGACCTTTTCTGGGCTGTTGAGAGAGTGGTGGGCCAGTGAAAAGTCTAAGGATCAAGCATGGTAAGCTCCCGAATTTTGTTGCCCCATGCCTGAAAATTCTTAAACAATGGGATGTGACAGCAGAGGATATCAGGTCCCTTCCTAGGAGACTCCTGGGTGAGAAGATTGTGGGTACTGTCTTTCATGCGCCACTGGCCTTAAGGGATCGCCCAGGTCATATTATGAGAGAGGGTTTATGTTTAATAAATTCTGAGCGGATTCCTTTGATTCCTTGGATTTTCCTTAGGGACCAGGCCTGGCTTGTTTCCACGGTAGGCTCTATGTTATGGGGAATGTGAAGTGCCGCTCTTTGGACAATCATGGTTGTCCAAGAGCGGAGTCTCGGGGAGAAGTGGAAACCATGGGCCACTTCTTGCTTCAGTGCCCTTTCAATATAGAAGTCTATAAAAAGGTGGGGAGGGCTCTGAATATTCCTTTCCTGCCTAGCATGTCTTATGCTGAGTGGGTGTATGGAGCATTGCAGAATCGCAAGGGATTTGATTTGGACACTCATTTTCTAGCCGGCTTAGTAGTCTGTTATTGCACAGTGTCTGGTATCCCTTCGGCAGAAAGTCTTTCCTGTTCCGGTGCTGGTGTGTGAGATTCTTGTTGAGGAAGGGAAAATTCGGGGTCTGGAGAAAGACAGATGGCGGCAAAGGGTCTAGATAAAGGCGTGGAGGAATATCAGGCCTGTAGCTGCTGTTTGTTGATCTCTGGGTGTTGGGTTATTTCCCTGTTTTTTCTCTGGACACTCCCTTAGATTTTCGAGGATAAACATAATTTTGAAGAAAGGCTACATGCACATGATAATCTGTTTCTTGGTCTGAATGTTATTCAAGTTGAGTAATGTGTAGAATTTTTGAAGATGTCTGTGTTATCTAGTGATATGTATATGTATATGTATATGTATATATATATATATATATATATATATATATATATATATATATATATATATATATATTTATATATATATATATTTATATATATATATATATATATATATGTAGCGCCGGCTCCTGAAGAGCACGCGCTATGTGTTTTTTCTGTTTAAAATTCCTAAAGCCACAGTTGGGTTTTAGGGTCAATTATACCAAATTATGGTTTCAGTACCAGTCTGGCTGGATTGCATTGGATTCTGCTTGGCCACAGGTGTCGCTGTCACCGCTGGCAGTTGTGAGAATGCAGTTTAGCTAGGCGCATTGAGTGTCATTCTTTCTCGGAGCCAGCCCAGTGGGAGTGTCGTCTTGCCAGCCCAGTGGGAGTGTCGTCATTCTGGGAGAGGGTACTTAAGGTACTGACATCACGTGCTTCTGGGTTCCGGTCCGGAAGATCTTTCTGTCTGTTTGGTCCTGGTCCTCCTGACCATCCCCCATGGCCTGAGGTGCAGATCCATCCAATTGTGAGTCTTGGGGCTGGCTAGCCCGAGGCAAAGTAACTGGAAGGAGGATTCAAAGGTGGTCCCGTGCCATCTCATCTGTGGAGAGGCCCAGCAACTGGAGAAGCAACCAGGGGAGGACTCTTTGGGAGAAGGCCACGCATAAGGCTGGCTTCTCAGAAATAGCCTGGAGGCTCAGTTGAAAGACACCAAGTAAATCTACACTCATACAGTATCGCCGGACTGCCTGCGAGATACTGGTACCATATGATAGCGCTCTAAATTGATCTACATCCTTCAGTTACATTCAAGTCTGTGGCAGAGACTTTATTCACAAGAGTTCTACATGCAAGTCTGTGGCAGAGGCTTTGCTTTACTCAAACACTCTATCGGCTGCTAGGCCTAGTGATAGGAGGTCTATCCAGTAGCTGTGAGAATCCAGTTGTGAGTGGCAATCCTCTGGATTTCTATAGTGAGAGACTTCCTATCTTTTGCAGTTCCAAGAGTACCTGAACTTCCTACCTTACCCTTTATCCTTCATTGAGAGACTGTTCTGTCTACTTGTTGTCTAATAAATATCCCAAAAGTGGATCCAGTGTCAGTTTCTGCAATTCTTTGGGCCATCTACCTCGGGGAACCCCTAGACGTACACGAGGTCAAGAAGGTAACGGTAAGCTCAATTAAACCAGCTGCTCCTTCGGGGTCAGTGCTACACGTGGGGGCATCGTCCGGGATCCTGTCACTCTGAAAACAAGCCCACCCCCTTAGTACCAGTATGGACCCCCCCACAGTGGTCCAGTGGTGCGAAGCGGAAGGCACGCGCTCGTAAGCGAGCGTGGCCATTGAACTGCCAGGAGGAGACTGGAGGGAGAACCAAGAAAGAAAAAAAAAAAAGTAACAGAGAAAAGAAAGATTCCCCCAAGAAGAGCAGCGAGAGAACCGTTGCTTGATTACAAAAAATATTATTTAATAGATATCAAAAAGAACCACATCAAAAACTTTACATAATGAATAGAAACCACATATGTAAACCACAGACAGTTTAAAGTGGAAGTAAATACATGGATTTAAACAGTTAAAAAAAAAAAGGCATGCCGGGAATGCTAACTGCACATTGGCTGTGCTCTCAGCCATACTATTAAACCATCCAATGGCTGGTGTCACAACGAATCACATGTGCAGCACCATAGCAGTTGAAGATTAAACAGAGGCAAAGATGGCAGCTTCCTTGGCTGAAAATGATAGGGGAGTTTACTTCCACTTTAAAAAAAAAACAGACAACGTTGTCTAGTTAAAAAGGGGAAAATACAGCTGCACATACACTTACACACCTCTCACCAATATATCGCCACAGATACACCATATAAATACAGCCAATCAAGCTATTATACAGAAGGGTATGTAATGATTATCGGTATGTGGGTAGGGTGTTAGAGAGATCTACCAAGATAAATAGAAAAATTATCGTCCAGCACCACCAAAAACAAGATTATAATGCACTATTACATGCTCGGTGAGAAATTTCCTTAGGTGGCAGTTCATAGATTAGCTTTGTTTGGTTAAGCAGTAAAGCATGACATTGTTGGTAGTTCATAAATTAGCTTTGTTTGATTGAGCGACTGCACAGCAAAGCATTATATTATTGTAGACACAGGCACATAGCAATCCTGGCATAGATAAGCATATTGGCACATGCGCAGCTTGAGCAAAAGCAGAGTAGGTGGAATAGGGGAAGCAAAGCAAAAGCAGAGCGTCACATATAGCCTATAGCTGAATCCTCAGCATTCTCACACAATGTTGTCAGCACTTCTTACCGCTACTTGCTTGCAGAACCATCCCTCACTTAGAATCAAGCAATCCACCGTCGGAGTAAGAAATCCCATACCAGTTGCACTGTGTGTTTGATAGTGCTAATCCATGCTGTATATGGCCGTTTATTCAAAAATTTCTGCTGCTCGTCTTGCACAAGCTGCCACCATTCTACACTCGTGTAGTGGGTTCGCAGTTTCCCCTGTAGGACGTGCTGATGTCACACCCGCTGATGCGTTTCGTTAGCCAATGGGGATAGCAAGAGTGGATTACCATTGCTGGAATTTTTTTTTTTTTTTTTAATAAAGGACTTTTCCCAACAGTGTGTGTGTATTTTTTTTTTAACTATTGTTTACACTTTCCTTGTGAAATGGTAGGGTTACTTTTGTACCCCCTTACCATTTCAAACAGGGGGGGCCGGGATCTGGGGGTCCCCTTGTTAAAGAGGGCTTCCAGATTCTGATAAGCTCCCCTCCCACAGACCCCCACAACCACGGGCCAGGGTTGTGGGGATGAGGCCACATGGTGCTTTGAGGGCTCACAGTCCCCCAAAGCATCCTCCCAATGTTGAGGGCATGTGGCCTGGTACGGTTCGGGGGGGGGGCGCTTTCTAGTCCCCTCCTCTTTTCCTGCGGCCTGCCAGGTTTGCGTACTCAGATAAAGGGTCTGGTATGGATTTTTAGGGGGAACTCCACGCCATTTTTTTAAAATTTTGAGTTCCCCTTAAAATCCATACCAGACCTGAAGGGTCATTGACAAGTAAGGAGATACACAACACCAGGTGTCCTGCAGTTCGCAAAGTGCCTGGGTCTGAAAATTAATCGATGTACTACTGAAAGTAATTGTGAAAAACAAGTTAAAACCATTATTGTTAATGATCTCTATGAAAGCCAATACGTTTTCTGATGTACCTTCCCATACCATATGTATGTCATCTATATATCTAAACCATGACAAAACATGGATAGTGTATGACAACAATTTTTTTTTTTTTAAAGTCTGACAAATTTCCTACATTTACAAGTAATCCTAATCTTGCGGCATTTATAGCCTCAACTACCACTGAGTTAAAAAACGAAGATATTGCATCCGCCACACGTAAAAGTTCCCAGTCTTTTGCAGCTATCTGACCGAAAATTACCCATATACTCACTCTTGACCAAATGGTCTTTGAGTGAACGGTACTTTGGAAATATGGGGTTGCAAATTTGGATCGATTTGTAACAGATGCCAATGTTTGTGCAGGATCCTCTCAATAGTTTTATGTTGTTTACTATAAGTGGTAATTAGTCTAGTAATTGGTGTAGAATTCTCACATGATTTTTTTTAAAACAAAACATCCGACCTTAATTGACCCCGTGCCCGTCTATACACTTTCTTTAAACGTGTATCTATCTAGCAGGCTATTTAAAAAAAAAAAATTCTGCTTCTCGGATTAATTCAGAATCCGTAGAGCAATTCCGTCTTAGCCCTTGTACACATGGTCGGACATTCTGACAACAAAATCCATCGGATTTTGTCCGAAACTTGTGTTGCATACACACGGTCGGACAAAAGTTGTCAGAAAATCCCATCGTACGTAACGTGACAACGTTATTTCATTACGACGGGACTATGTTCAGGCTAGTAGTCAATAGCTTTGGTCTAGGAATTTGATCTGAGCATGCGTGGCACTTTGTCCGATCGGAATTCTCTACACACAATCAGATCATGTTGTCGGAAAGTTTTATAGCCCAGCTCTAAAACTTTGTTCGTCGGATATTCCGACGGAAACAGTCCGATGGAGCCCACACACAGTCGGATTATCCGACAACACGGTTCGATCGGACATTTTCCGTCAGAATGTCCAACCGTATGTACAAGGGCTTAGTCTTAGGTACTGTCCATAAGGAATGGACAGGAAAAAAGACCTAGGATGTGGGCTCGATGTATGTTGAATAGTATTACCATACCATAATGTTTACATCAAGAAAAGTAATCGATGTACTACTGAAAGTCATTGTGAAAAACAAGTTAAAACCATTATTGTTAATGATCTGTATGAAAGACAACAAGTTTTCTGATGTACCGTCCCATAGCATATGTATGTCATCTATATATCTAAACCATGCCAAAACATGGATAGTGTATGATGAAAAATTTTCATCAGATAACAAAGATTGTTCCCACTCCCCCAGGTACAGGTTGGCATATGATGGGGCACAACATGTCCCCATCTCAACCCCCTGCACCTGGAGGTAGTGGGATCTATTGAAAGAAAAAGTATTGTGCGTAAGAATAAAATCCAGCGCATCTACCAAAAAAGAATAGAATTTTCGATCATCTCTATGGGACTGTGATATAGTGTGTTTTATTGCTGCAAGACCTAAATTGTGCGGGATCCAACTATATAACGCCTCAACTTTATATGTCCTTCCTCCCTTGGAGCAAGATCTTATTCCAGTCTCCACCTCTGTTATTCAGATGAATCCGATCCAGGATGGTGAACTGGACGCGAGGAAATAAAGGAATTTTTCAAAAGTGTGTTTGTCTTATTTAACTATTTTTTACACTTTCTTTGTGAAATGGTAGGGGTACTTTTGTACCCCCTTACCATTTCAAACAGGGGGCGGGCCGGGATCTGGGGGTCCCCTTGTTAAAGGGGGCTTCCAGATTCTGATAAGCCCCCCGCCCGCAGACCCCCACAACCACCGGCCAGGGTTGTGGGGATGAGGCCCTTGTCCTCATCAACATGCGGACAAGGTGCTTTGAGAGGTCACAGACCCCCAAAGCATCCTCCCAATGTTGAGGGCATGTGGCCTGGTACGTTTCATGAGGGAGGGGGGCCGCTCTCTCGTCCCCCCTCTTTTCCTGCAGCCTGCCAGGTTGCGTGCTCAGATAAAGGGTCTGGTATGAATATTTAGGGGGAACCCCACGTCAATTTTTTTTTTTAAATTTGACACAGGGTTCCCCTTAATATCCATACCAGACCTGAAGGGCCTGGTAATTGAATTTGGGGGACCCCCACGCTTTTTTTAAATTTTTTGTTTTAATTATTTTTTATGGCTTTCAATGAGTGTTCTCTGTATTACGGAGCCGACAATTCATAATAGCTGCGAGTGATTTTAAAGGACTTTTTTTCCTGCATAAATGACACTTTGTGCAGGGACAGTTCTAAGCACCAGAAACATGCGCCCCTTCACAGGCATAATATAGAGACCCCCCTCCCCCTGCGAAATTTAAAGTAATATATAAAACTTTTATTGTTTCACTTTAATCATTATTAAAATCACTACTCCCGAAAAAACGGCCGTTTTTAAAACTTTTTTTTGCATTGATACATGTCCCCTGGGGCAGGACCCGGGTCCCCAAACACTTTTTAGGACAGTAACTTGCAGAATCTTTTCTCTCTGTCAAATCTTTTTTCGCTGTCGAATACTTTCTCTATATAATCTTGGACTAATAGAGGTAAGGTTAGGCACATTCGACCACAGGTTCTATAGACACAGATTGTTATTGTCAGAGTCACATCGAATCTCCTATTCTATATCGAACTGTTGTAAAAATGAAAACGAAAATAAAGCATTTATTAATGTCGGATCTTTAATTTTTCGGATTCTGTGCTTTCGTTATCGTTTGTCAAAACGAAAACGAAAATAGCTGAAATTCGGACGAAAATGCATTCGGATGAAAACGAATGCACATGTCTAATAAATAGATATGTTTCAAGAGTTTTATAACTGATAAGCTTAGTATAAGGTTTCCTCTTGTTTTATTCTTAGCTACATAGGACAATCATTTAATTCTAATTTTTCATTTATTCTCTCTGTCTTTTTTTATTAGACGTTTGTGGTGACAGCCACCTTTGGTTCCTTGGCACGGTCTGGCCGGCGTCTTTTTTTTAACGATGACCCATCCTTAGGTTGGGAATCCAGCAGCAAATCAAAACATTCCCACATAATAAAGGATTTTTCTTTTTGAGGGAAAATTTTCCATATTTATAATAATATTTGTACAGAATCAATAGCGGTATGTACCTTGGACAAATATGGGTGTAACAGTGATATATTTTTTGCCTTAGTAGACATGCCTGCTAAAGGAATTTTCTCTTCTTGAATTTCTTTTTCAGATTTTAGTTATATCTGCTCTCCTGTAAATATGCCTCTGAAGAAGGGAATTTCTTCCTGAAACATGTCAAGCTGCTGGAGTACACACACATATATATATATATATATAATTTTAGAATCTATTCTGTTCAAAGATTGTATGTATATTTATGATCCATGCATTGGTATTATGTATGGACTTTTATGTCTATGTATATGTTGTGTCTTTTATATCCTTTTTGAATAAACATAATTTTATGATCATTTAAAAAAAATCTTGGTTCGCCTTAAAAGTCCCACTGTACCGGGGGGTACTGGTATCCCTTCTATTAGGGATTTTTTTTTAAAATATGAATGTTTGGGATGTTGGCAACAACTCTGAGAACTCTATGTTTCTCCTTATTGGTTCATTTACAATTAAGCACAGATGTGGAAGCACTGATTTGTAAATGGACAGTAATAGCAGTGACCTCTAATAGTCTCATGTAATGGGTCTCTAGTCTATGACTGTCTTCTGAAGCATTTCTCCAGTTCCCATCAACTCCTATAGTATGTTTTCAGTCTCTGACTATCTCCTGTTACATGTCCAGAGTCTCTGAGCATTTTCTGTAGCATTTTATTTACTGTATATGGAGTACATGATGCCAGGGGCTCCTTATATCAAGAAAGTTAAAGTGACACTAAATTCTGATTTAAAAATATTATATCAGGGATTTTTTCTAAATATGTGCTTAAAGTGGAAGAAAAGCCCCCTCCCCCTTCTATCTATCTTGCCTAACCTGTATAAAGAATATGTGTTTTTATACAGGTTATGCAAAAAAGGTAGGATGGGGGGGCTGGGGGTATGCGGAAATTTTTTAAGAAAAGTTGGGATTTCCTTCCACTTTAATGACAGACCCCTTAACAATAATTCCATCTAATATTTCTTTTAACAAGATCAGTTACAATTGGCCTGAAGAGAAAAAAATACATACAAAAAAACAAAACAAGGATGGACGACGCAGAAAAAAAATAAGATAGTGTGAAAGAAACTTTATTGTCTTTAGTAAGCACTTAAGTAAGGAAACACTATCATCACCAGAACAAGTTTGAACATCTTACATTTGAGGTTTCTCATCTCTTTCTGATTATCGTCACCAGGACAAATATACAAAGAAAATTTCCCCAATGAGGATACAGACAGCAGTGGTTCCAACCCTTCTACACTTCATCCAAAACTAGATGTTTTTAACTAATTTTTAAGTGGTCTATTCATAAAAGATTTCCTACAAGAATCACGCAAACTTTATCCAAGATTCATATAATTGGATTCAACTGAAAGTTGGGTGACTCTTAGGTGGAAACATTTCTAAACTGTCCCCTATGTGTAATACACATTATTTTTATGTATAATGAAAATCAAATTCTTGAAAGATGTCTGTAAAGAGTTTCTTAAAACAGGATTACAAGGTATAGAGCAGAAAATGTCCTCTAGCTGGATAGGAGAACAGTCGTATCATCAAGATGGACATGAAATTTGATGATGAACTTTAGGATTCCTTCTGTCGTAGTCCTCTGAGGTTTACCAGCAGACATGATTCTCCTCAGCTACGGGGTCACTGTAGACCTCCACCTCACACAAGTGCAGGAATTCATTGCGCCCCGGGATCACCACGCTGACGTATTGACCCTCCATTCCATTACAGCAGAAAATTGTTGTGGCATCAGAAACTTGGGTGACCTTACCGCACCTGTGGAGAACAAACAAGGATCAATGGAATGATACAGAAATTACACTTGTTTACTTGAAGGAGGTTTACTAAAGGTGCCCAAAGTGTTCATTAATTCTATTGTCATGCCTGTTGGCCATTTAGGTTTCTCCAGGAGCCCGCCTGAAAAATTCTCAGATAGCAACCTCTACCTCCTTGCATTGTTTTTTTTAATTTAGTTTTTTAACAGAAGGAATGTTTATTGACGTTGTAAAACATTATACATGAGAACAGTATATTCACATTACAAGAATCAGTCTCTCAACAGAAATAATAATAACAATTAAGTCTCCCTAGAGCCGTCCAAGTTGATTAGCAATTTATCTCTTGCTGCATAGTGACTACCATTACCAGCATTTCAGCCTCCTATTGCATCTGGCAGTGGGAACATGTTATCAGCTAAGGATGGGACAGTACCTATACATTGTGAACTCCCACTGTTATGCTACATGCAAGGGAAAAAAAGAAGGAGAGGGAGAGAGGTGGGGGGGAAGGAAGTCAGGAGGGGGGTGGAAAAGAGGAGAAAAGAGGAAGGGAGAGGAGAAGGAAGGGGAAAGGAAATAGGAGGAGGGGGGAAGGGGGAGAGAAACAAAGAGGAATGCCACATACAGATTTACCCATCTTCCCCCCAACAGAGCAGAGGTGTACCCTATTCGGGAGCATGTCTTTCCATGCTAGCTGTCACTCAGTCCTTGGCACCACTCAATATGGCCAAATCCAACTTGACCATAATATGTCTAGCCTGCACCCAGGGTGCCCAAATTTTTTCACATTTTTGGGGGCAGTTCCGTCCCATATATGTAAGTTTGTATAAGGGAAGAACGGCATTTATAAGTGCCTTCCATGCCGGGAGTTGAGGGGGCTCTGGGAGCTTCCATTTGGACAGTATAGTTTTTCTAGCATAATAGGCCGCATAAAAAACAAATAGTCCAGTACGTTTGGTAGTATTCAAATTGTCAGTAATGCCCAATAAAAATATCAAAGGATCATTGTCTAACGACAGACCAGCAACCCTATTCACGTCAGCAATCACTGCCCGCCAGAATGCTTGAATGAGAGGACATTCCCACACCATGTGGATAAAGGTGCCCACCGACTGCCTGCATTTGGGGCAAATATCCGCAACCCCTGGGTAGATTCTGGATAGTTTGGAGAGAATGTAGTTCCGCAGCCCAGTAATATTTCTTAAAATTTGGAAGAGACAACTCACCTTCAGTTAGGGACATGCAATTTTAATTTAGCAACTGACTGAACCTTCCCAAATAAATGAGGAGACTAAGTTTAGTGAAGAAGGCCGCAGGTATAGGGGTCGGGGAGTGTCGGAACACATAGAGGAATTTGGGGAGAAAAGTCATCTTAATAAGATTAACTCTTTCCACTGGAGTGAGCGGAAGATTCTTCCATACCCCACATTTACGAGTAAACTGTTGAAAGACAGGATATAGATTATCGTCAATGTACTTCCTTGGGTCCCTCTGGATGTAAATACCCAAATATTTGAAGTTGGATACCTGTTGCAAGGGGGGTTGTGGGTCTATTAATTGAAAGCTGCTGGAGAGAGTGGCTGTAAATATAGCAGCATGTAGTCTGCATACATTGATACTTTCTCAACCAGAGGGGGAAAAGAAATGCCCTGAACTTTTCCAGAAGTCCGCAAGAGCTCTGCCAGCAGCTCGATTGCCAACGCAAAAAGGGCTGGAGAAAGAGGACAGCCCTGTGTGGTTCCTCGGTGGAGTGGGAAAGAGGGTAAAAGTACACCATTTGTCCAAACTCTGGCTGAGGGGCCCGAATAGAGCATCTGCAGCCAGGAGATATAGTTGGGCCCAAAACCAAACTTTTGAAGGACAAGCCACAAGTATTTCTACTCCACTGAGTCAAAGGCCTTTTCCACATCCAGCGAAGCAACCGCCTCTGTACCCCCCCAGCCATGGTATCAGTACCTTTTCCTGGCATAAACCCAGTCTGATCTCTGTGGACCAAAGATGGAATAATCTTACACAAGGGATTAGCCAGTACCTTCGCAAGGATCTTTGCTTCCACATTGAGCAGTGAAATGGGTCTATAGGTGGAGCATAATTTGGAGTCCTTACCATGTTTTTGTATTACCACTATTACAGCCGCTGAAATCGAGGGGGGAGAGAAGAAGTCTCAAAGGAGGCCGAGAGCACCTCCAGCAACCTACAAGCCAGTATTTTCACATGGGCTTTATAGAATTCCGCTGGTAGACCCCCTGTTTTTGACCTACACAATGGGAAGCCATTTTGTTTTACATATGATTCTCTCCGAGAGTTTTCTCGTCATTATTGAATATTGGTTGGAGATCATCTCTTTTCCATTGGGACCTACGAGACGGCGTTGACCCCTCCTCCATTGACGAAGGGACCTACAGCCCCTCCATTGGCTGGTGGACCATCGGTCCACACACGGAAAGTCCGGCGATTGCTAGCGCGATGACGTACAGCACGTACGACGGGACTAGAAAAAGGAAGTTTAATAGCCAGTAGCCAATAGCTTCCTTCTCGTACTTGCTTCTGAGCATGCATCATTCTTAGTCCGCCGGACTAGCATACTCACGAACTTATTGCGCGCTGAAACCCAAGTTTACGGTGAAAAAGTTCGCTGAAGCCCACACACGATTGGATTGTCCGGTGCAATGCGATCCAGCGGACTAAGTACGCCGGACAATTTGATCGTGTGTACACGGCATTAGAAGTAAATGGCACACAGGGTTTTCCTTTGAGGCAAATTGTGGGGGCTCCAGAATATCTGTTCTGAGCAGAGAAAATTGTGTTTCCAGTCTTTTTTGGGTTTTAGAATTCTTAGATTGGGTTCTGGAGTCCAGAGGCTTCAAAGAGTTGAGGAAAGGAAAAAGCCTCTAACCCTGGGTTGAGATATTACTGAAGGCCAGCAAGCTGTTTGGGGGGGGTATGACCAACCTGCATAATCGTGGGCCTGACATTGTTTTAGGGGTCTACCCGGGAGACAATATGTCCCTGTCCAGCCTCAAGGGAGTGGGATAGAGAAGCAGGGAGCTACAAGAGAAAGAGCCGAGAATAGCAGGGCTGCACATAAGCACAGCGGTGCTGAGAGATGATGCGAGGGACCAGACTAAAAACTAGAGTTGCCACCTCATCCCTTTAAACCCGAACACAAATTAATTACACAGGTTCTGAGGCTAATTTAAAACAGAAAAGGCAAAAAGTGAGTTTAATTACCACCTCAGAGTGGAAGTAAACCCTCCTATCGTTTTCAGCCAAGGAAGCTGCCATCTTGGCCTCCCTTTAATCTTTAACTGCCATGAAGCTGCACATGTGATCAGTTACGACACCAGCCATTGGATGGTTTGACAGTTTGGTTGAGAGCACAACCAATGTGATAGTTAACATTTCCGGCATGCCATGTTTTTTCAAACTGTTAGATCGATGGGTTTACTTCCACTTTAATCAGCCACAGAACCTGTGTAATCAATATGTGTTTGGATGTAAAGAGATGAGGTGGCAACCCTACTAAAAACCTATGCTTGAGGCCTGAGGAATAGTTCTGCAAGAGGAAGCCAGGAGGCTTAATATAAATTGTATTTGTGTTTAATATGATGGTGGGACCCCCTGTGAGGTCAACCCTTTTCTTAGAATGTTTACTTTCTCTTTAAATATATTCATAAGTAAAATCCAGTCATGTAGTAATGTCTCTTATTTTGGGTTCAGGGTGGTGCATAGGACCTTTGTCATTGAGCTTTTGTTTGCATCAGATGTGTTTTTTATTATCATACAAGTCTATGAGAAGGCAAAACTCTCTTGGAGTAGGTCAATGCAGATCAGAAAAGGTCACATGGGGGGCGTGGCTACCGCGCGCTGGTGGATGGCAGCATAGGAGAGAAGCTCCGCTCCAGCGACGGGATTTGATCCTCATTACGGACTCCCTGGACCGGCGAATACACCTTACCTCGCTCCGGAAAGCCTCCTCTTCCTCCGGAGATGCCGACGAAGCGGAGAGGGTCCGGGCAGCCCAGGAAATTGCCGGATTTCTTTCCGCCCGCGGCCCGCGATCCTGGCCAAGATGGCGCCGGCGGCAGCACGCGCTCCTCCCCGGGTCGCTCGTCGGCCTCCTCGGGCAGTCCGATGCACGTAGCTGCTCAGAGAAGGGGATCGCCAGGGACGTCCACACCGATTAGCAGCAGCCCAGCAAAGTCCAGGCCAAGGCTCTCAGAAGAGGCACTGCAGGTGAGCGCTGAACAAAACTCCTCTGCTGATACCAGAGAACTGCATGGATATATAGCTGAGTTCCCTGCTACTAATCAGCCTGTCTCTGAGTCCACCCTGAAGGACATGTTAGTCTCCCTGCGTGCATCACTTCATAAAGATTTCATGCAATGTGTCAGTAACTTTAAAGCTGAAGTAGGTGTACTGGGTGGCAGACTAGATCATGTGGAACAAAAAATGGGGGACTTTGCGATTGCCCATAACACTCTGGTTGACGCGCACAATGACCAATCTGAAGACATCGCTTGGCTTAAATCCAAGATGGCGGACCTGGAGGACAGGTCCAGGCGCAATAACGTAAAAATCAGAGGGGTCCCTGAAACTGTTCTCCCTGCCCAGCTGGCCCCATACGTCCAGGACCTCATGAGAACTCTGCTTCCTGATTTATCGGATCAGGATGTGACTATTGATCGTATCCATAGGTTGCCTAAGCCGTCCCACTTGCCTGACAACATTCCGCGGGATGTTCTCCTGCGGATCCATTTTTTCCAAGCCAAGGAACAACTGCTCTCGGCGTTTAGGAAGGAGACCCAGCTCCCAGAGAGGTTCTCCCACCTGCAACTATTCGCTGATCTCTCCCAGTTCACCCTTCAGAGACGCAAAGCTCTTCTTCCTGTCACGAAAGCACTGCGGAATCACGGAATCCCTTACCGATGGGGTTACCCTCTGAAACTACTTATCTCTCACGAAGGTAAATCCTCGGTGGTTTCGACACTGCAAGAAGGGCTGGATCTCCTGCGCTCCCTTGACATCATCCCTGAGGAGCCGGTGGGGCCGTCGGCATCGTCTCCTCCCAGCCGGCTGGAGAACCAAGGAGACTGGCAGGTGGTTCAGAGGAGACGCCGGAAGAAATCCAAAGCCAGACCAACCTGAGAACTTTGCTGAAACCTGCTATTTGTTTTTGATCTCCCGACCGCTGGAGGTCGTCCAGTGCTCTTTTTCTTCTTTACCCCCCAAGTAAATGGGCATTTATAGTGCCTTCGGATCTCACCAGAGATTCCTTTTTTTACTTACCTCTGTTCTGTTTTTTTGGTTCTTGTTTTATTGTTCCTATTTGCTGCACCATTGCAGCCCTGACTCGGTCTGTCATTGCTCATGTGTTTTTGCATCGCCCAGCCCTGATACATGTTTGCCTTATTCAGCCTACCCTTGGAAGCCTGTCTTGTTGAAAGCCCGGAGGTCCCATTGTGCCCCTGGCCACTTCCCTTTTCATTTGCATCTAAATGCCACCTTCAATGCCACTTAACTTCGTCTCTTTTAATGTGCACGGCCTCAACCATCCAGTCAAGCGGAACTCTCTGTGGAAGGAGGCTCAGAGGTTGGATGCGGACGTTCTTTGTGTTCAGGAGACTCACTTTCTTGATAAAGCCAATCCATACTTCCAGCACAGGAACTATCCACACATTTTCCTGGCTTCTGCCTCTGAGAAGAAAAGAGGGGTAGCTATTGCTATCAGAGACTCAGTAGCCTTCTCCCTCACTGATGCTATTATGGACCCTGATGGGAGGTATTTAATCTTATTAGCTGTACTGAACAATAGGCCCTATACTATAGTTAATTTGTATGCCCCCAATGTACACCAGCTAAGGTTCTTGAACAGATTGTTTCGTAAGATTAACAAATGTCGCAAAGGGTCTCTAGTGGTTTGTGGAGACTTCAATGTAACGGTCGACTCCGCCCTGGACACCACGTCCAGGGCGAGTCGGCCATTGCCGAGGCTTCAGCCTCTACTTGCTGCTGAAGATGTCTTTGATGCATGGAGGTGCCAACATGCGAGTGAACGAGATTTCACATTTCACTCTGCGAGACACAACACTTACTCTAGGATAGATTTGATCCTGGTGGACAGGTTGCTGTTGCAGGCGGTGTCTTCCTCCACCATCCACGATATTTCTTGGTCAGACCATGCTCCTGTTTCTGTCGAGGTGGTGGAGGAACACGCCCCGCGCTCCGCTTATGTCTGGAGGGCAAACTCTCAACTCTTTCAAAATCCCTCGCATGTTGCTGCTATTTCCAAAAATCTGAAGGAATTCTTTAAACTAAATGCTCACTCTGTGCAGAGTCCCACTACCCTCTGGTGTGCCCACAAGGCCTTTATGCGGGGCATAATGCTCCAAATCTCATCTAGGGATAAAAAAGCTAAAACCCAAAAACTGAATGACGTTCTGGCGGACATTCGGTCTTTGGAATCCTCCAACAAGTTGGCGCCGGATTCCAACACGGCTCACAGATTGACCCAGCTCCGTGTTGAACTTCGCCGCCTATTACTGGCTAGGTATGATAAATATGTACACGCATTGAAGCTGTCACACTACTCCTCCAGTAACCGGGCAGGCAAATATCTCGCCAATAGAGTGAGGGCTGCTAGAATTAAGGCCAAGATTCCCTATGTTTACCACCCTTTGGATAAACAGAAAAGGATTAACCCGCAAGAGATTGCGGATGCCTTCGCTGCTTATTATTCCTCTCTGTACAATTTGAAGCTAGATCCCGAGACGCCCCAGCCCACGACAGAAAGTATACGATCCTTTCTTTCCTCTATTAACTTACCCTCCCTTACGGAAGAACAATTGGCTTCCCTAAACCTTCCTATTTCACCTAAGGAAATTATAAAGTGTATCCAATCCCTTCCTCTAGGTAAATCTCCGGGACCGGATGGCCTGACTAATGATTATTTCCGTTCATTTGCAGACCTTCTTTCCCCGGTGCTTTCAGAAACTTATGCGGAAGCATTTTCATCTGCCTCCTTCCCACCGGAGATGCTTAGGGCCTATGTGGTTACGATTCCTAAGCCTGGTAAAGAACCCGACACCCCCTCCAACTTCAGGCCCATATCCCTTCTTAATACCGACGTCAAGATATACGCTAAAATTCTTGCCCAAAGACTCCTCCCCTTGGTCCCCCGGTTGATCCACCCAGATCAGTCGGGATTTACTCCTGGCAGGCAAACCTCAGACGCCACTAGACGCGTCTTGGGGGTTCTTCAGCTTGCGGAGGCCCGTCGAACGCCTTCTCTGCTCCTCTCTTTGGACGCGGAGAAGGCGTTCGACCGGATCCATTGGGGATACATGGAGGAGGTCCTTCGGAAGTTTGGCTTCGGTGGACCGTTTCTATCAGCTATCCTCGCCCTTTATTCGGCCCCTTCTGCCCAGGTCTTCACCTCCAATATGTTATCGTTGCCCTTTGCCATCTCTAATGGCACTAGGCAAGGATGCCCATTGTCTCCTACAATTTTTAATCTGCTTATCGAACCGCTTGCAGAAAAAATTCGATCCCAATCCTTAATCACAGGCATATCTACGCAAGAGAGCCCCCACAAAATTAACCTTTTCGCTGATGACATCATCCTTTTTTTGACCTCCCCATCCTCCTCCCTACCACAGGCTCATCAGATACTCCACGAATTTAGCCTAATCTCCTACTACAAGGTGAATTTCTCTAAGTCAGTAATATTAGAGACGGGCCTTAGTCCCTCCCTCAGAGCAAGATTGATGGCCATGTTCCCATACAAATGGAGTGACTCCACCATCCCGTACTTGGGCATAAATCTAAGCAAATCCGCGAGCCAACTAGCGGGGGCTAACTTTCCTCCTCTTATTGATAAACTCACGCAGGAGGCCAACAGACTAGCTAAATATGAACTCTCTTGGTCGGGACGACTGGCCTCCTTTAAGATGTTATTACTCCCGCAAATTTTGTACATATTTAGAGCATTGCCCGTTCCCCCTTCTAGGAAACACCTCCATGATCTCACTCTCTTGATGAATAGATTCATCTGGAGCTCTAAAAAACCTAGATGTTCTAGATCACTCTTATTAAAGCACCGGTTGGCTGGGGGTATGGGACTGGTGGATCTCAAGGACTATTACCTTGCTTCCAGGCTGGCACAGCTCTCTCATTGGTTCAACTCGACCAGCGAGCCGAAATGGTGCTGCCTTGAACGAGCTAAAACTTCTTCTTCTCACTGATTCGATTAAACCCTGGCCCTTACAGTCCCTTCCTCTCACGGTTTGCGCTTCTCTGCAGGCCTGGCGAGATCTTCTTAAATCCACACCCTCGACCCACAAATCGGTATTTCTACCTATCCCTCTAATATCCTTAGAATTCCTAATTCCCAATTTCTCCGTCAGAGACTGGGTCCGGAAGGGGTTGCTATCATTGCAAGATCTTTTCCAAGGCCCTTCCATGGTTTCATACCAATCCCTGAGGACTCAATTCCATCTAAAACCTATTGACATATATAAATATTACCAAATAGCCCACTTGTTTCGGGGTGGTGGAGTCACCAATGTTCCAGTAGCCGAATCTCTCTGGCGCTTTCTTGCGGCTGATCCCCCCTGATCTAAAGGTATATCCCTATTCTACAACTTTCTACAGCAGAAATGTGTTTTTAACAAATCCCGTCCCTTTCTGCGCTGGGAGGAGGACTTAGGCCGTGCCTTCTCTGAGGCACAATGGTGTCAGGCACTCAAAGCTAATTATAGGGCCTCTCGGTGTGTTGGACACTGGGAACTCGCCCAGAAAATTGCCCTACGGTGGTACCTCACTCCCTTTCGGATTTCGAAATTTGGCCTGGCGGAGTCCTCCCCCTTGTGCTGGAGGAACTGTGGGGAGGTGGGTAACTTACTGCATATTTTTTGGTCTTGTAAGCATCTCCGAAGCTTTTGGAATGCTATTTTTCGAGCTATCTCAGAGATTACAGGTTTCCTATCTACCCCCGAACCAGGCCTGGCAATTCTTAACTTAGGTATTGATAGATATCCACCTGACTTCAGAATTGTTGTTTCCCACATCCTCCTGGTGGCTAGGTCTCTGATAGCTAGATTCTGGAAAAATGACCAGGCCCCCAGTGTCTCTGAGGTTTGGTCGACTACATCCCTACATTACTCCTACGAGCTAGTCCTGGCCCTCAGGATGGGGAAAAAAATTCAGTTTGATAACAATTGGAAAATTTGGAATACATGGTATAGGAGTTCCCACCTGCCATGAACTCTTAACCTTGTGTTCAGCTCTCTTGTTACAGGGTACTAATTTTTCTGGGACTTACATTACTACTTTTATGCACTTAAGCTTTCTCTTTTGGGCAAATGACAGACCAATTGTTTCCGAGTTTTTTTTCTTTATGGTGTTTGATATTGTTTTGTTTTTTGTTTTTTGTTTTTTTTGTCCTACAGTATGCCCACCAGATTGCCTTTTCTCTTTTCTCCCCTATCATATGCTTGTACTATGCTATGTAATATGGTGACATCATGGGAGAATTATTTGTGACTTTTCCTTCATTGTACTGTAAAATTTTGTGAAAAACTTTCAATAAAAACTATTTACAAAAAAAAAAAAAGAAAAGGTCACATGCACCTGTCAATGAATTCTGAATGATCTCTGAAGCCTCTCAAACTGATGCCATCGACACAAGCCCGAAGCCCATTGACACAGGTAACCATACAGTGTCCTGTCCCCGTGGTACTTACACCGGGTTGTTATTGTCTGGAGAATTTCCAATTCGGACCTCAGCGCCCATCATCCGGTCCATTGAGCCGTCTGTTCGTCCAGTGACTACAACGACATTCACTTTGTATTTCTGTTTCAGGTCTACCTTCCACCAGGGCGATGGGTCCGCATTTGTGTGGGTACAGAAGCCATTAAACCAGTTGGTATCTGTCACACCATCAATGGCCTTTTTAGCGTAACCAATTGGCTGGATTGGATAATCAGAACTCTGTGAGGCTTCCCCGCTTCTGGCGATATTTGTGGCTGAAGAAAGAAAAACAAAACACACTCAATAATTATACATCGTGTACAAAGACAGCATGGATTCATGAAAGACAGAAGTCGTCAGACAAACCTGATTTATTTTTATGAGGAGGTAAGTAAAACCTTGGACAGAGGGGTGGCGGTGGAGGTGGTATACTTGGATTTTGCAAAAGCGTTCGATACAGTTCCGCACACACGGCTCATGTGTAAGGTAAAGTTTACAGGCTTGGAAATATCAGTTTGCAAATGGATAGAAAACTGGCTAAAAGACAGAATTCAGAGAGTCGTGGTTAATGATTCTTACTCTGAATGGTCTAAGGTTATCAGTGGTGTACTCCAAGGTTCAGTGTTGGGACCCTTACTTTTTAATATCTTTATAAATGATATTGGGTCTGGGATCAAAAGTAACATTTCCGTCTTTGCAGATGACACCAAGCTATGCAGTGGAATAACGTCCTTACAGGATGTCTCCAATTTACAAGCCGACCTCAATGCTCTGTCTAATTTGGCGACTATGTGGCAGATGAGGTTTAATGTTGAGAAATGTAAAGTTATGCAATTGGGGGCCAAAAATATGCATGCATCAGACATACCAGGGGATTACAACTGGGGGAATCCATAGTGGAGAAGGATCTGGGGGTTTTGGTAGATCATAATCTCAATAATAGCATGCAATGCCAAGCTGCGGTTTCCAAAGCAAGCAAAGTCCTTTCTTGTATAAGAGAGGTGTGGACTCCAGAGAGAGAGATATAATTTTGCCCCCCTGTACAGATCATTAGTAAGACCTCATCTGGAATATGCAGTTCAGTTTTGGGCCCCAGTTCAAAAAAAGGATATCGGGGAACTGGAGAAAGTGCAGAGAAGGGCAACCAAACTGATAAGAGGCATGGAGGAGCTCAGCTATGAGGAAAGATTAGAGGAACTGAATTTGTTCACTCTTGAGAAGAGGAGATTAAGGGGGAATATGATCAACATGTACAAATATATAAGGGGTCCATATAGTGAACTTGGTGTTGAGTTATTCACTTTACAGTCAACACCGAGGACAAGGGGGCACTCTTTATGCCTAGAGGAAAAGAGATTTCATCTCCAAATATGGAAAGGTTTCTTCACAGGAAGAGCTGTGAAAATGTGGCATAGACTCCCTGCAGAGGCGGTTCTGCCCAGCTCAGTAGATTGCATTAAGAAAGGCCTGGATTATTTACTAAATGTACGTAACATAACTGGGTACTAACATTTATAGGTAAAGTTGAAAATCCGATGGCCTCTCGGGGGGAATCAGGAAGGAATTTTTTCCCCTGCTGTAGCAAATTGGATCATGCTCTGCTGGGGTTTTTCGCCTTCCTCTGGATCAACTGTGGGTATAGAATTGGGTATATGGGATTGTATGATATTATTATTTTTTGTTTTTTTGGTTGAACTGGATGGACTTCTGTCTTTTTTTCAACCTTATTAACTACGTAACTATGTAACAAAGTAGTTCCATTGTTCTAATGGGGCCTTCACCAAAAAAAGAACTGTAAACTGCAATGTTGTCAATAATTTCACTGAGACCGTCGGATTGATTTACTGGAGAGTGCAAACTCAGCATCCAGGTAAATTTAGGGGTATACTTATTTTAACCAAATGAAAAATATGGATCATGAAAATTAATTTTTATGTTGGTTTTTCCAGCATATCACCTTTTTCGGTAGGCACTTGTAGTCATCCGCAGTGGCAATACAAGTGGAAGAGAAAGTCGAAAGGAAACTAGTTCCCCTATGGTCTTCTTAGTCACAGAGAGGTGGCATCTGATTGGATGCTGGCATCCAATATGGCATTGGTGGACATCTTGGGCCAGGAAGAGTCTATTCAAGACCCTTGTTTCCGGGTTTGGTGCACATTTCATGTGTGATTAGAGTAGGGACAGGTCACCCACCTGTCAGGGACAGTGATTAGCATCAGGGAGAGGTTCCAGATGAGTAGGGGGAAGTACAGGGACATGCCATCCTTCTTGAAATCCTCCCCACTTGGATATGGATTGGCTGGGCCACATTCCACCCCTCAAAACAGGCACTCTCAGCACACCAGAGACCTTCCGCTATTACTCTTCGCTGGTTCATTCTGTGAGCGCTCCCAGTTGGGTTGCCTTCTCGCTGGGCATGTTGGGTATTCCTGAACTTCAATTTCAATACAATTCTGTTTTCTGCCACTGAACTCTGAGTGTTTACCACCCTGCACCTCCCCACACACTATTTCAATCAAGATCCAATGATTGCCTTTTCAAATGTTTAAAAAGTCAGCCACATCTATGGATTGTTTTTACATTTTTATACGGCTATATTTTACTAAGAATAAGAGACGGGAATAGGCTGTATAAAAACTTTGGAATTGGTCTAGTTTCTAGATGAGTGTTGTTGATACCTTTAGTGCATATCTCTTTAAAATACCTGAAGGAGTTCTTTTGATGACCTACCTGCTGCCATAAGAGTGTATTCAGACCCTCCTCCTCATCTAGTGCACCAAAGTCATTTTATGTACTTTTTTACCTTTATATTATTCTTACCTCCAGGTGGACGGCTGCAGCACCAAGCCAGACCCAACGACCCCAGGAAAAGCAAAGCCACCAAAGTCTTCATTCTGGAAGAGACACCAAGATACAAAGAGTCTGTTACTATAGTATGTTACACGAGAAGGTGATTCTGCATCTCTTCCTCAGTATCATCTCTCCTTTCTCTGGTACTTAGAAATAGCTTTTCTTAGTATTAAAATAAATTCTCTTTCGATCAGATCTGTAATTTCATTAACAGTGCCTTGAGAAAGTATTCACATCCCTTGAAATTTTCCACATTTTGTCATGTTACAACCCAAAAACTTAAATGTATTTTATGGGGATTTTATGTGATAGACCAACACAAAGTGGTACATAAATGTGAAGTGGAAGGAAAACGATAAATGGATTTCTACATTTTTTCTAAATAAATATGTGAAAGGTGTGTGGGGGTGCATTTGTATTCAGCCCCCTTTACTCTGATACCCCTAACTAAAATCTAGTGGAACCAATTGCATTCAGAAGTCACCTAATTACCGTATTTATCGGCGTATAACACGTGGCGGCGTATAACAAGCACCCCAAGTTTAGGAGGCAAGTTTAAGGAAAAAACCTTACATTTTAAATGCCCATCAATGTAGCCTTCCACTGTCCCCCTGCAGCCCTACACTGTTCTCCTGCAGCCCTACACTGTCCCCCTGCAGCCCTACACTGTCCCCCTGCAGCCCTACACTGTCCCCCTGCAGCCTTCCACTGTCCCCTTGCAGCCTTTCCCAAAATTGCAGCATGGTTAAGTTTTAAATTTACCGCCCCAGCCGCCGCCGAGATCTTCGGCTCCTCCCGCCGCCGCCGTCGAGACCTTCGGCTCCTCCCACCGCCGACATAGACCGAGCCGAGCCGAGGGTACTCGGCTACTCAGCTCTGCTCACAGTAACGCCTCTGTCCTGCCCCTTGTCCTGGCTCCTGTGATGGACACAACACCGGGCCAATGGCGGGACGTAAAGGCTAGGAGGCGGGGCTGGACGTGACTGAGAGCGGAGCCAAGTACACAGTACACTGGGCTCAGCTCGGTAAATGTCAGCGGCGCTCCAGAGACAGCGCAGACCGGCAGATCGGCGAGGGGATCGGCGTATAACACGCACCCATGATTTCCCCCCGATTTTAAGGGGAAAAAAGTGCGTGTTATACGCCAATAAATACGGTAGTATATAGAATCCACCTGTGTTTAATTTAATCTCAATATAAATACAGCTGTTCTGTGAAGCCCTCAGAGGTTTGTTAAAGAACCTTAGTGAACGAACAGCATCATGAAGGCCAATGAACACACCAGACAGGTCAGGGATAAAGTTGTGAAGAAGTTTAAAGCAGGGTTAGGTTATAAAAGAAAAATATCCCAAGCTTTGAACATCTCATGGAGCTCTGTTCAATTCATCATCCAAAAATGGAAAGAGTATGGCACCACTGCAACCCTAACAAGACATGGCCATCCACATAAACTGACAGGCTGGGCAAGGAGAGCATTCATCAGTGAAGAGCCAAGAGGTCCATGGTAACTCTGGAGGAGCTGCAGAGATCCACAGCTCAGGTGGGAGAATCTGTCCACAGGACAACTATTAGTTGTGTACTCCACACATCTGGCCTTTATGGAAGAGTGACAAGAAGAAAACCATTGTTGTAAGAAAGTCATAAGAAGTCCTGTTTGCAGTTTGCGAGAAGCCATGTGGGGGACACAGAAAACACGTGGAAGAAGGTGCTCTGGTCAGATGAGACCAAAATGGAACTTTTTGGCCTAAAAGCAAAACGCTATGTGTGGCGGGGAACTTAAGCCCCGTACACACGAGAGGACTTATGTCCGACAGACTTACGAAGGAGTTCCGTCGGAGTTCTGCCGGAGTTCCGACGGAGTTCTGACGGACTTTTCGGCTGAGCGGACTTGGCCACACACAATCACACTAAACTCAGATGGATTCGAACGTGATGACGTACGACTGGATTCGAATAAGGAAGTTCATAGCCAGTAGCCAATAGCTGCCCTAGCGTCGGTTTTAGTCCGTCGGAATAGCATACACACGAGCAAATTTTTCGAAGGGACCGGGTCCGGCGGAGTTCCTTCGGAAAAATTTGAAGCATGTTCCATATTCTAAAGTCCTTCGGACTTTGGCGAGTCAAAAGTCCGTTGCAGCCCACACTCGATCGAATAGTCTGACGGACTCAGTCCGTCGGACTTTGGATGTTGAAAAGTCCGCTCGTGTGTACGGGGCTTTAGAGTCTGCAAAAGACTTGAGACTGGGACGGAGGTTTACCTTCCAACAGGACAAGGACCCGAAACATACAGCCAGAGCTACAGTGGAATGGTTTAGATCAAAGCATATTCATGTGTTCGAATTAGGGATGAGCTTTCTGACTCGAACATTGACTGTTCGCCCGTTTGTCGAAAAGCGAACATGGGCCGCTCACGCCAAATTCGAGCGGCGTGTAATGGCCCATAATGCACTGTGGGAGCTCAGTGCATTGCTGTCTGATGATTGGCCAAGCATGCACTATGACCCACATGCTTTGGCCAATCACAGCACCGTCAGTAAAGAGAGCCACAATTAGCCAAAGCAGGGTGCCTTTGGCCAATTATGGCTCAGGGGGTTAAGTCCACGCCCCACACTATATAAGGCCGCCTGCATGTCGGCCCTGTGTATTGTGTTGTTGGCGTTGGCTGAGAGAGAGTGTGTCATTTCATTTAGATTGAGCAGGTAGGTGATTCAGTTAACTGCAGTGTATTTTATATATATATATATATATAATATAATATATATATAATATATATATATATATATACTGTCAGTCTCGTGTGTATATATATATATATATATATATATATATATATATATATATATATCCAATGTATCCAGTTTAGCTAGGTCTGACTGCAGTCCATTCCTGGTGGTGTACTGTTTCTAACATACTTCAGGCAGGCGGGTGATTCAGTTACCTGCAGTGTATTTAATATATATATATATATATATATATATATATATATATATATATATATATATATATATATATACAGTCAGTCTCACAAGCCTATATCTGACTGCAAGCCATTCCTGGTGTACGTTTTCAAACACACTTTCAGGCAGGCAAGTGATTCAGTGATCTGTAGTGCGTAAAATTTATATATACAGTCTCCTACATATATACCCACTGCATTCTAGTCTAGCCAAGCCTATATCTGACTGCAGGCCATTCCTGGTGTATGTTTTCAAATACACTTTCAGGCAGGCAGGCAGGTGATTCAGTGATCTGCAGTGCATAAAATATATATATAGTCTCCTACATATATATCCACTGCATTCTAGTCTAGCCAAGCCTATATGTGACTACAGGTCATTCCTGGTGTACGTTTTTAAATATACTTTCAGGCAGGTGATTCAGTGATCTTCAGTGCATTAAATATATATACACCCTCCTACATATATATATATATATATATATATATATATATATATATATATATATCTCCACTGCATTCCAGTCTAGCCAAGCCTATATCTGACTGCAGGCCATTCCTAGTGTACGTTTTCAAATATACTTTCAGGCAGGCAGGAAATTCAGTGATCTGCAGTGCATAAAATATATATACAGTCTGCTACAGATATATCCACTGCATTCTAGTCTAGCCAAGCCTATATCGGACTGCAGGCCATTTCTGGTTTACGTTTTCAAATATACTTTCAGGCAGTCAGGTGATTCAGTGATCTGCAGTGCATTACATATATATATACAGTCTCGTACATATATATCCACTGCATTCTAGTCTAGCCAAGCCTATATCTTACTGCAGGCTATTCCTGGTGTACTTTTTCTAGTAAACTTCAGGCAGTGTTTTGTTAATAAAATTTTACAGCATGTCTGGAAGGCCACCAAGGAGACAGTGCATCTTCAGTATGTGGCCGGTGGGCATGCTTGTCCTTTTTTTTGGCAGCTGGCCGTGTTGATCCACAACATGCAGAAGAGTTGGTAGAGTGGATAACTAAGCCATCCTCATCCTCCTCATTCTCTGTCACCCAGGCTCAGAGTAGCTTGCCTGCCAATGTAGCTGCCAAAGCAGACTATTCCATTGGCCCAATGTCATCAATCACTCCTTCCCTAGCCCCACCATCATGCACAGAGGAGTCCCCCAAACTGTTCGACCACAGTGTTGGGTACATGCTACAGGAGCATTTGCAGCGTTTTGAAGGCTCCGATGATGGTACCCAGGTTGAGGAAGGCAGTAACGTGAGCCTAGAGAGAGGGGGTGCCCAAGAAGGACAAGAAACTGGCAGTCATGTTCCCACAGCTGCAGCACATTGCCAGGTTTGCTCCAGTGACGAGGAGGGAGGGGATGATGAGGTCACTGACTCTACGTGGGTGCCTGATAGAAGAGAAGAGGAAGAGGAGGCCCATCTCCAATGAGGCAGGGTGCCCTCCAGGGGTCAGCTTAAGGGCAGCCACCCGACTGCATCACACCGCAGAGCTCTGCATAAGCAGGGCTCTGCTGACTCCCTGCGCATTTTTGAAAAGTTCTTTGGTGTGGGCCTTTTTTGATACGTGTGCAGCAGATAGCACCATTGCTGTTTGCAACATATGTCTGAAGTGTATCAAGCATGGCCAAAACATAGGCCACTTGGGCACCACATGCTTGAACAGACATATGTTAACCTCCCATGCAGTCCATTGGCAACAGTACTTAAAAGACCCACACCAAAGAACAAGGTTGACCTCTCCTTGCTCCTCATCAGCTGGGATCTCCAACCCCACTATAACTTCAGTCCTCTCAGAAACCTGCACTGAGAGGAATGAAGGTGTAGAATTAGGTGTACCAAGTACTTTCGGGCAATCTGCTATGCTACACCAACATCCAATTGTAGCAGGCAAATTTGCATACCCCAGTTGCTAAACAGTCAAAAGAAATTTGGTCTCAGCCATCCACATGCTCAGCGATTGAATGCTAGCTTGGCTAAATTGCTAGCACTTCAACTGCTGCCTTTTCAGCTAGTAGACTCTGCCCTCTTTTGTGAATTTGTGGAATGTGCGGTACCTCAGTGGCAGGTTCCCAAACACCATTTTTTTTTCACGGAAGGCCATTCCGGCTCTCTACCGGCATGTGGAAGGAAATGCCTCGTTGGACAGGGTGATCAGCGGTAAGGTGCATATTACCGCTGACTCATGGTCCAGCAGGCATGGACAGGGACGTTATATTTCTTTTACGGTGCACTGGGTAACTCTGCTGGCAGCTGGGAAGGATGCAGGGCAGGGTGCAGTATTTTTGGAGCTTGTTCCACCACCACGCCTCCAAAATGCTAGCTTGCGACAATGGTAACAGGAAACTTGACCCATGTTCCCTGTTTGGCTCATGTCTTTAATTTGTCCTTAATTTGGTGGTGCAGCGGTTCTTCTGCAGGTACCCGGGCTTACAGGATCTTCTGAGGCAGGCCAGGAAAGTTTGTGGGCATTTCCTCTGGTCATATAATGCCAGTGTTCAGCTGGCTGACCTTCAAAAGGAATTTAACCTGCCCAAGAACCACCTCATTTGTGACATGACCACCAGGTGGAACTCAATGTTGGCAATGCTGCAATGGCTGCACATCAATGAGTACCTGTGTGAGTATGGCACCGGGACAAGGTCAGGGGAGCTTGGCTTTTTTTCGCTACGCCAATGGCTACTGATCAAAGATGCATGCACTGTCCTGTCACCATTTGAGGAGGCCACGAGGATGGTGAGCAGTGACAGTGCATGCATGAGTGATACTGTCCCTCTTGTCTTCCTGTTGTAGCACACACTTAGTGGCATAATGGACAGGGCACTTGAGGCAAAACAGCGGGAGGAAGAGGAGGACTTCCTTACCTCTCAAGGCCCCCTTTTTCCAAATACTAGTATTGCTGCAGGCCCACGATCACACAGGAAGAAGAAGAGGAGGAGGAGGATTGTGTCAGCATGGAGGTGGAGGATAACACTCGGCATCAGCAGCAGTATTCAAGGGATCGTTTGCAGTCCCCAGAAACCCATGGAGTTGTACTTGGCTGGGAGGAGGTGGTTGAGGATCATGTGATCCTTAATGACCCAGAGGACTCCGGATTGAATGCCTCAGCAAACCTTCGCTGCAAGGCCTCCCTGATCCTCAAAAACTTGCGAAAGGATCCTCGGATTCGTGGAATCAAGGAGAGGGGTCATTACTGGCTGGCAACCCTTCTTGATCCATATTATAAGGGTAAGGTTGCAGAGGATGCAACATCTTTGGGAGGCCTTGCAGAAAGGTTTGTGCAATTAGTTTCCAGAGCCTGAGAGGTTAAAAATTTCCTGGTCTTCCTGGACAATGTGTTGATGAGGTCAGTCACAGAAGGAGCTAGGGAGAAGGTGGCCATCTGACCGATGGGTTCAGACAATTATTTAGTCCACAGCCCAGCAACCATCACCAGCATCTGATTTACATGGTGCAGGAATACCTAGGGGCAAGATCAGACTTGGAGACTTTTCCAACTGAAAATCCACTGGGTTACTGGGTCTTGAGGATGGATCACTGGCCAGAGCTTGCACAATATGCAATTGAGCTACTGGCCTGTCCTGCATCCATCATTATTTTTGAACGCATATTCAGTTCTGCTGGAGGCTTTGTAACCGATCACAGAGTGTGCCTGTCCACAGACTCAGCTGATCGGCTCACTTTCATAAAAATGAATTAGCCTTGGATCACTAGCTACCAAGCACCTGATGTTGATATAACCTATTAATTCTTCTATGAATGTGAGATCCCTTGAAGACTGCCTATACTGAGTGACTATCCTGTTATGCTGAGTGACTATGCTATTCCTCCTCAATGTTCATGTTGATAGCTTCTAATAACATTTTTGTTACAGGGCACCACCACCAGTGCCTAAGGCTCAATTTTTCTGCCCCTGTTTAACAGGGGTGTATAATTATAATTTTTGCTGTAATATTTTGCAGCATGGCTCATTCTTGAGCTCAACTACAATATCTGTGAGGGGTTTCAGTTTTGTGGCACCACCAGTGCCTAAGGCCCAATTTTTCTGCCCCTGTTTAACAGGGGCGTGTACTTACAATTTTTATTGTAATATTTCACAGCAGGGCTCATTCCTGCTCTCAACTATAGTATCTATGAGAGGTTGCAGTCTTGTGGCACCCCCACCAGTGCTTAAGGCCCAATTTTTCTGCCCCTGTTTAACAGGGGCATGTAATTACAATTTTTGATCTAATATTTCACAGCAGGGCCCGTTCCTGCACCCACCAAGAGTAACTGTGAGGGCTTACAGTGTTAGCTGGTACCACCAACACCTAAGGTCCAATTTTCTGCAGAGTATATAGGGCAGGGCGTATAGTATATACAGACCGTCCCCTACTTTCAAACATCCTTACAAATGTCTCCTACTCACAAACGGAGGGAGACAATAGGAAGTGAGAGGAAATCTACCCCTAGGAAGGGAACATTTTCTCCTGTAAGAGTTAATATGGGAAAAAGGTGTCTCGTCTGATGCTTTATCACCAATCCTTGTTTCCCTAATAACCCCAAATTTTAAAAATCCAATTATCATTGGGACAGAAAGTGAGGTGAAATCTTCTGAACAGGGTCACAGACAGCAAAACAAATGTTACAGGGGTGATAACCATTCCCTATTTTATCCAAAAAGCTTAAACATAGATTTTTTGGCTGGAGCTACACTTACAAAATGTACCTGTTCCAAATTACAAACAGATTCAACTTAAGAACAAACCTACAGTCCCTGTCTTGTTTGGACCGCCTGTATACTGCTGGTCAGAGTGGGGAGTACCCATGCCGGTTTTTTTCTCAATAATTTTTATCCATATTGCCGGCACCCGACAATACATTACAGCCGCAAGCAGTTGTAAATTTCTTTCATTCCTTTATAAATGTAATTTTGTGCAGGGACTGTTCTAAACACGGGAAACACGTGACACTTTACAGGCATACTATAGACACCCCACCAGGTACGATATTTAAAGGAATATTTCACTTTTATTTTTTCACATTAAGCATTATTAAAATCACTGCTCCCGAAAAAAAACGCTGTTTTTAAAACTTTTTTTGTCCCCTGGGGCAGGACCCGCGTCCCCAAACCCTTTTTAGGACAATACCTTGCATGTTAGCCTTTAAAATGCGCACTTTTTTTTCGCGTTCGAGTCCCATAGACTTTAATGGGGTTTGTGTTTTCGCACAAATTTTTGGTCTGTTCGCATGTTCTGTCTTGGACTGAACCGGGGGATGTTCGGCTCATCCCTAGTTAGAATGGTCCAGTCAAATTCTAGACCTAAATCCAATTGAGAATCTGTGGCAAGGCCTAAAAATTGCTGTTCACAAAAGCTCTCCATCCAATCTGACAGAGCTTGAGCTATTTTGCAAAGAAGAATGGGCAAAAATGTCCCTCTCTAGATGTGCAAAGCTGGCAGAGACATCCCCAAAAAGACTTGCAGCTGTAATTGCAGTGAAAGGCGGTTCTACAAAGTATTCACTCAGGGGGCGCCATACAAATGCTGGGGCACTTAGGCTCGGTTCACACTAGTGCGGGTCGCACGGCCCACATTTGCTCGGGCATGGCAGCCCATTCATTTGAACAGGCCGCTGCGCCGCATGAACCGCACAAAAAAAGTTGCGTGCACCTTTTTAAAAATGTTGCTGCAGAGAAACTACGTGGTCTTTTTGACCAATGCGGTTTCCCTGCGGTTCCCACACCCGCGATCACGTTGCGGGCTGAGATGCATGGAAGTGCCATTCAGAATGAATGTCAGCCCTGCGTGTCTTGCAAGAGCAGTGCGATTCAGCTGCCAGTGGTTGTGGGTGCAGGATTCCCGCAACCGGAATGCCCAGGCCTGCACTAGTGTGAACCGAGCCTTACAGCACCATCATATGACTGGTGTGGTGGTGGTCAGGGACACTGATAGGTGTCAGTATGTTTTTTTTTGTTTTTTTTTTACATACCCTCATCAAAGTAGTTCAGTGTTACTATAGTGATCCTGTACTACTCTGAGTGGGTGATCAGGGATTTTTTTTTATTTTTTTGCACTGTTATTTCTTATAACAGTGATGATCAATGTTATAAGCAATAGTTTTAGCTGTCACTATAGTGATACTGTACTGCTCTAAAGGGGGTAGGGGTGATCAGGGTTTCTTTTCTTTTTCTTTTTATTTGCACTGTTATTGCTTATAACAGTGATGCTCACTGTTGTTCACTTTTTTTTTTTTTACATACCCTCATTAGAGTAATTTTGTGTTACTATGGTGATACTGTACTAATCTGAGTAGGTGATCAGGGATTTTGTTTTTGCACTGCTATTGCTTATAACAGTGATGATGACTTTTATAAGCAATAGTTTTAGCTGTCATAAATGGTTTTCATTAATTCAAAAAATTGTAATTATTTTTCTTACAAACTGTCACCAGTGCAGTACAGCATCATCATATATGATCAGGGATACTGACTGGTGACATTATGTAAAAATAAATAAATAAATAAATAAATAAATTATATATAATATATATATATAAATATTTTTTTATTAAATTATTTTAAACATTTTCTCTTTTCTTATGATTTTTTTTTTTACATACCCTCATTAGAGTAGTTTTTACATACTGTCACCAGCATAGTACAGGGTCATAATGTGGTGGTGATCGGGGATACTGACTGATGACAGTATGTAAAAAAATACAAATAAAAAATCATTTTTTATTCAATTTTTTTAAACATTTTTTATTTTCTTACGATTTTTTTTTTTTTTTTACATACCTTCATAAGAGTAGTTCAGTGTCACTATAGTGATACTGTACTGCTCTAAAGGGGGTAGGGGTGATCAGGGTTTTTTTTTTCTTTTTTTTTTTTTTTTTGCACTGTTATTGCTTATAACAGTGATGCTCACTGTTATAAGCAATAGTAAAGCGAGAAACAAGGGGGGCAGGTAACTAACCTCGACGGGACTTTTACCGGTATCATATAATGACCAAAAGGAAAGATCAAGTAACAATCATTCAAAAAGATTTCTTAGAGAAGAGGAAAGATGGTTATATAGAAACAATTTTTATTATACAAAAAAATGTATGTTAAAAACACAATAAATACATGATTATATCCATACAGTACATTCGGATCAGGAGAGAACACTGATAAATTGGATCAAAATAACGAGATGCTCGACATGTTTCACTCATAAGGCGAGTTTCTTCAGGAGCTTTGGATACTTTTAAATAAACAACTGCATGAAAAAAAGGATATATAGAACAAAGTGATGATTAAATAATACGTTGTAACATTGTTTAGAATAAACTGGTGGGCAAAGCAAACAGACACACCAGTTAAACAAATTGCTAATTACATAGGATTGTTATGAATTGAATTATATGCATATAAAGGGAAAAACAAAACAACAGGTTGGTCGATAATCGAAGAGACTGAGGGGTCAAACACTCACCCAGTGTGTATTAAAATATCTCAAGGAGATCGCATGATGTAATGCAGTATGAAAATCCTCAATAAAATTGGAGAAGTAAGAAAAAGACACCCAGTTCAAAAGGGCCTGTAAGGAGGTGCTTCAGATAGCGGTTTACAAATATGCTGAAAAAAGAAAGAAAAAAAAAAAAAAATTTTTTTTTTTTTTTTTTTTTTTTTCCAATGTGGATTAAGAAAAACTAAAGTATGCGCTAAACGGAGGTCGCTCAAATTTTCCAACTTCAAGAGTTGCATAAATTAATGTATAATTTGAGTAATAAATTCAAAGTTAACTACCTGATCAGATCCGCACTAAATAGCCTGAAAATATGTCAGGGAATCCAGAAAATGCCAAAGGTGTAACAACAGGTGTCCAGAGTAATCAATGGAGAGTAACATCCTATTCAATTGCACGGGCAGATAAGAAAGTGCTTGATGTTCACATAGGGCTAGCGAATCTGGTATGCATACAAGAGACAGACCAGCAAACAAAGCCAAAAATTAATTACATTACATGATGTTGCTGAATATAAGTTCAGTATCAAAGTGTGAGGCTGAAGCCTTAGTATACAAGAGAGACCTCCAACATACCTGTTAGCGCAGACACAATAGCCAAAAACGAAACCTCCACTGAGCGAGGGTAAGGCAGACAAGTTACTGCCTTATGAAGCCCTCCTCCCAAATTAGCAGGCGTCTGGGAACGCCCCCGATGGGCGGGCGAAAAATGCTGTCCACAACTAAGTCTCGGAGGAGACCGAGGGGCGTGCCGCGCATGCGCGACGTGACGTAAGCCGTCGTCACTCGCGCACAGCGGCCATTTTGGAAAGTCCACAAAGCCATCCACAGTGATGGCAAAGTGGAAACTCTCCATAAATACACCTACCTGCGTTCTGTGTACAAACGAAGACACAGAATAAGCCACATACACTGGTGGAATCTGGGAAAACTGTGCAAAGATTAGAATGGAAGAGCAGTGAGAAAAAAAGCCAGGTAATGGGAGTGTTACATTCCTAGGCTCTGATGCAGAACATCAGTGGGAAGGAACAATACCGCTGTCCAACTCATCTGCTCATTGGTTACTAACAGTGAAGGACAGTGATCCACCTTCATTGAGGAGCATAATAGGCTGCTTCTATATGAAGGGGAGACTGTCCTATACTATGAGGCATTATAAAAGCCAACCTAGTGCAGAACAAAAAAGGGGCTTATATACATACAGCTAAGTTCCAATGGATCAGGTTGGAACAGGTCTGTCGTAAAGCCCGGGGCGCTCCCGTACAGGCTTCAATTGCGGGGTGTCTCATCCTTATACTTCTGAGGTTTAAATTTGAAAGATATTCTTAAAAATAGAGTATATAACCAAGTAAATTAAGACTGGAATGAGATAACAGAGGATTTTTATCATTCTGAGAGGGCACAAATATAGCAAGGTGAGTATTTAAAGATACCTCAGTCTCCTGATCAATCAACGATTGAGTCATATAAATATTATACATAAGTACATAAAAGCGCATCTAATCAATAGCAAAGAAAAAAGGAAGAAGAAGAAGAATTGAAAATAGAATTAATAAAATAATGGGAAGAAAAAAAAAGGGAGAAAAAAGAAAAAAAACCAGAAGAAATAGTATAAACCTCAAAGAAAGGGTTTGTAGCTCAACGAATCATTCAAGCCGGGGGCATGGGTGGCCCCTAAGGTGTAAATCCAACGAGCCTCTTTTTGTAAAAGTATGCGATCAAAGTTACCACCCCTCTCACCTGGGGGATATGTTTCCAGTGCAAAAAAGTGCATGCAAGTCTCGTCAAATGCATGGAAAAGGCCCATGTGCCTGCTAATGGGTGTCTCCATTTTTTTGGCACGAACAAGGGATACATGGTCCCTGATTCGGCAAAAGAACGGGCGTTTGGTCTTCCCTACATAGTAGGCCCCGCAGTTGCACATCATAAGGTAAACAATACCAATCGACTGGCAGGTGGCTAGAAATTTTGGTTTGTAAATTTGACCATTAGGCAACATTATGTGTCTAGAGGCAAATAGAAAACGGCAATAATTACATTTGTGGCAAGGTCTAGTGCCCATGTCCCTGTTTTTTGTTGTTATTTTCGCTTTTGCCGGAGTGTAATGACTTCGGACCAACTTGTCACGGAGTGATTGAGGCCGTCTATATGTAATAGATGGATCATCTCCAACAAACTTGCAGATTTTAGGGTCTGCACGTAGCAGGTACCAATACTTATTTAAAATATCACGTACCTGCTGATGTTGCCCAGAAAAGCGTGTAATAACTCGAGTCTGAACATTGTCTTTGGGAGTTTTATTGCCATAGATCAATGTAGATCTAGTTTGTTTTTTTGCCCTAAGATAGGAGCGCTTGAGACATTTATGGCTGTAGCCACGTTGTCGCAGACGCTCCTGTAATAGTTTAGCCTCTCTCTCGAAAAGCTCGTCATTGCTACAATTTCTTCTAACCCTGAGATATTGACTGTAAGGTATACTCGACACCAAAGGAGGGGGGTGGGAACTGGTAGCGTGTAGTACTGTATTGGCTGCAGAGGGTTTTCGGAAAAGAGTGGACCCCAGGCTTCCATCAGAACTTATGAAAATCTGGAGATCCAAAAAAGTGAGGGAGGTTTGGCTCCTCTCCAACGTAAATTTCAAATTAAATTCATTGATTTTCAAATTTTCAAAGAAAACCAGAAGATCCCCCTCGGTTCCTGTCCAGACAAAGAAAATATCGTCTATATAGCGCCTCCAGATTGGAATCTGATCAAAGGCATCACGCAGACTTTCTTGTGCAAGAAGGTGACGCTCCCAACCCCCCAGGTACAGGTTGGCATACGATGGGGCACATTTGGTCCCCATCGCAACCCCCTGCACCTGGAGGTAATGGGAGCCACCGAACAAAAATATGTTGTTCTCCAAAATGAACCTAAGGAGATTCAGTATGAAATTAGAATATTGGGGGGTACAGTTGCCGCCTTCGGAAATAAAGCCCTCAACAACTCGAACCCCAGCTGAGTGGGGTATGGAGTTGTAGAGGGCCTCAACATCAAGGGCGACAAGCCATGCATCCTGAGGAACAGATATGCCCTCCAGGGCCTTAAGTAGGTCCAACGTATCCTGTAAATAAGAGGCCAAGCGCTCAACGTGAGGACGAAGAAAATCGTCTACGAGCTCACTGGCCTTCTCAGTTAAACATTCATTACCAGAAACAATGGGGCGTCCAGGCGGTCTAGTAGGGTGTTTGTGGATTTTCGGCAGTACGTACAAGGTGGGAGTTTTGGGTTCTCTGGGGCATAGAAATTCCCAGGTTTGTTTTGTAATCACACCTTGATGATAGGTAGCATTCAATAGGTGTCTGAATTTGTCAATAGTGTATTTGACATGGCTGTCAGGAATTTTCTTATACCATTCCTTGTTGGATAATAGTTGTTTAGCCATGTCTTCGTACTGCCGATTGTCCATCACCACCAAATTACCCCCCTTGTCCGACGGTTTAATTATAATTTGTGTTTGTGATTGCAAGGAGCGGAGGGCTTCTCTTTGCTCCATCGTCAGGTTGGATTTCTCAGAATAATGCCAGCGTGTTTTCTTAATTTCTCCAATTACTTGCTGGGTAAAAGCCCAGATATTGGGATTTCCCTGAAGAGCCGGGAAGTTGGTAGATTTAGGTTTATAAATTTTTGCCACTGGAGCCAAAGGAGGGGGAGCAGACAGACGAGACCGAGGAGGGGAGATGGACAAAGCTTCAGCCTCCAAAAGATCAGTCTCGTCTATGTGGCCCTCCTCCCATAGCTCCATAAGTTCCTCCATTGCCTTTATATCATTGAGACTCATTCCCTGCCAAAGTGAATTGGCAGGTTTAGAGGTATCAATTTCTGACTGAGGTTTGTCATATAAAACCCTGAACATAAGTTTACGTGCAAATAGATTAATGTCTTTAACTAACTCAAATTCATCCACATTCTGGGTAGGGCAAAAAGTTAGGCCCAAACTCAGGACAGATAATTGTGCTTCAGTGAGTGAGTAAGAAGAAAGATTAACTACTTCAAAGTGTTTTTGGGAGGTTTGGATTGGGTGAAACTGAGATCTGGTGCTTTCCTCGCGTCGTGAGGGGATTGGGTGAAGATGGGGGCCGTGCGAAAAATTGGTTCAATAGTGCTATCCCCACCTTTGCTGGGGGGTGGTAGTGAAGGGACAGGTATGTTTTGGGTGGTGTCTGAGGGGCCAAGGGTATCTGCGTGGGCTCCTGGTTTGGTGCTGTTCGACGATTTAAATAGTGAAGACCGTGTATTCATCGGGGTGCGCGGGGGATTCGAAAGCCCCTTAGGTTTAGTTTAGTGCGGATCTGATCAGGTAGTTAACTTTGAATTTATTACTCAAATTATACATTAATTTATGCAACTCTTGAAGTTGGAAAATTTGAGCGACCTCCGTTTAGCGCATACTTTAGTTTTTCTTAATCCACATTGGAAAAAAAAAAAAAAATTTTTTTTTTTTTTTTTCTTTCTTTTTTCAGCATATTTGTAAACCACTATCTGAAGCACCTCCTTACAGGCCCTTTTGAACTGGGTGTCTTTTTCTTACTTCTCCAATTTTATTGAGGATTTCCATACTCCATTACATCATGCGATCTCCTTGAGATATTTTAATACACACTGGGTGAGTGTTTGACCCCTCAGTCTCTTCGATTATCGACCAACCTGTTGTTTTGTTTTTCCCTTTATATGCATATAATTCAATTCATAACAATCCTATGTAATTAGCAATTTGTTTAACTGGTGTGTCTGTTTGCTTTGCCCACCAGTTTATTCTAAACAATGTTACAACGTATTATTTAATCATCACTTTGTTCTATATATCCTTTTTTTCATGCAGTTGTTTATTTAAAAGTATCCAAAGCTCCTGAAGAAACTCGCCTTATGAGTGAAACATGTCGAGCATCTCGTTATTTTGATCCAATTTATCAGTGTTCTCTCCTGATCCGAATGTACTGTATGGATATAATCATGTATTTATTGTGTTTTTAACATAAATTTTTTTGTATAATAAAAATTGTTTCTATATAACCATCTTTCCTCTTCTCTAAGAAATCTTTTTGAATGATTGTTACTTGATCTTTCCTTTTGGTCATTATATGATACCGGTAAAAGTCCCGTCGAGGTTAGTTACCTCCCCCCCTTGTTTCTCGCTTTACATTTGAATCTTGGGATGTGGTATCATTTAGTTTGGTAGGCTTTTCTTCATGTTGTTAATGTTATAAGCAATAGTTTTGGCTGTCATAAATGGTTTTCATTCATTCAAGAAATTACAATTTTTTTATTTTTTTTTACATACTGTCACCAGCATAGTACAGTGTCATCACATACAACTGGTGTGGTGGTGATCAGGGATACTGATTGGTGACAGTATGTAAAAAAAGAAAAAAAAAAGAAATACCTTTTAATTACATTTTTTTTAAACATTTTTTCTTTTTCTTAAGATTTTTTAATTTTTTTTTACATACCTTCATCTCAGTAGTTCAGTGTCAATATAGTGATATTGTACTGCTCTAAAGGGGGTAGGGGGTGATTTTTTAATTTTTTTTTGCTGTTGCACTGCTATTGCTTATATCACTGTTATAAGCAATAGTTTTAGCTGTCATAAATTATTTTCATTCACTCAAGAAATTAAAATGTGTTTTTTTTTTACATACTGTCACCAGCACAATACAGAGTCATCACATCATCAGTGGTGCTCTGATTACAGTATAGCCCCAGCAGTGCCCATCAGTGACCCCAATCAGTGCCCATTAGTTACCCCAATCAGTGCTACCTTTCAGTGCCCTTTAGTGCCTGCTCATCAGTGCTGCCCATCAATGCCCATCAGTGTTGCCCATCAGTGCTGCATATCAGTGCCCATCAGTGTGGCATATTAGTGCCTCCTCATCAGTGCTACCTAATCAGTGCCCTTCAGTGCCCATAAGTGCCACCTCATAAGTGCCGCCTCATCAGAAGGATAAAAATGACTTATTTCCAAAATGATCATGAGGAAGGTGAGGGATCAGCTCAGAACTACACAGCAGGACCTAGCCAATGACCTGAAGAGAGCTGGGACCACAGTTTCAAATAAAACCATTAGTAACACACTACGCCTTCATGGATTAAAATCCTGCCGCGCACGCAAGGTCTCCCTACTCAAGCCAACTCATGTCAAGGCCTGTCTGAAGTTTGGCAATGACCATCTGGATGATCCAGAGGAGGAATGGGAGAAGGTCATGTGGTCAGATGAGACAAAAATAGAGTTTTTTTGGTCTAAACTCCACTTGTCGTGTTTGGGAGGAAGAAGGATGAGTACAACCCCAAGAACACCATCCCAACCGTGAAGCATGGAGGTGGAAACATTATTGTTTGGGGCTGCTTTTCTGCAAAGGTGACAGGATGACTGCACCGTTTTGAGGGGAGGATGGATGGGGCCTTGTATCACGAGATCTTGGCCAACAACCTCCTTCCCTCAGTAAGAGCATTGAAGATGGGCCATGGCTGGGTCTTCCAGCATGACAACGACCCGAAACACACAGCCAGGGCAACTAAGGAGTGGCTCCGTAAGAAGCATCTCAAGGTCCTGGAGCCAGTCTCCAGACCTGAACCCAATAGAAAATCTTTGGAGGGAGCTGAAAGTCCGTATTGCCCAGCGACAGCCCCGAAACCTAAAGGATCTGGAGAAGGTCTGTATGGAGGAGTGGGCCAAAATCCCTGCTGCGGAGTGTGCAAACCTGGTCAAGAACTACAGGAAACGTATGATCTCTGTAATTGCAAACAAAGCTTTCTGTACCAAATATTAAGTTCTTCTTTTCTGATTTATCAAATGCTTAAGTCATGCAATAAAATGCACAGTTAAAGAAGAGTACTATGATCGAAATGACAGACCTCTACATGCTTTGTAGGAAAACCTGCAAAATCTGCATCAAATACTTGTTCTCCCCCCACTTATCATACAATGTAACATGAATGTGCGATTTACTTTCTATTAAATTAGAAGCAAATAAAATGCTTGTTAAAAAAAAAAAATGCCATTAGATACACTTTAATTTTTTTCTGTTATCTTGTGCTTTGCACCCCAAGAAGTTCCCCCTCCCCCTCCCAATGTACATATGAAGGGACTTACCTGTACAGAGTTCTGAGGCTTCTGAGATTTTCACATCCTTCCCTCTGTATTTATAGAGCTGCTTCATCGATCCTCCCAGACCACATTCCCTCCTCACGGGGGGGGGGGGGGGGACCTGAGAAGAGTTGTCACTCACTACAATGTCACCCAGTGCTGAATTACGCCGAGGGGGGGGGGGGGGGTTTTGCAAAAAGTCAGAGGAATTTTAGTTTTTTTATGGTATGCAACGTTCACATCGTCCCCCATTCCAACAGAAATTACAGTAAATTATTACAATGATGTTACACATGTGCACACAATATATACAATGTTACACATGAACACACAACATATGCAATGTTATACATGAACACACAACATATACAATATATACAATGTTATACACGTGCACACAATATATACAATGTTATACATATGCAGCCACTGTGCCCATCAAACACTGCCTCACTGTGCCCCCGCCCCCCCCCCACCCACCTGATGGCCCGCTCGCTGTCTAACTGGCACTTACCCCATCTTGGTGGTGGGTCAGGCAGAGGGTGATGGCAGCGAGCTGTGGGACAGGCTGCAGGTCAGGCTACGGCTCTGGTGTCCTCCATGCTTCCTTTGTGTCTCTTCTTCCCTTCCCTTCATAGGATCGCCTGTGCCTTTAGCAAATCAGCTGACGGGTATTAGACCCGTGCTTCCTGAATGGCGGAGAGAGGGTTTAGTGTTAGAAAAGCAAATGTAGCGCGGGCTCCTGACGAGCAGGCGCTATGGTTTTTTGAAAAGTTAATTTGCCTGAAACCACAGTTGGTTTTCAGGACTATTTCTAGAAATTTCTGGTTTCAGTACCAGTCCAGCTGGGTTGCACTGGATTCTCCTTGACCGCAGGTATCACTGTCACCGCCGGCAAGAGTGGAAACGCAGTCGAGTTGGGTGCATTGAATGCCACTAGTTCTCTCGGAACCAGCCCAGTGGGAGTGTTTTCCTGCTGTGCATTCTGGGGGGTGGTATTTAAGGTACTGACGCCATGTGGCGGGGGAGCTTTTTATTTTCTGTCTGTTCGGTTCTGGTGGTCCTCCTGACCCAGCCCCATGGCCCTCCTGGCCTGGGGTGCGGAACCATGCATCCTGAGTCTTGGGGCCGGCTGGCCCGAAGTGCCGCAACTGCAGGGACAGGCCTGACTGGATTTCGGGGCCTACTGATCCAAGGGTGGTCCGCTGCCGTCTCATCTGAAGGGAGAGGCCCAGCAACTGAGGAACCCCAGGGGAGGACTCTTCAGGAGAAGGCCGTGCGCAAGGCTGGCTTCTCTGAAGGAGCCTGGAGGCTTAGTTGAAGGACGCAACCTGGATCAACACTCATACGGTATCGTCGGTTTGGCTGAGAGAACCTGGTACCATATATTAGCTCTTTAACCACTTAAAGAGGGATTTCACTGTAAAAAAAAATATTAAAAGCCAGCAGCTACAAATACTGTAGCTGCTGACTTTTAATAAATGGACACTCACCTGTCCCAGGATCCAGCGATGTCGGCTACCGAGGCCGATCTATCGCTCGGCTCTTGGCTGCTGCCGCCGCCATTCTAGGTGAGGAAATCAGGATGGGAAGCATTGCGGCTTCACTTCCCGGTTCCCTACTGCTCATGCGCGAGTCGTGCAGCGCAATAGAAATGGTCTGCGCTGTCTTTGGGACCCGTGTGTCCCAGCAGACAGCGCGCCAGGACAGGAAACAGCATAGACTGCCGTGGGAGTCTATGCACGGAAGTGGGTGCAAATATCTGTCTTCAGCGGCGAGATTGACACGTCGCTGGCCCCATCACCTAGTATGGACTTAAAGGAAAAGCCCTACACCGAAAAAACGGCATGGGGGTCCCCCCCAAGGTCCATATAATACCCTTATTTGAGCAACGGCCAGGTTTGTCGGGAAGAGGCCCTTGTCCTCATCAGCATCGCACCGCCCCATGTTAAGGGCACGCGGCCTGGTACGGCTCAGGAGGCGGGGGTGCTTGCTCGTCCCCACCCCCTTTCCTGACCGGCTGGCTTGCGTACTCGGATAAGGGTCTTATATGGACCTTGGGGGGGACCCCCACGCCGTTTATTTGGCGTAGGGCTTACCCTTTAAGTCCATACCAGGCGACGGGGCCAGTGACGAGTCAATCTCGCCGCCGAAGCCGCTAGTCCCGGCTACCTGGAGCCGCGTTCAAAATGAATAGACTTTCCTCCGTGTGTGGGCAAGTCCGTTCATTTCAAAAGTATGGTGGACTCACGCCAAAAGTCCGGTTGTGTGTGGGCAGGTCCGCTCATTCGGCAATTGAAAAAGGGTGGCTATATTTGGTCACTGATTTATATTTATTTTTTAAATGTCAGAAATGTTTATTTGTAAATTTTGAGTTGTTTGTTTTTTATTCTCACTGTAAGGCTGGATTCACACTGCTCTCACGACTTCCGATCCGACTTTGCCCTGCAACTTCAGGTTCGACTTCTATGCGACTTTAACCACTTCAGCTCCGGACCAATAAACACCTTAAGGACCAGAGGTCTTTTTGCAATTTCGCACTGCGCTGCTTTAACTGGTAATTGCGCGGTCATGCAATATTGCACCCAAACGAAATTTGCGTCCTTTTCTTCCCACAAATAGAGCTTTCTTTTGATGGTATTTGATTGCCTCTGCGATTTTTTTTTTTTGCGATATAAATGGAAAAAGAGCGAAAATTTTGAAAAAAAAAGATATTTTCTTCTTTTTGTTATAAGAAAAATCGAATAAACTAAATTTTAGTCATACATTGAGGGCAAAATTTATTTAGCCACATGTCTTTAGTAAAAAAAATGTCAATAAGCGTATATTTTTTGGTTTGCGCAAAAGTTATAGCGTCTACAAACTAGAGTACATTTTCTGGAATTTACACAGCTTTTAATTTATGACTGCCGATCTCATTTCTTGAGGTGCTAAAATGGCAGGGCAGTACAAATCCCCCCCAAATGACCCCATTTTGGAAAGTAGACACCCCAAGGAAATTGCTGATGGGTATGTTGAGCCCATTGAATATTTATTTTTTTTGTCCTAAGGGATTGAATAATGACAAAAAAAAAAAAATACTAAATGATATATTGCTCACACATGCCATGGTTATATGTGGAATTGCACCCCAAAATATATTCCGCTACTTCTCCCGAGTATGGCGATACCACGTGTGTGGGACTTTTTGGGAGTCTAGTCGCGCACGGCACCCCGAAAACCAATCACCACCTTCAGGATTTCTAAGGGTGCAAATTTTTGATTTAACTCCTCACTACCTATCACAGTTTCGAAGGCCATAAAATGCCAAAATAGCACAAAACCCCCCAAAATGACCCCATTTTGGAAAGTAGACACCCCAAGCTATTTACTGAGAGGCATGTTGAGTCCATGGAATATTTTATATTTTGCCACAAGTTGCGGGAATATTACAAACTTTTTTTTTTTTGCACCAAGTTGTCACTAAATGATATATTGCTCACACATGCTATGGGCATATGTGAAATGACACCCCAAAATACATTCTGCTGCTTCTCCCGAGTACGGGGATACCACATGTGTGGGACTTTTTGGGAGTCTAGTCGCGCACGGCACCCCGAAAACCAATCACCACCTTCAGGATTTCTAAGGGTGCAAATTTTTGATTTAACTCCTCACTACCTATCACAGTTTCGAAGGCCATAAAATGCCAAAATAGCACAAAACCCCCCAAAATGACCCCATTTTGGAAAGTAGACACCCCAAGCTATTTACTGAGAGGCATGTTGAGTCCATGGAATATTTTATATTTTGCCAAAAGTTGCGGGAATATTACAAACTTTTTTTTTTTTGCACAAAGTTGTCACTAAATGATATATTGCTCACACATGCTATGTGCAGAAGTCAAATTACACCCCAAAATAAATTCTGCTGCTTCTCCCGAGTACGGGGATACCACATGTGGGGGACTTTTTGGGAGCCTAGCCACGTACGGGACCCCGAAATCCAAGCACTGCCTTCCGGATTTGAATATAAAATGCTATAAAAAACAAACTAACCAGAGTCACCCGTAACACTTATACGGTGATCAGTGGTGAAAGGGTTAACTAGGGGCAATCAGGGGGTTCAAATTTTTATTAGGTAGTATATGGGGGTCCCTGGCGCTATATAAAAACCTGACGGGGAACCTAAATAACTAACTGGCTAACCAGCGTCACCAGTGACACTTATACTGTGATCGCTGGTGAAAGGGGGTGAAAGGGTTAACTAGCAGCAATCAGGGGGTTAAAACCATTATTGGGTAGTATATCGGGGTACCTAGCGCTATAAAAACCTGGCGGTGAACCTAAAAAAATAACTAGCTACCTAGCGACACTAGCGACACTGATGCAGCGTTCAGAAAAATTATCGCTTAGTGACACTGGCAAAAGGGGGTGAAAGGGTTAACTAGCGGAAATCAGGGGGTTAAAACCATTATTGGGTAGTATATCGGGGTACCTAGCGCTATAAAAACCTGGCGGTGAACCTAAAAAAATAACTAGCTACCTAGCGACTGTAGCGGCACTAATGCAGCGATCAGAAAAACGATCGCTTAGTGACACTGGCAAAAGGGGGTGAAAGGGTTAACTAGCGGCAATCAGGGGGTTAAAACCATTATTGGGTAGTATATCGGGGTACCTAGCGATATAAAAACCTGGCGGTGAACCTAAAAAAATAACTAGCTACCTAGCGACACATGCAGCGATCAGAAAAATGATCGCTTAGTGACACTGGCAAAAGGGGGTGAAAGGGTTAACTAGCGGCAATCAGGGGGTTAAAAACATTATTGGGTAGTATATCAGGGTACCTAGCGCTATAAAAACCTGGCGGTGAACCTAAAAAAATAACTAGCTACCTAGCGACTGTAGCGACACTAATGCAGCGATCAGAAAAACGATCGCTTAGTGACACTGGCAAAAGGGGGTGAAAGGGTTAACTAGCGGCAATCAGGGGGTTAAAAACATTATTGGGTAGTATATCGGGGTACCTAGCGCTATAAAAACCTGGCGGTGAACCTAAAAAAATAACTAGCTACCTAGCGACACTAGCGACACATGCAGCGATCAGAAAAATGATCGCTTAGTGACACTGGCAAAAGGGGGTGAAAGGGTTAACTCTAGGGGCAATCAGGGGGTTAAATCTTTATTGGGGGGTGATAGGGGGCTACCCTGGACCTAACACTAACTGTCCTGACAGTTTTTACTGTCACAACTGACACTGAATGCATTGATCAGTAAAGAAATGATCAATGCAATCAGTGACACTGTGACTGGGGGGGGAGGGGGGGGCGGGGGGGGGATCGGGGGGCGATCGGGGGGGGGGATCGGGGGGGGTTTGTGTGCCTGTGTGTACCTACATGTCAGTGTAGTGTTGGTGCACACTTACTTTTACTGTTCTCCTCGTAGTCCGGTCAAAAAGACCGCCCCGAGGAGAATGACATCACTTCCTCCTTCCTGTGTAAACAATACACAGGGGAGGAAGCTTCTCATTGGCCAGGAGCGATCCAGAGGGGGTGGCCGAAAACCAACGGCCATCCCCTCATCACGGAGCGCTCCTGGACCGAATCGGACCGCCGTAACCAGCGGGAGGGGGTCCGATCGGACCCCCCACCCGCTGGAAGGCAATCACGTAGATGTACGTGATTATGCCTGCCTGTGCCATTGTGCTGACGTACAATGGCAATACGGCGGTCCTCAAGTGGTTAATGGACAGAATCCGACTTTGAGATGATTACGACTTGTCCTTTGATCAATTAAAACAATTTCTTTGCTTCTGGTAACCTCATTCCAAAATCCATACTAGGCCCTTCGGTCTAGTATGGATTTTGAGGGGAGACCCCACACCAAAAAAACAAAATGGTGAGGGGTCTCACCCCCCCCCCCAAATGGATACCAGACCCTTATCTGAGCATGCATCCCGGCAGGTCAGAAATGGAGGGGGGGGGGCGCTCGCTTGTTCCCTTCCTCCTGGACCATACCAGGCCCCCATCGTAGCTCCAACGTGTGTTCTTTCGGTCTTCTCCCTCGGCTGATATCGTCTCTCTCTGGTGATGTCTTCTTCCTTCAGTCTTCTCCCTCTGCTGATGTCTTCTCCCTCCAGTGATGTCTTCTCCATCCTCTGATGTGTTGTTTTCTGCCACCTCCAAACCCGCTGAAAATAAAAAACTCAGTCCTCCTCCGACACTGCCTACCGCTGTTGCTTCGGGGCGTGGCCATCTGGTGATGTCACCCGGAGACCCAGTTCCTTTTGCCCCATGGAATTTGGAGGGGGGCTACGCCTTTTTTTTTTGGCGTGGGGGTTCCCCTCAAAATCTATATCAGCCTGAAGGGTCTGGTATCTTCTTGGAGGGGACTCCACGCCGTTTTTTTATTTTTTTATTTTTCATTTTGGCGTGGGATTCCCATTCAAGATCCTCAGAGCACAAGTCGCATGCCACAAGTTGGATCATTTAATATGATGGTCTGACTTGGACTTACATTCAAATCAATGGGCTAAAATCGTGTCCAAGTTGGACCAAAGTAGTGCAGGAACCTCTTTCAGCGTTAGACCGACAGTCGGACCAGTTAAGACGGCTCTCATAGGGAACCATTGATTTTGACATGTCATGCGACTTGTGCTCTTGAAGTCAGAGCTTATGTCGGACCAGTGTGAACCGGCCCTCCCAGATGAGCTGCACTAAGAAGGTTACATATCTTAAAGTGATACTAAAATCTCGTTTTGTTTTTTTGTTTGTTAAAAATAACAAACATGTTATACTTACCTGCTTTGGGTAATGGTTTTGCCCAGAGTAGCCCAGATCCTCCTCTTCTCGGGTCCTCCGCTGGCGCTCCTGGCCCCTCCCTCCTGTTGAGTGCCCCCACAGCATGCAGCTTGCTATTGGGGCACCCGAACTGAGTAACAGCTCCATGTGTCCATTCAGACACAGAGCGGCAGCCTGGTCCCACCCCATCTCTCCTCATTGGCTCATTGACTTTGATTGACAGCACCAGGAGTCAATGGCGCTTCGCTGCTGTCTCAGCCAATGAGGATGGAGAGTCACGGGCGGTCTAGACTCTCCTGTAGCATCACTGGATTGAGATAGGGCTGAGGTAAGTATCGGGGGGCTGAGGGTCCTGCTGCACACAGAAGGTTTTTTACCTTAATGATAAAACCTTCTGCCTACAACCACTTTAAAAAAAAATGCATTAAGGAAAAACATCCTTCAGCCTTCACAACCATGTACTGTACCTGGAGAGGAATCAGGTTGAAGGGCCGTGCCCAGAGGGTGGTGATTAAAGGCATGTTTTCTTAATTGTCTGAAATTGTGAGCGGTGTGCCCCAGGGCTCCATCCTGGGACCAATTCTGTATAACTTGTTTAGCTTGGTCATAAATGTTATAGAGGTTGGAATAAATAGAATTTTTTTAAAAACGCAGTATTTGCTGACAAACCTAAGCAGAATTCTAACTTCACAACAGGACACAGGAACTTTACAAGAAGACCTAGTTAATCATTGCCTACCGGGGGTACTTTCACCCCCTTCCTGCCCAGGCCAATTTTCAGCTTTCATCTCTGTCACACTTTGAAGGACAATTGCGCGGTCATACAACACTGTACCCATATGGCGTTTTTATAATTTTTTTATCACATAAACAGAGCTTTCGTTTGGTAGTATTTAATCACCACTGGGATTTTTTTCAAGTATAAATTTTTATTCAAGCCAAAACAAGGGAGAGAACCACACATTACAGACATGAGTGAGAACACCAACATAATCATAGAAATCATACAGAGGTTAGCTAACATTCAAAATAGCTCATTGTCCATGTATCAAGATACACTCCTGTATCCAGTGCCCAACTCAAGCCCAGGTCACACACAACCCGGGGTCGGATCCGGCGGGAGAGTCAGTGTCGGGCTCTCTCCCTCTGCCCCCCCCCCGTCTCCCGTATAAAGGGGAAGATCTGACTTTTGTCGCAAGAGGGGCATGACTGGGGGGTGAGTTCCGGAATAAAGGGGGGGGGGGGATAGGGAAGGAGGGTTAGAAAGGAAAGGAAAGAAAAAGAAGGCAGAAAGAGAAGACATGGCGGCAGTTGAGGTTTACGAGTTCCCAAGAAAGAGGGAGGAATGTTACGAGCTCAGTAAACGTTGTCCCTCCTCAGAGTTAATAAAGGTGTTCCAAATGTCCCAGGTCTTCTTGAATATTTCATGTTTATGTTGTGCAGTGAGGACCAAATCCTCCAATCTCCTCACCTCCTCCACCTTCCTCAGCCAGTGAGCAATGGCTGGGGGGGAGTTCTGTTTCCATTGGATGGGAATACACGCCCTTGCTGCATTGAGCAAATGCCGTACCAGCGACTTGTTATATTTTTTGATAGGGATCTTTGAACGATGCAGTAAGAAAAAAGCGGCATCCTCTGGGATGGTGTAATCGGTAAACTTCTGTGTAATGCAGAGAACTTCGCCCCAGAAGACTTTTAATGTTGGGCAAGACCAGAATATGTGTAGCAGCGTTCCCTCCTACTCATTGCAGCGCCAACATCTACTTGAGGTGGAGGGAAAGCATCTTTGTAATCTGGAGGTTGTCAAGTACCAGCAGGTCATCAGTTTGAAGTTAGTTTCTTGTATTCTAGTGCACAATGAGGATTTAAGGGCGAGAATTATAATCCGTTGCTTTTGTGTCACAGAGAACGTGCAGTTAAGGTCTACCTCCCAGCTGGATAGACAGGGAATATGTGGCTGATTTTTTGGTGTGATTAGCAATGAGTATGTTTGGGATAAAATATGGGCCAACGGGTCAGTTCCTGAGCAAAGGTCCTCAAATGCTGTTTGCTGATGTGCGAAAGCCTGGGGACTATGGAGGGAATGGAGGAAGTGGTGCAGTTGTATCGCTTTCCAGAAGGGAAGTTTGTAAGCTCCCGTTAAGTCAGTCAAATCCGAGATGGATGGCCACTTCCTGTCCACAACAAATTTTGGCTCACATTTAGATTCTCTAAGGCCAGTGTATTCCATCAAATGTAGGCCCGGATCAAATTTAGGGTTACTGGGGGGGGGGGGCGTGGCGACCAAGCAGCGTGATGGCCGCTTTCTGAAAGAGCTCCGCTCAACGCTCTGGGAATTACCACTCTCAAGCCCGCTAATCACGTTACACAGCCGGTGGATCGTGTGCCAGCGACATAGGAGACCCCCGCCGATCGATCGATCATGTGGAGGAGATCGCAGCACCTGTCAAACGCCATGAAATTGCCAGATTTCTATCCGGCCTTAGGCCGCGGGCCACAGAAAGATGGTGGAGGAGGACGGCACACAGAACGACACTCTCAACCTCTAACGTCACCTAAGATGAGACCTGGAGCGGAACTCGCGGTGGAGATGCATGCAGAAGCAGGTACGCAGTCCTCTGATTCAGACTCCCCGAACGTTTCTCCGTCGTCCCGAAGCCCTGTTAAGTCTAAGCCTAGACTGGAACCTGCTACGAGAGCGCATAACCGAACAGATGGGCTAGACATGGAAGTGAGCGATCCGATCGGCAGAGGTACAGCAATCCAGCAACAAGTGGATCCATTCGCACAGTTTCCAATCACAGGTCAGCCCATTTCTGATACTACTCTTAAAGAACTGCTAATGCTGCTGAGGTCATCTTTGCAATCTGACATGGCGGCCTGTCTACATCAATGTAGAGCTGAAATTAGCGACTTGGGGGGAAGAGTGCACCAAGTGGAATCTAGAATGTGCGATGTCACCTCTTCTTTCAATGCGTTGGTGGACTCCGATACAATGCAACAAGAAGCTATCGACAAAATGCAATTAAAAATGGCGGACCTCGAGGACCGTTCCCGTAGAAATAATCTAAAGATCCGAGGGGTCCCGGAAGCAATACTATCACAACAACTCCCATCCTATGCTCAGGACCTTTTCCAAGCACTGGTCCGATCACTGTCTCCACTGGATCTGACGATCGACCGAATCCACAGGGTCCCGAAACCATCATTTTTACCCCAGGAAGTACCCCGGGACGTTTTGCTTAGAGTGCATTTTTTTCAAACTAAAGAAAATATCTTCGAAGCACTTCGAAAAGGTGACAATATCCCAGAGGCGGCCTCTAAACTCCGGATCTTACCAGACCTCTCGCAACACACCTTGCAGCTTTGTCGCAACCTGGCGACCATAACCAAAGCCATGAGGAACCACAAAATCCTGTATAAATGGAAGTACCCTGCCAGTGAGCGATCCGATCGGCAGAGGTACAGCAATCCAGCAACAAGTGGATCCGTTCGCACAGTTTCCAACCACAGGTCAGCCCATTTCTGATACTACTCTTAAAGAACTGCTAATGCTGCTGAGGTCATCTTTGCAATCTGACATGGCGGCCTGTCTACATCAATGTAGAGCTGAAATTAGCGACTTGGGGGGAAGAGTGCACCAAGTGTAATTTAGAATGTGCGATGTCACCTCTTCTTTCAATGCGTTGGTGGACTCCGATACAATACAACAAGAAGCTATCAACAAAATGTAATTAAAAATGGCGGACCTCGAGGACCGTTCCCGTAGAAATAATCTAAAGATCCGAGGGGTCCCCGAAGCAATACTATCACAACAACTCCCATCCTATGCTCAGGACCTTTTTCAAGCACTGGTCCCATCACTGTCTCCACTGGATCTGACGATCGACCGAATTCACAGGGTCCCGAAACCATCATTTTTACCCCAGGAAGTACCCCGGGACGTTTTGCTTAGAGTGCATTTTTTTTCAAACTAAAGAAAAAATCTTGGAAGCACTTCGAAAAGGTGACAATATCCCAGAGGCGGCCTCTAAACTCCAGATCTTACCAGACCTCTCCCAACACACCTTGCAGCTTCGTCGCAACCTGGCGACCATAACCAAAGCCATGAGGAACCACAAAATCCTGTATAAATGAAAGTACCCTGCCAAACTACAAGCGACATACAATGGATCCACCCATCTTATCCACTCCCTGGAGAAGGGGTTGCATCTCCTGAGAACCTGGCAGATCCTGCCATCTGACCATATTCCGGATGCATCTCAGTCGTCAAGCAGACTGCCGATCAAACTGCACAACGACTGGCAAGTAAAGCCACAACGTAGATCCAGTGCTCTCCACACTTGATTCCTTCCTACATTGTCCTCCTTTCCATAGATTCCATCAAAATTCCCTGAGTGTTCATGGTACATGTCAACGTACCGTAAACCCCCACATTGGGCAATTCCATTGCCTGACCTGTATGGGTCTTGTTTCTTCCCCCAGTTCACCTGTTCTATTTTTTTTCTCTTTTTTTCTTTTTTCCGATTGTGTTTTTTTACTCTTTTTGGCGCTTACACATGTCATGGTACTGGCAAAAGGAACTGACTGTTTACCCGTTGATTATACGAGCCCTACTTCTCAAAGGCTTAGCATATACCTGCTTACTACACTCCGATCCGCATAGCCACAACCCATGTAAATATAGGACATATTTGAAGAGTTGTGGTGCACCAACTGTTGCTATACGCACTCCACAATTGGGACCTAGAGGACCGCATTTCTATAAGCCCATGCTATACTCCGGAACTATCAATGATACCCACGCCTACTGTCTAAGACATCTACTGGGACTCAACCACAAATCATCCGAGCACGGTAGTAGATATCGCACTCTAACCAGAGCCCATGAGTATTAACATTCTTTCTCTTAACACGCGTGGACTCAACCACCCTGCTAAAAGGCGATCCCTCTGGAATGAAGCAGTTAAACAAAAGGTTGACATACTGGCAGTGCAAGAAACACACTTTCATAAACTGTCCAAACCACTTTGCACGCACCAGAACTTTCCGTTCATTATCCACTCTTCCATTGCGGCAAGAAAAGAGGCGCCATGATAGCCGTGAGAGATTCGGTGAACTTTGAACTTAAAGACTCCTTTATTGACCCCGGCGGCAGGTTCATCATATTGGTTTGTAATGTAAATCGGATTCCTATTACCTTTGCTTGCATATATGCTCCCAACTCGCACCAATTGAGGTTTCTCAAGAAAGTTATTAAAAAAATGGAGTTGATGCGAGTTGAAAGTTTACTGATTTGCAGGGACTTTACCATGATTTTAGACAAAGAATTAGATACCTCCTCTGGAGTCAGGAACCATTTTCCTAAATTCCGTGAACTTCTGTTACAGGAAGGATTGTATGATGCCTGGCGCTGCCTTAATGCAAGCGAGAGATCATATACATACTATTCCCCTAGATTTAATTCCTACTCCAGACTAGATATGTTCATTACAGATAAGGACTTACTTCATAGGATCACACAATCATCTATATTAGATATCACCTGGTCAGACCATGCTTCTGTATTGATCCACATTACAGGGGGCAGAACCCAAGCTCCATCTCGTATTTGGAGGAACAATGAGACTATATTGCAGGACCCAAAACTCCAAACAGAAATCTCCCAACAACTAGAAGAGTACTTTAAATACAATGACCCGGAGTGCACTAGTCCCTTTACTAATTGGAACGCCCATAAGGCTTTTATAAGGGGAGTTCTGATAAAACTCAATTCCAAAATCCTTAAAACACGCTCTGCTAAACTAAATAATCTACTTAACGAGCTCCGTTCTTTAGAACAAAATAATCAGTCTAACCCATCCCCAGATCTTGCTAATAAATTATTTCAAGTGAGATGCAAAATTAGAGAATGGTACTGTATTCAACATGAACACGCCATGAAAAGACTCAAACTAAATTACTATGGAAACCACAATAGAGCGGGCAAATTTTTGGCCAATCGGTTGAAAGATAAACGTTCCAAAACCGCAATCCCACACCTGTTCCACCCCAAAACCTCGGCAAAGATAGAACACCCCCAGGCAATTGCAGATGCATTCGCAGATTATTATGCATCCCTCTATAATTTACACTTAGATCCTAATACCAATAAACCAACAAAAGAGAACATAGATTCCTTCTTAGCTAACGTCCATCTACCCTCATTGTCATACACTCAACTTCAGGAGTTGGAAGCCCCATTTACTTTAACAGAATTAGAGAAAGCTATTCAATCACTGCCTTTAGGAAAATCCCCAGGCCCCGATGGCCTCTCCAATGTCTACTACAAAAACTTCAGCACCATACTATCCCCCCACCTTATGTCTATCTTTAATATAGCTAGGACAACCGGATATTTCCCAGCAGAAATGCTCAAGGCCTATGTCGTTATTAGGGATGAGACGAACACCCCCCTGTTCGGTTCGCACCAGAACCTGCGAACAGACCTAAACTTCGTGTGAACTTTAGAACCCTATTAAAGTCTATGGGACTCGAACGTTCACAATCTAAAGTGCTCATTTTAAAGGGTAATATGGAGGTTACTGTCCTAAAAAGTGTTTGGGGACCCGGGTCCTGCCCCAGGGGACATGGATCAATGCAAAAAAAAGTTTTAAAAACGGCCGTTTTTTCAGGAGCAGTGATTTTAATAATGATTAAAGTGAAACAATAAAAGTGTAATATTCCTTTAAATTTCGTAGCTGGGGGGTATCTATAGTATGCCTGTGAAGGGGCGCATGTTTCTGGTGCTTAGAACTGTCCCTGCACAAAGTGTCATTTGTGCAGGAAAAAAAGTCTTTTAAGATCACTTGCGGCTATTGTCGGGTCCCGTAATACAGAGAACACTCAATGAGTGTTCTCTGTATTAGCCGACAATTCATTCATTCATTGATAAAAAAAAAAAAAAAAAAGCGTGGGGGTTCCCCTAAATTCAATTACTAGGCCCTTCAGGTCTGACATGGATATTAAGGGGAACCCCATGTCAAATTTAAAAAAAAAATTGACGTGGGGGTCCCCCTAAATATCCATAACCAGACCCTTCAGGTCTGATATGGATATTAAGGGGAACCCCGCATCAAATTAAAAAAAAATTGACGTGGGGGTCCCCCTAAAAATCCATATCAGACCCTTTATCCGAGAACGCAACCTGGCAGGCCGCAGGAAAAGAGGGGGGGACGAGAGAGCGCCCCCCCTCCCTCCTGAACCGTACCAGGCCACATACCCTCAACATTGGAAGGATGCTTTGGGGGTCTGTGACCCCTCAAAGCACCTTGTCCCCATGTTGATGAGGACAAGGGCCTCATCCTTACAACCCTGGCCGTTGGTTGTGAGGGTCTGCGGGCGGGGGGCTTATCAGAATCTGGAAGCACCCTTTAACAAGGGGACCCCCAGATCCCGCCCCCCCCCCCCCTGTTTGAAATGCCGCTGGAGAGCCAGGGGCTCCCCAGTGACGTGTGGGTGACCCCGCCCCCTCTGATGTAACGCAGGTTTCCGTTACATCAGAGGGGGCGGGGTCACCCACACGTCACTGGGGAACCCCTGGCTTCCCTCTCCAGCATCGGGGGGGGGGGGGGTCAGGTGACGGGTGGCCCCGCCCTCCTAATATAAGAAACGTCAGCGCTGGGATCTCTGCAGTGTCTCCGGAGTGGAGACAGAAGAAGGATGTATGGACAGCGCTGGACTGAGAGATCCCCCGTCGCTGGATATGATCATCCATCGCTGGACCCCGGAGACCCGTCGCTGGATAGCAAGAGTGGATTAGCACCGCTGGAATCTTTTTTTTATTTTTAATAAAGGAATTTTTCAAAAGTGTGTTTGTCTTATTTAACCATTTTGACACTTTCTTTGTGAAATGGTAGGGGTACTTTTGTACCCCCTTACCATTTCAAACAGGGGGGGGGCGGGATCTGGGGGTCCCCTTGTTAAAGGGGGCTTCCAGATTCTGATAAGCCCCCTGCCCGCAGACCCTCACAACCAACGGCCAGGGTTGTGAGGATGAGGCCCTTGTCCTCATCAACATGGGGACAAGGTGCTTTGAGGGGTCACAGACCCCCAAAGCATCCTCCCAATGTTGAGGGTATGTGGCCTGGTACGGTGCAGGAGGGAGGGGGGGCCGCTCTCTCGTCTCCCCCTCTTTTCCTGCGGCCTGCCAGGTTGCGTGCTCGGATAAAGGGTCTGATATGGATTTTTAGGGGGACCCCACGTCAATTTTTTTTTAAATTTGAGGTGGGGTTCCCCTTAATATCCATATCAGACCTGAAGGGTCTGGTTATGGATATTTAGGGGGACCCCCATGTCATTTTTTTTTTAAATTTGACACGGGGTTCCCCTTGATATCCATGTCAGACCTGAAGGGCCTGGTAATTGAATTTAGGGGAACCCCCACGCTTTTTTTTTTTTTTTTTTTTTTTTTTATCAATGAATGAATGAATTGTCGGCTAATGCAGAGAACACTCATTGAGTGTTCTCTGTATTACGGGACCCGACAATAGCCGCAAGTGATTTTAAAAGACTTTTTTTCCTGCACAAATGACACTTTGTGCAGGGACAGTTCTAAGCACCAGAAACATGCGCCCCTTCACAGGCATACTATAGATACCCCCCAGCTATGAAATTTAAAGGAATATTACACTTTTATTGTTTCACTTTAATCATTATTAAAATCACTGCTCCTGAAAAAACTGACGTTTTTAAAACTTTTTTTTGCATTGATCCATGTCCCCTGGGGCAGGACCCGGGTCCCCAAACACTTTTTAGGACAGTAACCTGCATATTACCCTTTAAAATGAGCACTTTAGATTTCTCCCATAGACTTGTATAGGGTGTTCCGGCTTTTCGAATTTGCTGCGAACAGCCCAAATTGTTCACTGTTCGCTGAACAGGCGAACAGGCAATGTTTGAGTAGAACATGAGTTCGACTCGAACTCGAAGCTCATCCCTAGTCGTTATGCTACCTAAGCCAGGGAAACCTTCAGATACTCCAGTTAACTTCCGCCCCATATCTCTTCTCAATGGGGATATCAAGTTGTATGCTAAAGTGATAGCAAATAGAATCTACGATATCATGCCTACCTTGGTGGGTCCAGACCAAACCGGATTCATGAAGGGGAGACAAGCTTCAGACGCCACACGACACCTAGCTAGGGCCCGGGGAACGCCTTCTCTGCTTCTCTCAATAGATGCGGAGAAGGCGTTCGACAGGGTCCAGTGGGAATACATTGAAGCGACACTAAGAAAATTTGGCTTCCAAAACGAAGCCCTGTCAGCTATCTTGGCGCTTTACTCCAATCCCTCTGCCCAAGTCTTTACTCTGGGGCTCCTATCCAAAACTTTCACTATATCGAATGGCACCCGCCAGGGGTGTCCTTTATCACCGCTAATCTTCAACCTGATGATAGAGCCCCTGGCGGAGGCCATTCGATCCCATCCACAAATCTCAGGACTCAAAATCAAACGAAAGGAACACATAGTTAACTTGTTTGCAGATGAAATCATTCTTTTTTTTTATCAAATCCGGTTGTATCCCTCCCGTTCACACATGGCATTTTAGAAGCATTTGGTCGGATATCTTATTATAAGGTAAATTTTAACAAATCCCTTATACTAGATCTAGACCTAAATCCCCACGTGAGCTCACATTTGCAACAAGTATATCCTTATGTATGGGCCCCTAAACAGATTCCCTACCTCGGCATCCAATTAACAGCAAACCTGTCCCAGTTAGCGGATGTCAACATAAAAGCTCTTTTACAAGACGTTAAAAACACCCTTTCTAAAATCTCACGTACCGAATTATCGTGGGCAGGGAGAATAGCATCATACAAAATGTTAATCCTACCGAAAATCCTCTACATATTTAGAACTCTCCCAATACCATATAAAGCCTCACACTTTCAGGAATTAACCAAACTTCTCAAACAGTACATATGGCAGGGCAAAAGAGCCAGATGCCCAATTAACAAACTCATAGTGCATAGGAAAGTGGGAGGCATGGGCCTTCCTGATATTAAGGATTATTATTGGGCAGCCATACTAGCACAAGCAAAACTCTGGTTCCTCCCCAACCCTGAACCACTATGGGTAAACATTGAGGCGTCTATAGCAAACGCCCAACCTGCAAGTCCCCTTCTCTTAGCAGACACCTGGAAACCCAGATCTTTAACATGCCTCTCCCCACCCATTACAGCGACCATAGTAGCCTGGAGGCATCTTCAGCAGCAGCAACTGATGGGGATGCCCCGTACTAACGTTAGAATCCCGATTCGAACTTTGGAAATATTGCTTCCTTACAGCAATATTACTATGTGGAAAGACAATTTACCCCAAACGAGTACATTTTTATACAACCAGGTGTCCTCTTTTCTATTGAGATCTCCTCCAACAAACATTGAAATACATAAGTGTATATGGCAATATTATATGTCTCCCAATACCAGAGATAAAGGCATCTCACTTTTATATAATACTCTACAGCACAAACAACTTTTGGTGAAATCCTCCTCTATGCTTACTTGGGAGAGAGATTTAAACCAAATCTACGATATCAATCAATGGAGCTCTGCCCTCAGATACAATTACAAAGCTTCACGTTGCGTTAGCCATTGGGAGCTTACCCAGAAGATATTACACAAGTGGTATAGAACCCCTCACCAATTAGCAAGAATGTTCTCTACTCACTCGTCTCTATGTTGGAGAGACTGCGGCAGTGTAGGCACCATACTACATATATTTTGGCACTGCAAAAACGTCTCTAGCTATTGGAGGAAGCTATTCAGCATACTTGCAGAAATTACGGGAGTGCTGCAGTCCCCAAACCCAGCTCTAGCGGTTCTCCATCTCGGTATTGACAAATATCCGCCCGAATTCCGTATAGTAGTGACACACATACTTATCACGGCCAAGTTGGTTATAGCCCGACATTGGAAAAGTGCATTATCTCCAAACCCATCAGAAGTTCTAGTCCAGGTGAACCTAAACTTTCACTATGAAAGATTGTTAGCTCTTAGGAAATCTTATGGCAATAAATTTTACTCACAGTGGAAATGTTGGACAGAGTGGTATAAGAAATGATTATTATTTTCATTAGCAGTAGTATCCCCTGAACAGGTCCCAAAAATTGACTCTTACACCATAATACATCTGATGTTATCCAGTTCCACTCTGGAGGGCCCCTCCGTCACAGCGTTATCCCAATTTGGGGTGCGGAGGGAGCCATCCAGAGATCCGAATACCATAGAGTGTACTGATCAATTGAAATTGTGGGTCAACCCCTCAATGTGACTGATCGAGTTCATAACCATAGATTCATGTGTAAAGCCAGTAGATGGAAAACGTGCTGCCACTTGTAAGCGACATTTTGAATTGCTTTTGTTATGTTTTTGATTTGCTTTTGATTTGTTTGTTTTTTTTTTACTCATTTTAATTCGTATCATCTATTGATCTGTAGCATTCATTATAATTCATCGCTACCTGTATCCGTCTTCTTTGTTCCTGTTGTATTACTTTGAAACTTTAAAAACCTAATAAAAATGATAAAAAAAAATAAAAAATTTAGGGTTACTGAGTATTGGGAGTAGTGGTGAGTCCTTGGCCGTGAGGTCCGTGTGCTTCAAGGTAGTTCCCAATAGCGGATGTGACTTCACCCCATGGGGGAGTTCCCCATAACACCACAACGCTCCTTTCAGTGGGATGTGAGTTTGGGATGGTTCAAGCTGCACCCATAATTTGGTTGGTCTTGTTTCATCTCCAGTCGAGTATCTGGCGTAAGTGTCAGGGCTTTGCCCACATGAAACAGGCAAATGCGTGTGTACCGCTGGGCAAACCAGGCATTGGCGCGAGCGTGTGCTCCGGTGCGCACCCCAGGCACATGCACGTGCGCGACGGGCATGTGTGCGCGCACAGCGTTAGCGCTGTTTGGCACCAGTGGCCTTACTTAAGGAGGGCAGCTGCACTTGCTCTGTGCTGTTTGTCTGCAGCTCTGTATCTGAGTTTCCTGTACCTTGCCTGCTGATCATATTCTCTGACCCGGCTCTTGATTGACCTTGCTGACCTCTCCTGACCCGATCCCGGCCTGCCTGACCTTGCTCTGAAGGGAGAGGCCCAGCAACTGAGGAACCCCAGGGGAGGACTCTTCAGGAGAAGGCCGTGTGCAAGGCTGGCTTCTCTGAAGGAGCCTGGAGGCTTAGTTGAAGGACGCAACCTGGATCAACACTCATACGGTATCGTCGGTTTGGCTGAGAGAACCTGGTACCATATGTTAGCTCTTTAACCACTTAAAGAGGGATTTCACTGTAAAAAAAAATATTAAAAGCCAGCAGCTACAAATACTGTATGTAGCTGCTGACTTTTAATAAATGGACACTCACCTGTCCCAGGATCCAGCGATGTCGGCTACCGAGGCTGATCTATCGCTCGGCTCTCGGCTGCTGCCGCCGCCATTCTAGGTGAGGAAATCAGGATGTGAAGCATTGCGGCTTCACTTCCCGGTTCCCTACTGCGCATGCGCGAGTCGTGCAGCGCAATAGAAATGGTCTGCGCTGTCTCTGGGAGCCGTGTGTGTCCCAGCAGACAGCGCGCTGGGAGAGGAAACAGCATAGACTCCCGTGGGAGTCTATGCATGGAAGTGGGTGCAAATATCTGTCTTCAGTGGCGAGATTGACACATCGCTGGCCCCATCACCTAGTATGGACTTAAAGGAAAAGCCCTACTCCGAAAAAACGACATTGGGGGTCCCCCCCAAGGTCCATATAAGGCCCTTATTTGAGCAACGGCCAGGTTTGTCGGGAAGAGGCCCTTGTCCTCATCAGCATCGCACCGCCCCATGTTGAGGGCACGCGGCCTGGTACGGCTCAGGAGGCGGGGGCGCTCGCTCGTCCCCACCCCCTTTCTTGACTGGCTGGGTTGCGTACTCGGATAAGGGTCTTATATGGACCTTGGGGGGGGGGACCCCCACTTCCGTTTATTCGGCGTAGGGCTTCCCCTTTAAGTCCATACCAGGCGACGGGGCCAGTGACGAGTCAATCTCGCCGCCGAAGACGGTGACATTGACTTCCTTCGCTAGTCCCGGCTACCTGGAGCCGCGTTCAAAATGAACAGACTTTCCTCCGTGTGTGGGCAAGTCCGTTCATTTCAAAAGTATGGTGGACTCCCGCCAAAAGTCTGGTTGTGTGTGGGCAGGTCCGCTCATTCGGCAATTCCGGCAGATAGTCTGATCGCGTGTACGCGGCATGACAGACTCCATGAATGGAAGGCTTATGATTTTTATTGAAAAAGGGTGGCTATATTTGGTCACTGATTTATATTTATTTTTTAAATGTCAGAAATGTTTATTTGTAAATTTTGAGTTGTTTGTTTTTTATTCTCACTGTAAGGCTGGATTCACACTGCTCTCATGACTTCCGATCCGACTTTACCCTGCAACTTCAGGTTCGACTTCTATGCGACTTCAATGGACAGAATCCGACTTTGAGATGATTACGACTTGTCCTTTGATCAATTAAAACAATTCCTTTGCTTCTGGATACCAGACCCTTATCTGAACATGCATCCCGGCAGGTCAGAAAAGGAGGGGGGGGCGCTCGCTTGTTCCCTTCCTCCTGGACCATACCAGGCCACATGCCCTTAACATGGAAAGGTGGTTGCTTTGGGGCAGGGGTGCTCTGTGCCCTCCACCTCAAAGCACCTTGTTGATGTGGTCAAGGGCCTCTTCCTGACAACCCTGGGCACTGGTTGTGGGGTTCTGCAGGTAGAGGTCTCTTGGAATCTGGAAGCCCCTTTTAATAAGGGGGCCCCCAGATCCCGGTTCTTCCCCTATGTGAATGAGTATGGGGTACATTGTACCCCTACCCATTGATGACTTTTTTTATTAGAAATTAGGAATGTCCCCCATCGTAGCTCCAACGTGTGTTCTTTCGGTCTTCTCCCTCGGCTGATATCGTCTCTCTCTGGTGATGTCTTCTTCCTTCAGTCTTCTCCCTCTGCTGATGTCTTCTCCCTCCAGTGATGTCTTCTCCATCCTCTGATGTGTTGTCTTCTGCCGCCTCCAAACCCGCTGAAAATAAAAAACTCAGTCCTGACACTGCCTACAGCTGTTGCTTTGGGGCGTGGCCATCTGGTGAAGTCACCCGGAGACCCAGTTCCTTTTGCCCCATGGAATTTGGAGGGGGGCTACGCCTTTTTTTTTTTTTTTGGCATGGGGTTTCCCCCCAAAATCTATATCAGACCGAAGGGTCTGGTATCGTCTTGGAGGGGACCCCACGCCGTTTTTTTATTTTTTTATTTTTCATTTTGGCGTGGGATTCCCATTCAAGATCCTCAGAGCACAGGTCGCATGCCACAAGTTGGATCATTTAAGATGATGGTCTGACTTGGACTTACATTCAAATCAATGGGCTAAAATCGTGTCCAAGTTGGACCAAAGTAGTGCAGGAACCTCTTTCAGCGTTAGACCGACAGTCGGACCAGTTAAGACGGCTCTCATAGGGAACCATTGATTTTGACATGTCATGCGACTTGTGCTCTTGAAGTCGGAGCGTATGTCGGACCAGTGTGAACCGGCCCTCCCAGATGAGCTGCACTAAGGAGGTTACATATCTTAAAGTGATACTAAAATCTCGTTTTGTTTTTTTGTTTGTTAAAAATAACAAACATGTTATACTTACCTGCTTTGGGTAATGGTTTTGCACAGAGTAGCCCAGATCCTCCTCTTCTCGGGTCCTCCGCTGGCGCTCCTGGCCCCTCCCTCCTGTTGAGTGCCCCCACAGCATGCAGCTTGCTATTGGGGCACCCAAACTGAGTAACAGCTCCATGTGTCCATTCAGACACAGAGCGGCAGCCTGGTCCCACCCCATCTCTCCTCATTGGCTCATTGACTTTGATTGACAGCACCAGGAGTCAATGGCACTTCGCTGCTGTCTCAGCCAATGAGGATGGAGAGTCACGGGTGGTCTAGACTCTCCTGTAGCATCACTGGATCGAGATAGGGCTGAGGTAAGTATCGGGGGGCTGAGGGTCCTGCTGCACACAGAAGGTTTTTTACCTTAATGATAAAACCTTCTGCCTACAACCACTTTAAAAAAAAAATGCATTAAGGAAAAACATCCTTCAGCCTTCACAACCATGTACTGTACCTGGAGAGGAATCAGGTTGAAGGGCCGTGCCCAGAGGGTGGTGATTAAAGGCATGTTTTCTTAATTGTCTGAAATTGTGAGCGGTGCGCCCCAGGGCTCCATCCTGGGACCAATTCTGTATAACTTGTTTAGCTTGGTCATAAATGTTATAGAGGTTGGAATAAATAGAATTTTTTTTAAAACGCAGTATTTGCTGACAAACCTAAGCAGAATTCTAACTTCACAACAGGACACAGGAACTTTACAAGAAGACCTAGTTAATCATTGCCTACCGGGGGTACTTTCACCCCCTTCCTGCCCACGCCAAATTTTCAGCTTTCATCTCTGTCACACTTTGAAGGACAATTGTGCGGTCATACAACACTGTACCCATATGGCGTTTTTATAATTTTTTTATCACACAAACAGAGCTTTCGTTTGGTAGTATTTAATCACCACTGGGATTTTTTTCAAGTATACATTTTTATTCAAGCCAAAACAAGGGAGAGAACCACACATTACAGACATGAGTGAGAACACCAACATAATCATAGAAATCATACAGAGGTTAGCTAACATTCAAAATAGCTCATTGTCCATGTATCAATATACACTCCTGTATCCAGTGCCCAACTCAAGCCCAGGTCACACACAACCCGGATCCGGATCCGGCGGGAGAGTCAGTGTCGGGCTCTCTCCCTCTGCCCCCTCCCCCGTCTGCCATATAAAGGGGAAGATCTGACTTTTGTCGCAAGAGGGGCATGACTGGGGGGTGAGTTCCGGAATAAAGGGGGGGGGATAGGGAAGGAGGGTTAGAAAGGAAAGGAAAGAAAAAGAAGGCAGAAAGAGAAGACATGGCGGCAGTCGAGGTTTACGAGTTCCCAAGAAAGAAGGAGGAATGTTACGAGCTCAGTAAACGTTGTCCCTCCTCAGAGTTAATAAAGGTGTTCCAAATGTCCCAGGTCTTCTTGAATATTTAATGTTTATGTTGTGCAGTGAGGACCAAATCCTCCAATCTCCTCACCTCCTCCACCTTCCTCAGCCAGTGAGCAACGGCTGGGGGGGAGTTCTGTTTCCATCGGATGGGAATACACGCCCTTGCTGCATTGAGCAAATGCCGTACCAGCGACTTGTTATATTTTTTGATAGGGATCTTTGAACGATGCAGTAAGAAAAAAGCGTCATCCTCTGGGATGGCGTAATTGGTAAACTTCTGTGTAATGCAGAGAACTTCGCCCCAGAAGACTTTTAATGTTGGGCAAGACCAGAATATGTGTAGCAGCGTTCCCTCCTACTCATTGCAGCGCCAACATCTACTCGAGGCGGAGGGAAAGCATCTTTGTAATCTGGAGGTTGTCAAGTACCAGCAGGTCATCAGTTTGAAGTTAGTTTCTTGTATTCTAGTGCACAATGAGGATTTAAGGGCGAGAATTATAATCCGTTGCTTTTGTGTCACGAGAACGTGCAGTTAAGGTCTACCTCCCAGCTGGACAGACAGGGAATATGTGGCAGATTTTTTGGTGTGATTAGCAATGAGTATGTTTGGGATAAAATATGGGCCAATGTGTCAGTTCCCAAGCAAAGGTCCTCAAATGCTATTTGCTGACGTGTGAAAGCCTGGGGACTAGGGAGGGAATGGAGGAAGTGATGCATTTGTATCGTTTTCCAGAAGGGAAGTTTGTAAGCTCCCGTTAAGTCAGTCAAATCCGAGATGGATGGCCACTTCCCGTCCACAACAAATTTTGGCTCACATTCAGATTCTCTAAGGCCAGTGTATTCCATCAAATGTAGGCCCGGATCAAATTTAGGGTTACCGAGTATTGGGAGTAGTGGTGAGTCCTTGGTCGCGAGGGCCGTGTGGAGTGCTACGTGTTGACTATGCTTCAAGGTAGTTCCCAATAGCGGGTGTGACTTTACCCCATGGGGGAGGTCCCCATAACACCACAACGCTCCTTTCAGTGGGATGTGAGTTTGGGATTGTTCAAGCTGCAGCCATAATTTGGTTTGCTTCTTTCATCTCCAGTCGAGTATCTGGCCTAAGTGTCAGGGCTTTGCCCACACGAAACGGGCGAATGCGCGTGCGCCGCTGGGCAAACCAGGCATCGGCGTGCGTGTGTGCGCCGGTGCGCACCCCAGGCGCATGCACGTGCGCGACGGGCATGTGTGCGCGCACAGCGTTAGCGCTGTTTGGCACCAGTGGCCTTACTTAAGGAGGGCAGCTGCACTTGCTCTGTGCTGTTTGTCTGCAGCTCTGCATCTGAGTTTCCTGTACCTTGCCTGCTGATCGTATTCTCTGACCCGGCTCTTGATTGACCTTGCTGACCTCTCCTGCCCCGATCCCGGCCTGCCTGACCTTGCTTTGGACTCGACTTCTGTTGCTGAACCTCTGCCTGTCTGTGACCTCGCTTTAGCCTGCTGAATATACCTGAATGCCTTACCTGTTGTGACCTGGCCTGTCTGACCATCCCTCTGCTCACTTCAAGTGTACTGTGCTCCATCCTGGTCCTGCTGCTGCTATTCCTGTGTCTGCTGACCACTGACTGCTGATCCATCATCCACTCTGCCATCCCCTGCAGTTTCCAGTTTCCGGAGGATCATCTCTTCACTCAGCACCAGCCACTGCTACCAGCTCAGACACTCCTACCCCACTGTGCTCACGGGGCCACTGTCTCCATTCCAGTGGTCTCTGAACCAGAGCTGTAAGAGAGGTCAAGTCAGGCTCACCACCAGGTACCTAACACTAAGTGTGAAGCGAGATAGTATTGTCATACGTCGGGTAGAGCTTGGCCGCCGCAGTGTTTAGGGAGTGTCATTTGAGAGTGGCGAAGCCTGGTCTTTTTATGTGCCCATACAAATCTAGTAAAGAGGGCTTGCACTTGCTTAAAAAAGGTGGGTGGGATATGGACTGGTAGGGCTTGTAAAAGATAAATAAATTTGGTCAGTATGCTAATTTTAAGAAGGTTGTATCTCCCAAACCAGGAGTGGAGGCCGGTGTGCCACTTCTCCAGTAGGATGCGAGTCTTGGTCAATAATGGGGGGAAGTTAAAGTGGAGGGCCACCCTGAAAAACAAAAATACATAAAAATGTAGAAAAAAAATCAGAAAAAAAAATGATTTTTTTTTTTTAACTTACCAGAAATGCCTGTTGCTAGGCACATCGTCCTAATCTGCCTCTTCCTCCTCCGCAGTGATCTTCTGTCTTCTCTCCTCCGTGTGGTGTCTTCTGGGTAATGGGTCCCACAACACAGCGCGCCCCATTTACAAAGCGCTGTGCGACTCGCGCATGCGCAGTCGGAAACGGGCAGTGAAGCCGCAAGGCTCCACTGCCTGTTTCCCTTGGGCGGCCGACATCGCAGGCGCCCTGGACAGGTTAGTCTGCTTATTAAAAGTCAGCAGCTACAGTGTTTGCAGCTGCTGACTTTTACATTTTTTTTTTTTTAAACTGGCCCTCCTCTTTAAGGTCAAACGTCCGTAGAATGTCAGAAGGCATTTTCGTGCCTAGATACTTCAATGCAGTGTTTGTCCACTTAAAACGGAAATTAGCTTGCAGGTCCAGTAAGGTGTGAGGGGTGACCGCTACCCCCATAGCTTCAGATTTAGAAAAGTTTATTTTTAGATGGGAGATTGCCCCTTAAACTTCAAATTCCCAAAGGAGATTTGGTAAGGAGATTCTGGGATTCGTTAGGGAGAATAAAAGGCCACCAGCATTTGCAGAAATTTTGCAGTGATGGCTACTTACTTGGAGCCCTGTGATGTCCGGGTTTGAACTGATGGTGCAAAGAAACGGTTCTAGTGAGAAGGCAAAGAGAAGGTAGGGATAACGGGCACCCCTGTCTTGTTCCGTTCTCAATAGGGAATGCACTCGAGAGCACTTAACCCTTGTACACACGGTTGGACATTCCAACAACAAAATCCATCGGATTTTGTCCGAAACTTGTGCTGCATACACACGGTCAGACAAAGTTGTCGGAAAATCCAATCGTAAGCAACGTGATGGCGTTATTTCGTTATGACAGGACTACGTTCAGGCTAGTAGCCAATAGCTTTGGTCTAGGAATTTGATCTGAGCATGCGTGGCACTTTGTCCAATTGTAATTCTCTAAACACAATCGGACAAAGTCCGATCGGATCATGTTGTCGGAAATTTTTATAGCCCAGCTCAAAAACTTTGTCCGTCGGATATTCTGACGGAAACAGTCCCAAACACAGTCGGATTATCCGACAACACGGTCCGATCGGACCGTGTGTACAAGGACTTACACAGAAGAAGCAATATTAACAGTTAACAGTTATTTCCTGAGGGGGGGGGGGCTAACCCATCATCAGCCCCCCCCCCATCAAAAAATTGACCAAACAGATCTCACATAATTTCAGAGATATTCCACATAAAAATAAAGATATTAGGTGGTACATATGGAGGGGTTGCCCCCCCAACAAGCAATTTTTTGGTCAAAAAAAATTCAGCCTAATAGATATTTATCAGATCCGGTAATATCTATTGGTATTGACGTTAGATCTCACATAATTTCAGAGATATTCCACATAAAAATAGAGATAGTAGGTGGTGCATAAGGACAGGCTGCCGCTCTCCCGTCCACAAGAAATTTTCTGGGCAAAAATGATTCAGGCTAATAGATATTCATTAGATCCAGTATGATCAAGAGATTTTAACGTTAGATCTCACATCATTTCAGAGATATTCCACATAAAGGTAGCGATATTAGGTGGTACATAAGGACAGGATGCCCCCCCCCCCCCACATGCAATTTTCTGGCCAAAAATCATCTAGGCTAATAGATATTCCTTAGATCAGGTAAGATCAAGTAGTTTTAACGTTAGAGATATTAGGTGGTGGTACATAAGGATGAGATTAAATCTCACATAATTACCCCCTCTTATCAAATTTTCTGGCCAAAAAAATCACGCCGACTAATTGATATTCATTGGATCCAGTAAGATCAAGTGATTTTAATGTTTGATTATCCATAATTATCCATAATTACAGGGATATTATGGATATTTGGTAGCAATGCATGCATATCCATACTAGTGTCTATATCAGAGCCGATAATGAGCATTTTCACGTGTACCAGTGAGGAGTGGCCGTGACGCGATACCGGAAGTGAAGTAAGACTGGCGGAAGACGCCGGTACACCATCTTACTTTATGCGCTGTCTTGTTTTTTTAATGTGAGAGTCTTATCTTGTTTTTTAACTGATTGAACCTAATTTTTAATAAAATACTACACTATTGGAGCCCCTCTTCTCTCCCTATATTTTATCTTTGAGCTGTACACATCAGCGGATATCGCCATCGTAGATACTATCTAATGATACAGTGAGGTTTGGCCCTCTGGTGGCCTAGCATGGATATACACGTTATTCCAATAATTTATTATTGAAGATCCCCTGGTGGCTAAGAACGGAATGGAAGCTGTCTAATATACCTGATGTGCCTGTTTTCAAAATCTTTGAGGTGAGAGTTCTGGGAGCATAGAGTTTCCTGTGTTTAGAATGATGAACATCTTTCTTTACACCATTCCTTGAACGCATCTGATGCTATCAAACCAAGATTTTGGGACTGATTTTTGGGACTTTTCTTTGTGCCTATTTTTTATGCATTTTTATGCATTTATATATTTCTCTATGCACGTATATTAATTTTGATTTTAAGCACTTAGCACTTTTTAGTAACTTTTAGGTTGCGCAGGACCATTCCATATCTATACCAGTGAGGAGTGCCATTGAGCATACTGAGGTATGCTGAAATTATGTGGGACATTAATTGACAGGTGTGTCCAAGCCCAGTGAAGCCTGAAGCACAGTGCCAGAAGCCAGAGTGAAACTTCAGAGGGCTTTGGTGAAGGAGCCAACCGGGTGCCCATCTACGGTAGCTGGCTCAAAACCAATGACACGAAGAGACAGCAGCGAAAGTCCAAACCCTTGCAGAGGGCCCCACGTTGTTGCCTCCAAGCAACCCAGTGTCCCGTTTCCTTTGACACATGCTGCCTAATGTCGGAGAGTCAATGCACACCAGGCTCCCAGATCTTAGCGCAGACTTAAGCCCGATCAGAATCTCCGCAGACAGGAGAGCAGATACAAACCACTCAACAGGCCATGGCCACCACTTCCTATATGCTCCCTGACAAGCTGGTTGTTGCCATCCAAGTAAAGGGTGTCTACACCAAGACCCTTCTGGATACTGGAGCTTAAGTGACCCTCTCTACAGAGGCTTCTATGACAGGCACCTCAAGAAGCTGCCTTTACAGAATTTGGAAGAGCTGCAGATATGGGGCATTGTGACTCAGAACTTCCCCTATGATAGCTATCTACCGGTCAAGCTGACCTTCGATCCCTTCATGGCTGGGAAAGCCAAGATTTTTGACACTCGGACAGTGGTCTGTCCTCGCCCACCAAGGGCCAGTAAAAGTTCTCTCATCATAGTGACCAATACTGATCTTGTCAAAAGTCTGTTGACACCTCTTGTTCTGGAGCCGTGCACTTCAACTACAAGTCTGCACCCCATGCAGCCTGAGACAAGCCTACCAGCACCTGGTACAAAAACAGAAGGCTCCAGCTGAAGGAGTGGGAAAGATCTGGTGCTTGGACCAGTGTGAGAGGTTTAACAGCCTGGTAAAGTGGCCTATTTACGAGCATCTGCCAAGCTAAATTGGAAGCAACCGGACCCTTTCATTGTCCTTGAATCGGATGGACAGAGAGAAGACATGGGTGTGGAGATAATTCCCGAGGTGGTTTCAACCAAAGGATTGCAAAGAAGATCTTGGTTAGTGTCCACAACATAACAGCCTCGCCAGTGAATATACCGGCTCAGATATTGCTGGGACAAGTGAATCTGATCACCCCAGTCTGATTTGTTGGGGGAGAAAAGCATGGGAAGCACTTGATCTTACCGGATCCAACCAATATCTATTAGCCTGAATGATTTTTGGTCTGAAAATTGCATGTCCTTATGTACCACCTAATATCTCTATTTTGATGTGGAATATCTCTGAAATTATGTGAGACCTAATGTTAAAACCACTTGATGTTACTGGATCTAATGAATATCTATTAGCCTGAATGATTTTTGGCCAGAAAATTTGATAAGGGGGGGCTAACCCGTCCATATGTACCACCTAATATCTCTATTTTGATGTGGCATATCTCTGAAATTATATGGGATCTAATGTTAAAAATGTTAAAACCCACTTGATCTTACCGGATCTAAAGAATATCTATTAGCCTGAATAATTTTTGAACAGAAAATTTGATAAGGGGGGCTAACCCCCTCCTTATGTAAGACCTAATATCTCTATTTTGATGTGGAATATCTCTGAAATTATGTGATATCTAACGTTAAAAGCACTTGATATTACCGGATCTAATGAATATCTATTAGCCTGAATGATTTTTGGGCAGAAAATTTGAGAAGTCACCCTCATTAATCACTTAATAAGTCTCTAATTATGTGAGATCTAACGTTTAAACCACTTGATCTTACCGGATCTAACAAATAGCTTTGAAAATAGCTGTTTGGTCAATTTTTTGATAAGGGGGGTGGATGATGGGTTAGCCCCCCCCAGCAAATAACTGTTAATATTGCTTCTTCTTCTAACCTGATCTAACAAAGATCTAACAAACTGCATAAGATTTTTTCAAAAATTTTGATATGGGGGGCTAACCCGGCAGAGGTTGCAAAATCTGAAGCTGTGCATGGTAGCCAATTAGCTTCTAACTTCAGCTTCTTCAATTAAGCTTTGAAAAAAAACAAAAAAAAACCTTCAAGCGTATGGGTTTCCATGCTGCACTGCATCAATTTTTTTAGTAATAAGAATGGTATCATTAGCAGTAATCAGCATTGATTCATGAAGAATCATTCTTGCCAAACCAATCTACTAACCTTCTATGAGGAGGTGACTTGCCATCTAGATAAAGGAAGGCCTGTAGACGTGGTGTATCTAGATAAAGGAAGGCCCGTAGACGTGGTGTATCTGGATTTTGCAAAAGCATTTGACACAGTTCCCCATAAACACTTACTGTACAAAATAAGGTCTGTTGGCATGGACCATAGATTGAGTACATGGATTGAAAACTGGCTACAAGGGTGAGTTCAGAGGGTGGTGATAAATGGGGAATACTCGGAATGGTCAGGGGTGGGTAGTGGGTCCCCCCAGGGTTCTGTGCTGAGACCAATCCTGTTTAATTTGTTCATAAACGACCTGGGGGATGGGGTTAACAGTACAATCTCTGTATTTGCAGACGATACAAAGCTAAGCAGGGCAATAACTTTTCCGCAGGATGTGGAAACCTTGCAAAAAGATCTGAACAAATTAATGGGGTGGGCAACTACATGGCAAATGAGGTTTATTGTAGAAAAATTTAAAATAATGCATTTGGGTGGCAAAAATATAAATGCAATCTATACACTGGGGGGAGAACCTCTGGGGGAATCTAGGATGGAAAAGGACCTGGGGGTCCTAGTAGATGATAGATAGGCTCAGTAAGCCAAGCTGCTGCTAACAAAGCAAACAGAATATTAGCATTAAAAAGGGTGATCAACTCCAGAGATAAAACGATAATTCTCCCGCTCTACAAGACTCTGGTCCGGCCACACCTGGATTATGCTGTCCAGTTCTGGGCACCAGTCCTCAAGAATGATGTACTAGAAATGGTGGGAGTACAAAGAAGGGCAACAAAGCTAATAAAGGGTCTGGAGGATATTAGTTATGAGGGAAGGTTGCGAGCGCTGAACTTATTCTCTCTGGAGAAGAGACGCTTGAGAAGGGATATGATTTCAATATACAAATACTGTACTGGTGACCCCACAATAGGGAGAAAACTTTTTCGCAGAAGGGAGTTTAACAAGACTCGTGGCCACTCATTGAAATTAGAAGAAAAGAGGTTTAACTCTGGATGTCAGAGGGGGCCAGTCTGGATGTCAGAGGGAGACCAGTCTGGATGTCAGAGGGGGGCCAGTCTGGATGTCAGAGGGGGCCAGTCTGGATGTCAGGGGGGCACCAGATGTATGGAGGACTGATGGGGACACCAGATGTTAGGAGGACTGATGGGGACACCAGATGTTAGGAGGACTGATGGGGACACCAGATGTAAGGAGGACTGATGGGGACACCAGATGTAAGGAGGACTGATGGGGACACCAGATGTAAGGAGGACTGATGGGGACACCAGATGTAAGGAGGACTGATGGGGACACCAGATGTAAGGAGGACTGATGGGGACACCAGATGTAAGGAGGGGCTCCACTGATGGAGACACAGATGTGAGGGAGGCTGCTCTGATGGGGCACCTGATGTAAGGAGGGACTCTGCTGGGAGCACCTGATGGCATCTGGTGGCATGCCACGTGGCTAGTGACACGCTCATGGCTCCTACTGATTCTGCATTATGGTGAGTTGAATGATTTTATTTTATATTACAATGTAATAATAGAAATAATGTGCTTCAATCATCCTGACACCATAACAATGATGGCCCCGGGATGATTGAAGCGCCAACACCAGGTATTTGGAGTATCTTTATCTGCTGATTGTCAAACTCTGGAAAACACATATTGCTATTGTGGTGTAGGATCTGGGGCTGCTGTCCCTCCATCCCTCCCCACCTTTCCCTCTCCATCCCACATTCACCTCAGACTCTAACCACACCCCTCTGAGCCACGCCCATTTAATCCACGTCCACTATTTTACGTAAACCACGCCCATATGTTGCCGTGGCGTGCCGCATTTTCACCTTTCCCTATGTCAAGCCTATAACCTTATGCCCCGCCCCTAATTATAATACAACTCTGCCTACAGCCAAAAAAGTGTCCCGGATTTTTTTTTTAGAATGTATGCAACTATGCAATTAAGAGGTGCAAGGCTCAGTTTGCACATCACGTCCAACCAGATACAGTGATCTCCAACAATGGCCCAAAATTTGCCACTGAATGGTAGTTTGAGCATGTTACTTCCTCACCACGTCAGCCACAGGCTAATGGCAAAGCTGAATCAGCTGTAAAGATTGTAAAAAATGTATGCAAGAAAGCACAAAGTGATGGTAAAGACCCATGGAAGGCCATTTTACATGGGAGAAAAACTCCAACTGAAGGCATGGATAGTAGTCCGGCACAAAGACTGATGTCAAGGAGATTAAAGACCTCCTTACCAGTAGCAAATAGGCTGCTTGAACCCTCTGTCAACCAAGGTGTTGCAGAAAAGTTAAGGATTAAGAGACAAGTGTCAAAGGCACGATATGACACATCGGCCAGAGATTTGCCAGAATTGAATATTGGGAAATTAATCCTTATAAAACCATTACCTGGAGATCGAACAGGCTGTTGAAAAATAGGTACTTGTCTGTAAAAGGTTGCACCACGCTCCTATCTTGTGGATGTTGAAGGAACTCTCTATCGCCGCAAGTGGATTTGAGAGTGGCAGAGCAGCCTGAATCTCAGTATCCTGTTGATAGATCAGACTCACGCAGTATTACAAGGACATACTCACCCATTGACAGTGAGGCATGTACAGAGGCAATGCCTCATACCAATGGCAATGACAGTTCTGGGCAAGAAAGTATACCCAACAGCTGTCAAGCGCACAGCATGGCAGTACGTGATGAGAGGAGCCCAGTAACTTCAGAGAGGGCTAAACTTGCACAAGGGCCAGTCTTCACCCATAGTGGTAGATGTTCAAAACCACCTATGAGACTTAACCTATAGAATGTGTTATTGCTGTGTCTCTTGGATTTCACAATATTAATTTATTAACACCAAAAGGGGAGATATTATAGATGATATGTTTCTTTAAATGCAACTCTATGGTGCACCTCTGTTGTACTTCATCCTGTGTGGTGTTTCCTGTTCATGCTGGGTCATTCAGCAGGAACAGGAAACAGAAACAGGATGTTTATGGGTCATAAACATGGCTTCTGTACAGTAATGGCTTGTGCTGTCTCTTTACATATATCAAACAATGCACTGCCCTCCACCTCAAAGCACCTTGCCCCCATGTTGATGTGGTCAAGGGCCTCTTCCTGACAACCCTGGGCGATGGTTGTGGGGTTCTGCAGGCAGGGGGGTTATCGGAATCTGGAAGCCTCCTTTAACCTCCCTGGCGGTACGATTATTTCGGATTTTAGGTGCTAAAAGCGGTACCATTATTTTGCATGAAAATTTGGCGTTTTATATTGTAGTCCTGCAATTCTTAGGAATAACTCTCTTAAATCTGTCCAAACCAGAGTCTAGCAGACATCCCGGGTATGATAAAGTTTGAAAAATTAAATCATAAATTATAATATAATAAATAATTATAAATAATTGTACCAAATAATAATATAACAATAATAAAAATTATTCAATAATGTAATCAAATCAAAAACACTGAAATTTGCTCAGTTGCAGAATTGTCACTGTCATTACTTTTCAGTATTTGATGACGGATCTCCCCACAAATCGCTATCGCTCAATTCTGCGAGTGATTCTAATTTATTATCGCTGTTTTCTAGCTGGTCTAAAATCATTTTTGATGTACAGTGACAGTTTTGGTTGCTATGGGCAATCTCCAGTTTCCAGGCATAAAGAACAGTTTATATAATATAAAACTGCATGCAGGACACTGGGCAGACCACTAGGGACAAAGGGGATGTGAAATTATTACATACAGCAATGTAATCTGTAAGATTACATTATACTGTATGTTTACTGTTTGTTTCACTTTTTGAATTTGGCGCCGATCTCCGTGCCCGTGCGTCGCAACGCTCGCAGGGCACGGAGATCGGCGGTGTAATGCATCGAGCGAGACACGGCTCGCTCATACAGCGGGGAGACAACGCTGGATCCGAAGGAGAAGGTAAGTAAACCTCCTCCTGGATCCAGCGACGCTGTCCCGAGTCTGACTCGGGGATACCGCTCTTGGTATAAAAAATCCACCCCGAGTCAGACTCGGGAATACCGTCAGGGGGGTTAATAAGGGGGCTCCCAGATCCCGGTTCTTCCCCTATGTAAATGAGTATGGGGTACATTGTATCCCTACCCATTCATAAAAAAAAAAAGCAGTGTAGTGTTACAAAAAACAAGAGACGGTTTTTGACAAGTCCTTTATTAAAAATGAAGAATGTCCCCTGCCGTAGCTCCAAAGTGTCTTCTTTTGGTCTTCTCCCTCCACTGATATCTTTTGTCTCTGGTCTCTCTGGTGATGTCTTCTCCCTCCCCTGATGTCTTCTCCCTCTGGTATTGTCTACTGCCACCGCCAACCTGCTGAAAATAAAAAACCCGGTCCTCCTCCGACACTGCCTCCCGCTGTTGTGTCAGCTCCGTTGTCTGCTGGATGGTATATAGATTTGGGGCGTGGCCATCCAGTGATGTCACCTAGAGACCCCGTTCCTTGTGCCCTATGGAATTTGTTTTTTTATTTCATTTTATTTTTTTGGCGTGGGGTTTCCCCTCAAAATCTATACCAGACCGAAGGGCCTGGTATGGTCTTGGGGGGGGGGGGGGAAACCACCACGCCGTTTTTTAGAAAAAGCTTTGGTTTGGGATTCCCGTTCAGGATCCTCAGAGCACAAGTTGCATGCCACAAGTTGGATCAATTAAGATGATGGTCCGACTTGGATGTGGCTTAGATTTAAATAAATGGACTGAAATTGCGCCCAAGTCGGACCAAGGTAGTGCAGGAACCATTGATTTTGACATGTCATGGGACTTGTGCTCTTGAAGTTGGAGCATATGTTGGACCAATGTGAACCAGGCCCTCACAGATGAGCTGCACTGCAAGTTTACATAGTTACTTAGTTAGTATGGTTGAATAAAGACACCAGTCCATCCAGTTCAACCTGAGTGAGTATCTGCAATTGTCCCTATCCCTGTACATTGTACATTGCACACTCACATTGGTCCCTATCCCCAAGGAGCCCACAATCCAAGGTCAATAAGCCAATTAACCTACCTGCAAGTCTTTGGAGTGTGGGAGGAAACTGGAGTACCCGGAGGAAACCCACGCAGGCACAGGGAGAACATGCAAAATCCAAGCAGGTAGTGTCGTGGTTGGGATTCGAACCAGCAACCCTTTTTACTGCTAGGTGTGAGTGCTAACCACTACACCACTGTGCTGCCCTTACTTAAGGGCACTTAACTTAACCACTTCCCGACCGCCGCACGACGATGTACGTCGACAGCATGGCACGGGCAGGCATATGGGCGTACATGTACGTCCCTGCCTTCCCACGGGTCGGGGGCCCGATCGGGCCCCCGCCCGGTGCCTGCGGCGGTCGGTATCCGTGCAGGAGCGATCGGTGATGAGGAGGCGGCCATTCATTCATGGCCACCCCCTCACGATCGCTCCTGACGAATGGGAGTGAAGCATTGCATCACTTCCTCTCCTGTAATGTAAACACAGGAGAGGAAGTGATGTAATCTCTCCTCCGTGTCGGTATTTTTCGTTCCGACACCGAGGAGAGAGCATCGGTGAGTTGCACAAGCACTACACTACACAGTAGAACATGCCAGGCACACTCACACCCCCCCTTTACCCCCCTTTACCCCCCCAATTACCCCTGCCCCCCCAGTCACAGTGACACCAATGCATTTTTTTTTTTTTTTTGCATTGGTGTCATTTGTGACTGTAATAACTGTTAGGGCAGTTAGGGTTAGCCCCCTTTAGTTCTAATGTACCCCCCTAACCCCCCCAATAAAGGTTTAACCCCGTGATCACCCCCCGTCGCCAGTGTCACTAAGGCTGGGTTCACATTGCAGCGGTTTATGAGAACGGATGTGATTCGCACCGCACTGCAGTGCAAATCACATCCGATCTCTGCGATTCGAGTTCAGCCATTCGCCGCACCCGCCGCACCCGCCGCAAATTCGCACGGGACCCTTTTTTTGGTCCGCAGCAGAATCGGATCGCATGGGTGTTCACACCATGCGATCCGAGTTTGCAGATCGCACTGCGATATGCGAACTGATCTGGGGGTGTCATTAACATTTCACTGACACTCCTAGCAGTTCGCATAGGGCAGTGTGAACTGCCGCCGGGAGGCATGCGATGCGGGAACCCGCCGCGGATTCGTGGCGTTCCCGCATCACTCCAGTGTGAACCCAGCCTAATAAGCGATCATTTTTCTGATCACTGTATTAATGTCACAGGTGACGCTAGTTAGGCAGGTAGGTATTTAGGTTCGCCGCAGCTTTTTATAGCGCCAGGGACCCCCATATACTACCGCATAAAGCCCCCTGATTGCCCCCTAGTTAACCCTTTCACCAGTGATCACCATATAACTGTTACAGGTGACGCTGGTTGGTTAGTTATTTTTTTATAGTTTCAGGGCACCCGCCATTTATTACCTAATAAAGGTTTAACCCCCTGATCACACGGCGGGTGTCATTTGTGACTGTAATAACTGTTAGGGCAGTTAGGGTTAGCCCCCTTTAGTTCTAAGGTACCCCCCTAACCCCCCCAATAAAGGTTTAACCCCGTGATCACCCCCCGTCGCCAGTGTCACTAAGGCTGGGTTCACATTGCAGCAGTTTATGAGAATGGATGTGATTCGCACCGCACTGCAGTGCAAATCACATCCGATCTCTGTGCAATTCGAGTTCAGCCATACAGATAGTATGGCTGAATTCGCGTTGCACCCGCCGCACCCGCCGCAAACTCGCACGGGACCCTTTTTTTGGTCCGCAGCAGAATCGGATCACATGGGTGTTCACACCATGCGATCCGAGTTTGCAGATCGCACTGCGATATGCGAACTGATCTGGGGGTGTCATTAACATTTCACTGACACTCCCAGCAGTTCGCATAGGGCAGTGTGAACTGCCGCCGGGAGGCATGCGATGCGGGAACCCGCCGCGGATTCGTGGCGTTCCCGCATCGCTCCAGTGTGAACCCAGCCTAATAAGCGATCGTTTTTCTGATCGCTGTATTAGTGTCACAGGTGACGCTAGTTAGGCAGGTAGGTATTTAGGTTCGCCGCAGCTTTTTATAGCGCCAGGGACCCCCATATACTACCGCATAAAGCCCCCTGATTGCCCCCTAGTTAACCCTTTCACCAGTGATCACCATATAACTGTTACAGGTGACGCTGGTTGGTTAGTTATTTTTTTATAGTTTCAGGGCACCCGCCATTTATTACCTAGTCTCACTAGTGTACCCGTAAATTTAGGGGTGTCTACTGTCCAAAATGGGGTCATTTGGGGGGGGTTTGTGCCATCTTGGCATTTTATGGCCTTCAAAACTGTAACGCCCTTAGAAAGCCTGAAGGCGGTGCTTGGTTCTCGGGGCCCCGTACACGGCTAGGCTCCCAAAAAGTCCCACATATGTGGTATCCCCATACTCAGGAGAAGCAGCAGAATTTATTTTGGGGTGTCATTTCACATATGCCCATGGCATGCGTGAGCAATATATCATTTAGTAACAACTTTGTGTAAAAAAAATAAAAAAAAAAATAAAAAGTTTGTAATTTTCCCGCAACTTGTGGCAAAATATAAAATATTCCATGGACTCAACATGCCTCTCAGCAAATAGCTTGGGGTGTCTACTTTCTAAAATGGGGTCATTTGTGGGGGTTTTGTGCCATCTTGGCATTTTATGGCCTTCAAAACTGTAATAGGTAGTGAGAAGTGAAATCAAAAATTTACGCCCTTAGAAAGCCTGAAGGCGGTGCTTGGTTTTCGGGGCCCCGTACGCGGCTAGGCTCCCAAAAAGTACCACATATGTGGTATCCCCGAACTCAGGAGAAGCAGCAGAATTTATTTTGGGGTGTCATTTCACATATGCCCATAGCATGTGTGAGCAATATATCATTTAGTGACAACTTTGTGTAAAAAAAAAAAAAAATTTTTTTTTTGTCATTATTCAATCGCTTGAGGCAAAAAAATAAAATATTCAATGGGCTCAACATGCCACTTATCAATTTCCTTAGGGGGTCTCTTTTCCAAAATGGGGTCATTTGGGGGGGTTTTGTACTGCCCTGCCATTTTAGCACCTCAAGAAATGAGATAGGCAGTCGTAAACTAAAAGCTGCGTAAATTCCAGAAAACATACCTTAGTTTGTAGATCTGACAACTTTTGCGCAAACCAATAAATATACAGTTATTGACTTTTTTTTTACCAAAGACATGTGGCTGAATACATTTTGGCCTAAATGTATGACTAAAGGTGAGTTTATTGGATTTTTCTAATAACAAAAAGTAGAAAATATCATTTTTTTTCAAAATTTGCGGTCTTTTTACGTTTATATCACAAAAAATAAAAATCGCAGAGTCAGTCAAATACCTTTAAAAGAAAGCTCTATTTGTGGGAAGAAAAGGACGCAAATTTCGTTTGGGTACAACATTGCATGACCGCGCAATTACCAGTTAAAGCAGCGCAGTGCCAAAGTGTAAAAAGACCTCTGGTCATTTACCAGCAAAATGGTCCGGTCTGAAAGTGGTTAAAGCAGATTTCCGCCTAAATTTTTTTTTTTACAGTCAGCGACTAAAAATACTACAGCTGCTGACTTTAAAAATATGGACACTTACCTGTCCAGGGCACCCACGATGTCCTCACCCGAATCCAATCTGGTCCCTCGGCTCTCAGGTGGAGGCGCCACCATCTTCGGTAAGGGAAGCCTTGCGACTTCACAGCCTGGTTCCCTACTGCGCATGCGCGAGTCATGCTGCGCGTCCCCACTGGTCGCTTCTGTCTTCTGGGACCTGTGTGTCTCCCAGAAGGTAGGGGGGTGGGGAGGAGGGGCTGAACATGGCGTAGATCACCTGTGGTGATCTATGGCCAGAAGTGGTTGCAAATACCAGGGTTATATGGGTATATGCTCCCCCCTCCCCCCTGAAAGATGCCAAATGTGACACCGGAGGGGGGTGGGAGGAATCCGAAAAGCGGAAGTTCCATTTTTGGGTGGAATTCCGCTTTAAAGTGATACTAAAATATTGTTTTGTTTTTTTCGTTTGTTAAAAATAACAAACATTTTATACTTACCTGCTCTGAGTAATGGTTTTGCACAGAGTAGCCCAGATCCTCCTCTTCTCGGGTCCCCCACTGGCGCTCCTGGCCCCTCCCTCCTGTTGAGTGCCCCCACAGCAAGCAGCTTGCTATTGGGGCACCCGAACCGAGTAACAGCTCTGTGTGTCCATTGAGACACGGAGCCACGGCCTGGCCCCACCCCATCTCTCTTCATTGGCTCACTGACTTTGATTGACAGCAATTGTCAGCCAATGAGGATGGAGAGTCACTGGCAGACAAGACTCTCCTGCAACATTGCTGGATCGAGATGAGGCTCGGGTAAGTATTGGGTGTGTGCTGCACACAGAAGGTTTTTAATCTTAATGTATAAAATGCATTAAGATAAAACCTTCTGCCTACAACCACTTTAATGCAAAAAATGCATTAAGGAAAAGCATCCTTCAGCCTTCACAACTACTGTAAAGTTATTTGACATTGATGGATATTGTATGTACTGTACTTGGAGAGGAATCAGGTTGAAGGGCCGTGCCCAGAGGGTGGTGATTAAAGGCATGTTTTCTTAATTGTCTGAAATTGTGAGCGGTGCGCCCCAGGGCTCCATCCTGGGAGCAATTCTGTATAACTTGTTTAGCTTGGTCATAAATGTTATAGAGGTTGGAATAAATAGAATTAAAAAAAAAAATGCAGTATTTTCTGATAATACAAAGCTAAGTAGGATTATAACTTCACAACAGGACACAGCAACTTTACAAGACCTAGTTAATCATTGCCTACCGGGCACTTTCACCCCCTTCCTGCCCAGGCCAATTTTCAGCTTCCATCACTGTCAATCACTTTGAATCACAATTGTGCGGTCTTACAACACTGTACCCATATGACATTTTTACCATTTTTTGTCACACAAATAGATCTTTCATTTGGTAGTATTTAATCACCGCTGGTATTTAAAAAAAAAAAATTCTAAACAAATGAAAACAGACCTACCCCCCCCCCCCCCCCCCCGAAAAAAAACAACAACCTTTTTCTTTGTTTCTTTTTAAAATGTTGCAAATTACTTTTTCTGCTTCATTGATGAAGCTGTGCTGATGGGCACTGATGAGGAGGCACTGATGGCCACTGATAGGTGGCACTGATGGGCACTGAGAGGTAACACTGATAGGTGGCACTGAGAGGTAGCACTGATAGGTGGCACTGATGGGCACTGAGAGGTAACACTGATAGGTGGCACTGAGAGGTAGCACTGATAGGTGGCACTGATGGGCACTGAGAGGTAACACTGATAGGTGGCACTGATGGGCACTGATATACTGCACTGATGGACACTGATTGACACTGATTATCAGTGCATCGGAAATGCATTTGGAAGCTAAAGAAATGCATGCAAGTTACACACTAGTAGGAGAACCTCTGGGGGGAATCAAGGATAGAAAAAGATCTGGGGGTCCCAGTTGATGACAGGCTCAGTAATATCATGCAATGCCAAGCTGTAGCAAGCAAGACCAGTAAAGTATTAGCATGTATTAAAAAGGAGATATACTCCAGAGATAAAACTACAATTCTACTGCCGCGCACACACGATTGGAATTTCCGACCACAAATGTTCGATGTGAGCTCGTTGTCTGAAGTTCCGACCGTGCTTGGCTCCATCGGACATTTCATGTCGGAATTTCCGACAACAGATGTTTGAGAGATGGATCTCAAATTTTCTGACAACAAAATCCGTTGTTGTAACTTCCGAGCGTGTGTAGACAATTCCGACGCACAAAATTTCACGCATTCTCTGAAATCAAGTACAAGATGGAAGCTCTCGGTCTAGGAAAAATAAGCATTTGTAATGGAGATAGCACATTCATCACGCTGCAAAGTTTTTCATCTTTTAATGCAGCGCATTCTGTTCTTCTTTATAATGCTACAATAATGAAGTTGTTTTGCTACTGATATTCACACAGAGTTCTGACAAACTGACTTTATTATTTATCATAATCTCCTGAATAATCATTTTTTTTGTTTTTTGTTTTTTGCCAGATCTCCAGAATAATGTTTTTTTTTTTTTTTTTCTAGTGATCTCCTTTTTTTATCAAAATCTCCAGATTTTTTTATTTTTTTATGTTTTTTTTTCTAGTGATTTCCATAATATTTTTTGTCGTTTTGTGTGTCAAGTTACCACAACACCATCATTATCTTATATTTTTTTAACCTCAAGATTGGTTGGTGTTGATGCCCCTTGTTAATTTGACATTGTATTTTTGAAATGTGCCTGTTTACTCACAAACAAACTCTCCTTTTTTAACTAAAACACATAGCCAAGTGTAGCACTGACCCACGAAGGAGCTGCTGGTTTGATTTGGGCTTACTGTTACCTCCTTGTTTGCTTCTTTGTCTTGGGGTTCCTGTGGTAGATGCCCCAAAGAATGTGGAAACTGACAATGAATCTTATTTTGGGTTATTTATTTAGAACAGAAACAGAGTCTTTCAGTAAAGGGTAGAGGGTTAGGAGTGAGTTCAGGTACTTGGATTGAAATAATGGAAGTCTTTAGAGAAAATCCAGAGAACAACTGGATTTAACAACCCCCCCCGGATAGACCTCTCTCACTAGGCCTAGCAGCCGGTAGGGTGCTCGACAAAGTCTCTGCCACAGACTTGTGAGATACACTTGAGTGTTACTGAGGGATGTGAACAAATTTAAAGAACTGACATATGGTACCAGGTTCTCTCAGCCGATTCGGCGATAACGTATGAGTGTTGATTCAGGCTGCGTCCTTAAACTAAGCCTCCAGGCTCCTTCAGAGAAGCCAGCCTTGTGCATGGCCTTCTCCTGAAGAGTCCTCCCCTGGGGTTCTTCAGTTGCTGGGCCTCTCTCTTCACATGAGGCGGCCCCAGACTATCCTTGGATCAATAGGCCCCAAAATCCACTCGGGCCTGTCCCTGCAGTTGCGTTGCCTCGGGCCAGCTGGCCCTGAGACTTAGGATGCATGGTTCTGCACCCCAGGCCAGGAGGGCCATGGGGCTGGGTCCAGAGGACCACCAGAACCGAACAGACAGAAAATCCAAAATGGAACCCCGAAGCACCTGGCGTCGGTACCTTAAATACCAACCCCCAGAATGCACAGCAGGAAGACACTCCCACTGGGCTGGTTCAGAGAGAATAATGGCATTCAATGCACCCAGCTAGACTGCGTTTCTACTCTTGCCAGCGGTGACAGTGACAACTGTGGTCAAGGAGAATCCAGTGCAACCCAGCTGGACTTGAACTGAAACCAGACATTTTGAGAAATAGGCCCGAAACCCAAATGTGGTTTCAGGCAAATTAATTTTTAAAAAACCATAGCGCCTGCTTGTCAGGAGCCAGCGATACACAAGTATTTGTGAAAAAATAGACATTTATTAGGGGTCATAAGAAAATAAAGAAGAACGCAACGCTGGATAAACTATTTAAATTGGCAAAGCCTTTGTACCCCAGGGCAGATATCAATTATTTGACAGGCCACAATCCGGTCCAGAACTCCGAGAGATTGGGAGCAACAGCAGATGACATATATGCCCCCAGGTTGTGGTCTCACATCAGGCTGCGTCTTTTGCCAGACCAAACCGAACCCAAACCATCACACTCTTGTCGTCCTTATACACTTCCTTCCAGGCTGTGGCTGTGGTGTTGAAGTTGTGGCAGGAGGTGGAGGAGGAGTATGACTTTTTTCTGTGAGTTCGCCCATCGCCCCCTTATTTAGGGCCTGATACATGACTTCCGCACAAATGAGGAATTGGCCCACCTTCATTTCCCAAATTTTGCTGGCTGCCATGCAGGCATAGGCCTCTTAAAGATTGGGGGTGGTTCTGAGGGCCTCAGTAGCCTGTCGAATCAAAGAAAGTGCTGACTCCTCCATGTTACCCCCTTTCGTGGGCCTTTTTGTTGGAAGGCAGAGAGGAGGAACCTGTGATTTGGTCAGGCTACTGGGCACGGCCACCTCCTGGCTGACACTTTCCCCCACCTCCTGCGGGCTGAGACTTTCCACGCCCTCCTCCTGGCTGAGACTTTCCTGTGTATGAAAATGGGACATAGTTTTCGTTTTTTGGTCATTAATCACACAATTTTGAGCTCATGACTGTTGCAAATTGAATGTTAACAAATAGAAAAGGGTCCTTCTGACCCCAACATTTGTCATTCTTGTCCCAAACATTTTTGGCTACTACTGTCTATTGATATGTAAACCACTTTGTTAGCTCAAGCTTCTTCCTGGGTGGAAGGCCAAGGTTGGACTTCTGAAGCCTCATTTGAGGTGGAAGGAAGGGTTGAGAGTGATGGCCTGATTTCAGTCTGGTCTGACAAAAACTGCAGTCTGTGTAAAAAAATAAAAATAAAAAATAATATATATATATATATATATATATATATATATATATATATATATATATATATGTATTATATATATTGTTGATAAGACAAACTTATGATTGTGAGACGAATTTCCTTAATTAGTTCTGAGTCAGCGTAAATCAAAATGTGTGTTTTATTGTACACACTAAAATAGAAAAATAATACTTACAAAAATAATACAATGATAAAATTCTAGTATTGTTCATTCGTTTCAAAAGGTATAAAAGAGTTCTTACAAGTTAGACCATGTGGTCTATTGTCTTAGCTTTTACAAATGGCCGAATAACCCTTTGTATGCTGAAGAGTAGCTGAAGAAAGTCTGTGTGCTGAGATGTATGTTGTGCCTCGAGCAGGCTGGATGAAAGAGACCTTCTTCAACGAAACTTTTAGGTTATATGAACTCAAAGCTTCTAAATTTGCGCCAAAAGAATACACACACCCCTCATTCTATTAACATCACCTCCCCTTTTGTTTATTACAAGGGTGTGGGCTAAGGAGTGGGTACCTGAGATTCAACATCTGGTATCATTCAGACATACAGACTTTCTCCTAATGACAGGAAGTGGGGAAAGAGAGCCTTAAACTTTAAACAAAATATCAGTTACATAGGAAAATGTCTTTAAAAGCATATATAAGATTTACAATATTCATCAAAATCCTGACAAGTTTTAAATGTTTACATTTTTAGTTTCAGCATGTCACCATCTGGAGATATTATTTCAAAGTTATCATACACACAATTATGGAGAATTCATATTCTAAATAAAGTATAATAAAGCCAAATTAAATTTTAGATATTAAGAATATAACATTCCCCTCTGAAATATGAATACTAATCCTATTTTTCAGATATAAATCCATTCAAACATTCATGTCTCAATCACGCAGACTTTGATTCAATAACTCCAAATGTTCTGTCATGTGTAACTGAATCCGTAACTCCAAAACCCATTCTCCTTTTAAGCTTATTTTGCAATAAATCATCTCCTTTCCTAATTTCACTTCTAATTCGATAATATAATTTTTTCATTCTAAACATCAAACATAACTGGAATATAAGAAATAGCATAATAATAATAATAATAAAAAGAATAACAATAGGATGTGATAAAATATTTCCTGCTGCTGAAGTTATCGAAGTTTTTCCTCAAATTGATACACTATTACAAAATTTTTTCCACCAATTACTTCCTGAAAATTATTTATTAAATATTTCTTGCAAATTACCTTGTTCATGTTTAAACAATACTTCTGCATTTTGCAATTCCTTAGCCAAAGCTATTAATAAATCTTGATCCCTTTGAATTATATTTGCCCATTTTTCCCATGGAAATTCATCTATTTGGGAAATATTATACTGTGTAGGAAGAGCGCTAATATTTTTCATAAACATATTTGCTAAATTTGTTCTCAACCCATTAATACTTATTGCAACAATGTCTCCTTCCATACAATACAACCCTTGATTTAGGTTGTCTGTATTTGTACAAGAAGAGAAAAAAGTTTTAACCCTTTCTGTATCTGACATAATCTGAAAACAAACCTTCTTTTCATCTACACAAGTAATTAATTCAGAAATTAATTCAACTTTTTCTATTCTTGCTGAACATAATGTGTGATTATGATAACAATAATGAAATATACTTTCATCTTGATTAGGTAAACAGATAACTTTAGGCTGAAATTGTTCTAATTCAGAATTTTCATTGTTAAATACAAAATCTGTATACTGTAATTTATAGTATAATAATTGTGTATTACTGACAGGTAATCCCAAAACAGTGATTGGAACCAAAATGTGTTCTTTTCCAGCTATTGGAATCATAGAAGAACTATAACATATGTCCTGCTTGCATCCTATCCATTTATTTACCCATAAATCTGTATGATTTATCGCATATAAATATTCTTTGGGCAAATACTGTAAAATGCCAAGAGGAGTTATTCCACTCTCAAATGCTTGCGCAATTATTTTAAAATTAGTGGAATATTCCGTTTGAATCTCTAAGCATGCTCTGGCTATATGAGAATGTTTACAACAGCGATTGTTCTGGTACTAAGTTTATATATATTTTTTATGGCATTCTCTGGAGTTAATCTGGAACACTTGGGGTGATCACCACATCAATCCCCCCGGTGGACTGTGTTTCCACAGTGTATCTCACTATACGAGAGCTGTGGTTACATTCAGTATTTTTATTTTATTTTTTGGTTTGTTTTATTACGGTTGTTTTTATACATTTTTACTTTTTTGTGCAAATAAATCATATCTTATATGGATTACACTATGGAGGATCCCATTTTTTTCTTATGAGGATATATGGAATCTATGCTGGGATACGTTTAGTCACCAATTACGAAATAAAGAACCGGATATTCGGAGATTGATCTTAAAGGCAAACAACCCCTGCAGGGGTACTTATTTCTGGTGAGTGGGGTTCCTGGTGGGGGAGCACAGAAGTCACGGTGAAGATTGCACAGGAAGCACTAAAGTCACCTTTTTCAAAAAAAATTCTGGATCTGCACTAATGAACATTTATTTGGGACTTATTTAATATATATATATATTTTTTTTCTTGCCATTTATCATATATTTTAAAAAATTGTCTTTTTGTACTTCATTATTTTTTACTTATATTTTTTATTTTTATTTTTCATTTTTTTCTACCTGTTTTTTGTATTTTTCACTTATTTTTAAGTCTTTTTTGTTTTAAAGTTATTTCTTTGGGTTTTCATCACTAGGGGTTGTGCTATATTATTAGGTCTCATATTACCCCCTGTGTGTATAGACATACACATTTTTTATTTGGTATTCTCATGTTTTTTTGATATCTGAGTGTCTGCACACATTTTTTTCACATTTATTTATTGGTTATATATATTTTTGTCACTAAACACATATATAGTGTACTTATGTGATTTTAGGTTGATAAGTTTTTTATTGATTGATACATTACATATATATTTTTATCATTAAATACTGGTATAGTGCACTTATGGGATTTTAGGTATTAGGTTTACTATTGAATGACACATTTTATATATATATTTGCATATATGCGACTCGAGTTATAATCGCAGTGGGTCATACATTGAATTTTTTACACGTGGGATCTTTTGATTTTTTGATTAAATTTTGGAGTTTTTTGGGATTGAGGCTGTCGCTTTATACTCAGTGGGGAGTTTTTTGGCCTATTTCAGCATTGATATGTTTCTGTGATTTATCACAGTTAGCATTATCAGTTTTTTTATATCAGAATCTCCGTTGGATTGGAGACACATTATATATATATTGTTTGATTAGTAGTCCCTGTTATTAGAATTTTAGTTTTTGAAATTAGTACCTTTGCTGGTCTGGAGACTTATTATATATATTGTTTGATGTAACATTTTCTGGGTGCAGCTGTGGTTTTTGCATTTATTCCTGGGTTCATTAATATAGGGTACAGGGAGGCGATTGGGTTCGTTGGTTAAAAACCCTGGCTTTCACCTACATCTATCCTTTATGAGTCCAGATGGAGTAAGAACCTGTTTTTAGGTAGCGCCAATTGACCCCGGTTGCTATATATTTTATTATTTTCATTTTTGTAAGAAACTCTCAGGGGGTTCCTTTTCTTCGGGGGGCAGCAGCCTATATAGATTTATACAGGTTTACTAGACACGTAGAGGATTTATACTTATCCGGCTAAGGCTTGGGTTTTCCTACTCCTGGTGGTGATTAGCGCGGTTCTTCCATCCTTACTATATGAGAATGTTGTTCACTTATCATCAAATCAAGAGTAATATTTTGAAGATGTAAAATAGATGGACCCATTATATTAGCAGTTTAATTACCATATTTTCTAAAATCTGATTTAAATGTTTTTGTATTTTAATACCATTACTCCCCACTAAACCAGCGGTTTCTAGATCAGACTTTAACCACTTGCCGCCCGCCCTATAGCAAATAGATGGCAGCAAAGTGGTTGCATAATCCTGACCGGACGTCATATGACGTGATGAGGATTATGAGCCGCTGCGCGCCCCCGGGGGCGCGCATCGCGGCGATCGTTGTTGCGGGGTGTCAGTTTGACACCCGGCAACTACGATCTCGGTAAAGAGTCTCCGACGGAGACTCTTTACCACGTGATCAGCCGTGTCCAATCACGGCTGATCACAGTGTAAATAGGAAAAGCCGGTGATCGGCTTTTCCTCACTCGCGTCTGTCAGACGCGAGTAGAGGAGAGCCGATCGGCTGCTCCTCTGACAGGGGGGGTCTGTGCTGATCGATTATCAGCACAGCCCCCCCGAGGATGCCCACACTGGACCACCAGGGACGCCACCAGACCACCAGGGATGCCAAGGACAAGGTATGCCACCCTAGACCACCAGGGATTCTAGTCAGTGCCACAATGGATGCCAATCAGTGCCCATAATGGATGCCAATCAGTGCCCACAATGGGCATCACTGATTGGCATGCATTGATTGGCACTGATTGGCATCCATTAGTGCAATATATTATAATACAATGCCGCCTATCAGTTCCCATCTGTGCCGCCTATCAGTGCCTACCCATGCCCACCTGTGCCGCCTACCCATGCCCACCTGTGCCGCCTACCCATGCCAACCTGTGCCACCTACCCATGCCCACCTGTGCCGCCTACCCATGCCCACCTGTGCCGCCTAACCCATGCCCACCTGTGCCACTTATCCATGCCCATCCATGCCAATCCGTGCCAATTTGTGCCACCTATCAGTGCCCATCCGTGTCGCCCATCAGTGCCACCCATCAGTGCCGCCTATCAGTGCCACATATCGGTGTCCATCAATGCCACCTCATCAGTGCCACTTCATTGGTGCCACCTCATCGGTGCCCATCAGTGCCGCCTTATCATTGCCCATCAGTGTAACCCCATCAGTGCCCATCAGTGAAGGAGAAAACTTACTTATTTGCAAAGTTTTGAAACTGAAACAAAAAAAAAACATTTTTTTTTCAAAATTTTCGGTATTTTTTTATTTGTTTAGCAAAAAATAAAAACCGTAGAAGTGATCAAATACCACCAAAAGAAAGCTCTATTTGTGGTAAAAAAAATGATAACAATTTCATTTGGGTACAGTGTAGCATGACCGCGCAATTGTCATTCAAAGTGCAACAGCGCTGAAAGCTCAAAATTGGTCTGGGCAGGAAGGTGTTTAAGTGCCCGGTATTGAAGTGGTTAAAGTATTAATATACATACTATTTGTTATACTCCCAATTGTGCCACTCCTTCCTAAAATACCTTCAACAATACCATGCTTATTTCTGTCCGTACGGCTAGTCTCTGCATGGGGTCTGTACACACCAGCCGCTTGGTTTGCTGGTTGTTGTCCTAGGAGCGATATCCAGATATATTGGCTCCACAATTTCTACACTTTCCATCCTTGGGAACACCTTCTTATGCTGTGCATCTTTTTTCTTGCCGGTTATCGCATCCATCTCTATGCCGCCTCAGTTCCCGTGGAGGGAGTGTGCTCCTGGCCCGCCCAGCGTCCGGACTGGAATTCTATGGTAGCATCAGCTCCTGATGAGTGGGGAGACACCCACGAAACGCGTCGAGATTTTGATTTGATGTCCCAGTTATCGGAACCATACCTCCCTTTTTTGACTTTTTAACTATTCACTATAAATTGATTTTTGTTTTACATCTATTGGATGCATACTTACCATGTGGATATATCTGTCGATGTCGGGCTTGCTGTCACTGGCATTATTATGCCACATTACTCAACTAATTTATTTTTTATTATTATCATGTGCTGCTATATGTGGATACTATATATCATGTTTTTATTGTATTGATGCCTATACATATTATGAATTTGATTGATTTGTTATGGTTTTTTACTGAACAATTAATAAATAAATAAACATGGTTAAAATTTACCTCCACTATCCAAGTGCTTCATTTAAAGTCCCAAACTTCCCTTTTTATACATGTAGCAGAATACACTTTGGCTTAACTTTATGACAAAATTTGATTTTATTGAGTTTCTTTTAAAATAGAAAAAAGAAAATATTGTTTTTTTTTCAAAATTTTCGTTTTTTTTTACGCTTATATCACAAAAAAATAAAAAACGGAGTCGTGAATAAATACCACCAAAATAAAGCTCTATTTGTGCGAACAAAATGATAAAAATTTTATTTGGGTACAGTGTAGCATGACCGCGCAATTGTTACTGAAAGTGCGAGAGCGATGAAAGCTGAAAATTGGGCTGGGAAGAAAGGGGGCGAAAGTGCCCTGTATTGTAGTGGTTAAAAACAAATACTACATATCAGTATATATACAAATTATTTCTTAATAATCTCCTAATCAAGAAATATTGTAATATAAAAGACTTATATTTTTAGCTAACACAATGACACTTTTTATCATGAATTAACTTCCTTTCTCAACTAGAAATGTGTAGAGGGACCATTTTTTTGCATAACATCTGCAACCATTTTGACTTCTCTATAGCCTCTCTTTGAGGTGAAAACAAAAAAAAGTTAATGGGGAAACACAAGCGGCATTTTCCTTCCTGTTTTTAGCTCAAAAGGAGAATACTTTCTTACACCCATTAAAATGAATGGAACAGTTTGCGGCTATACCCAAACTGAAAAAAAACATGATTAATCAACATCCCAACAATTGTTAAAGCATCATCATTAGTGAATCCCACCTGTAGGTGTTGTGGTATATGAAACACAAAAACCCTTTTAGTCATGACACAAGATCATGGTCTAATGACCCAAAAAATGATTTTATGACAACCGGAGAAAAACGCAAAGAAATCACCCCTTCATGTTTCTCTACAAATTAAGAAATCTGTGTGTCTATTTTCTTCACAACATAAATTTTAACCATTCAGGATGAAATCACTAATTCTCTATACAAATCTGCTTTCTTAGCTAATTGAATGTGGCTGTAGTTCTACTGCCTACAGCTAACTCGCTGTTGTTTTAAACATAAGGTATTCAGTTACTAATTGAGTACCAAGCTGAAAATGTATTCAGTTACTAATTGAGTACAAAGCTGTTCTTTACCCTCCTTTTCAGGTGAACTAAACCTTTCAATGTTCAGCCTGAACAAAACAAAAATAAAAGACATAATAATCATAACAAGGAAAAATTAATAAAAAATAATAATCCCGAGGATTATCCTTGAAAATATTACAAATATATCAAAGTCCTCAATAATATTCCAAACGTCAAAACCAAATCTCTGAAACTCAAATCATAACCTTATTCATAGCAAATAAACATCAACCAGTAAATTCTTACCATCCATGCAGTTCATTTAAGGACTGCTAACATTGTTTTTTCACAGTGTTATATGCCACATAATGAAACCTTTCCTGTCTTAATGGACTATTTTCAGTTTGCAATCTTTGCATTTGGGTCTTAGAAGGGAAATAAGTTTGATTATTATGACCTCTATACTTCAAATTACTACACCAGCGTACAGAATACTTCATAATGCCTTGGCATGGTTTTCGGATAATACAACCTCTTTTGTATATCGTTATTATTTTTAGCCAACAAACAAAACCTGGTTATGTGACCCTCTCGTTTGCAAACAAAACATTTAAGAGTTGCTCTTTTTGCATAAACTTTTCTCCGAGCATATGGCGATGGAAATTTACATTTCTGTTTAATATTAGTATTAAAGTCAATTGACTTCCCACTTTCATTGTCTGATGAAATACTAACAATTGACTCAGAAGACTCCATTGTTTCAATTCCTGAGTCAACATCATTAACTCTCACATCTGACTTTGTCACATGTTCAAGAGCATCCATTTTTGAGCACTGAGCATGTGCAGAAGACTGCTTTCTAAGTAAACTTATAATATTCTCATGTTCAATTTTTTCCTGAGTCAAAAAAACTATTTGACTTTCTTTTTCTTTAAACAATTGCAATAATGCATTCATTTTATGTTCCAATTCAACTTTCCTCCAAAGTTTGTAAAATCCACTTGGGGACCTGGAGCCCGGAGATTCCATAGCGTTATGGGTGGGATGGAATCTCCAATCCTGGGACCGGGTTTTTGGAACAGCCAGGAGTCTGGCTTGTTGATTGAGCAGGTGGGTCCTGGGCTTATAGCAAAGTTAGGATTATGGTTCTGGGGTCCACCCAGAGAGACAGGAGGTCTCCAGGAGTCCAGAGAGTGCAGGTGTGCACTAGAGAAAGCCAGAGACCCAAGTCTGAGGATCAGAGCAGTGAGGGGCTGCTTTCTAGAGAGACACTGTGTGTGTTAAAGCTGTGCGCATCTGAGACAAATGAGAGCCTGAAGTGGAAGGCCTGAGCAGCAAGGAAGCTGAAAAGAGGTACAGTAGTTGTGCGGGAACCCTGTTATAAGGCCAAGAGGGCTGAACTGTAAAGCCTAGGTGGCAGTGCTGCTGAAGAGAGCCAGGTAGCTTGGCATTTTTCATGTATTTTTTTTTGGTAGAAGAACCCCTGTGTGGGCAACCAAGTGCATGTATGAACTTTATGTTGTTCCTTTTTAATAAAAATGGGCTACCATGCCCTTAAACGAAAGTTCCTGTTCTCTGTGAACTTACTGTAAACGCATCTGCCACTGAGTTAAACATCCCCCAATGTTACAAGTGGTGTTCGAATGCGGGCACAAGACGGTGGAATCCGGGTCCTTGCTTCACAGTAAGTTCAAGTCAGGCACTATTGGCTGTGTGTGGAAGTGCAGCCAGGAAAAAAGCATTGCTTGGTGCAGGTGGTGTACCTGTGAATGAAAAGTCAATTTTTTTTTTCTCTGCTATGAACTGTTTGTGTGCATGAGACAGCACAATCTGTGTGTGCACTGTGCAGGTGAGGAAAGCTTGCATGAAGAGAAAAGCAACTTGCTTTAAAGAGACACTTTAATTTTCCTGGACTATGTAAAGTTGTTCTGGAGTCGCTAAGTATGGGGCGGTCAAAGCTCCTAAAAGAAGGAAGGCTTGCTGAAATGAGAGACAGAGCTCTGTGGTTGGAGGGGTTGTTACCGCCCGAACGAGCCCCATACATGCCTGATCAGAGTTTATCAAGGAGAAAAAGGGCTGGGGTTGTCCCTAGCAACACTGGTGCAATGAGTGCACAGGTGACTGCTGTTATGGAGAGTCCACCAGCATTTGAATCTGCAGTGGATTGGTGCAAGCGGCACCTGGCAGGAATTAACCAAGCTACAGAGGAAAGAAAGCCAACCCTCAGTGTAAGAGGAAAGCCACTGGATGTCCATAACTGGAAGAGGGGTGTTGTTGCCCCTGGCAAAGCTGCTGCAGTTAAAACAGCTATTGTGAAAGATGTGAATGTGTCACAGCATGAGACTGGATCCAGCAAAGAGAAGCCCATGCTATATGCAAGGAGAGAGGCTGATCAAAGGCTGAGGATGAGAGTGGTTGCCCATAGCAACGCAGACGAAGCCAGTCGGGCTGTTTCTGTACCATGGGCTATGTCTAATAAGGATCGTGGAAAGTGGCTTAAGGAGGAGCCCATATATCATGTTGGAGAGAGTCAGCAAAGTTCTGCTGGGAGAGTGCGGTCTCCCATGGCAACCGGAGTGAAATTTATGCCTGAAAGGAGCTGCAGTAGAGATTTGATTCAGCGTCCCCACAAAGAGGCCTGTGCATTAGTGATGGCCGAACAGTTCGCCCGGCGGTCGTTTCGCGGCGAATTTCGGCTGTTCGCGGTCCGCCCGTTCGGCGGACTATTAGCGCCGTTCGCCCGGCGGACTTCCGTGTTTTTACTGTGTAAAGGAACTTTGACCTGATGACACATCCATCATGGGGTACAGGACAGCCAATTGAGACATTACAGCACATGGACACTTGGACATTCCCCCTAACTTATAAATACACCCGATTCTTTCTTCTGTCACTATAGGGAAAGGTTGCTGTGTGGAGTAGGGAGAGATAAATCGCTAGCTATTTGGTACACAAAAGTTCTTTTCAGGACTGGTATAGGTGTTAGGTGTATATAGGTTTGCTATGCTACTGATTGTTGCAGCAGCCTGAGTGTCTTTTGTCAGTTTAGAGAAAGGGACAGAGCGCTGTGTGCTGCTGTTGTAGGGACAGCCAGATTAGTCATCATCATCATTAGCTGTTACTATCAGGTCCACAAAAGTGCTATCCCAGTAACCAGTTATTGTTCCAGTAGCCTCTGTTTTGCCATTTTATATAGGGACAGGCAGGAAGCAGTGTGTCAGGCAGTGAGGGTCAGTTTAAACAGTAGCTGTTACTATTAGTTCCACAAAGGTTCTTTTCAGGACTGGTATCAGTGGTATGGTAATAGGCTTGTACACGTATAATATTCTTTCTTCCAAATATAGAAAGAATATTATACTTGACTGCTGCCCTTCTGCTGCAGTCTGCTAATCAGTCACAACTCGCTTGTTCCACAAAGCTCTTTATCAGGACTGGTAACTTGGTCTGTCTAGGGTGCTACAGTACATAGGGTTGAGTGAGGTACAGTCTGCCATTCTATAAGGACTGGTATCGGACCACAATACATAGGGTTGAGGTGCACTACTGCTGACCGCTGCCCTATACTGCAGCAGTCCTTCAGCAGTATAGGGACTGACTTACAGTCTGCTAATCAGTTACACACAACCTACTTGGTCCACAAAGGTCCTTATAAGGACTGGTAAGGTATATAGGGTGCTACAGTACATAGGCTTGAGTGAGGTACAGTCTGCCATTCTATAAGGACTGGTATCGGTCCACAATACATAGGGTTGAGGTGCACTACTGCTGACCGCTGCCCTATACTGCAGCAGTCTTTAAGCAGTATAGGGACTGACGTACAGTCTGCTAATCAGTCACACACAACCTACTTGGTCCACAAAAGTCCTTATAAGGACTGGTAAGGTATATAGGGTGCTACAGTACATAGGCTTGAGTGAGGTACAGTCTGCTATTCTATAAGGACTGGTATCGGTCCACAATACATAGGGTTGAGGTGCACTATTGCTGACCACTGCCCTATACTGCAGCAGTCCTTCATCGGTATAGGGACTGAGAGTTTTGTCACAGGGTCATTTAAAAAATGACAGGCAGAGGAAGAGGCAGGCCCTTCCGCAGGGGTGGTAGGGGTAGGGCAGGAGCAACAGCCTTGAGCCAAAGTGGGAAGTTGCAGAAGGTGCATTCAATTACTTTAAAGGACGCACCAGACTTGGTTGAGTGGCTCAGTCAGCCTTACTCTTCTGCACCCTCCTCATCCTCTCGATCTGCACCCTCTTCTTCACTCTCTGCTATGTGCACCCCCAAAGACACTACCACCAACAACACCACCTCCACCACCACCACCACCACATACCTTCCGCTTGAGTCACAGGAATTATTTTCGGATCCATATCAAGAGGACATTTCTGATGCGCAGCCACTCTTGGTATTGGATCAGGAAGAGGAGGTAGCAACAAACGCTACTCAGCAGTCTGACGACAGTACCCAGATCAGCCCAAGGAGGAGGTTGGTCCCCGGTGTTGCTGCCTACTCCGAGATTTCTACTTATAGTGGTGGGGAAGGTGACGTTGATGATGACGTGTCTAGTGATGTCACGTGGGTGCCCACAAGAGAGGAAGAGGAGGGGAGTTCAGAGGGAGATATGGACCAGCAGATAGGGAGGAGAAGCAGGAATAACTTACATTGCACAGGAGGGACAAAGCAGACTGCAAATGTATCAGGAGCGAGTCATCGACCATGTACGGTCACATCTGGCGCTCCCAGGACACCGGCACATGGCTCCGCAGTGTGGGCTTTTTTTAACGTGTCCGCTGCTGACAATAGCATTGCCATCTGCTATCTTTGCAGTCAACGCATTAGTCGCAGTAAGCCCAACACTCACCTAGGGACGTCCGCCTTAAGAAGGCACATGAGCAGCCATCCCTGAGCCGAGTGGGAGCAACGGAACACACAAAGCCACACTGCAGGCTCTCACTGTCCAGCCTCGTCTTCTACTTCTCCTTCTCCTCTCTCCTCACAATTGTCCTCCACTCCACCTTCCATCACGCCAAGCTCACGTTTTTCTGCAAAAAGGCAGGCTTCCGTGGGCCTAATGTTCGAGCGTAAAAAAATGATGACGCCGGATAACCCTCTTGCCCAACGGTTGGCGGCTGGCTTGTCAGAACTCATAGCCCGCCAACTACTGCCATATAAACTGGTGGACTCGGAGGCCTTTCGCAAATTTGTGGCCATTGGAACACCACAATGGAAGGTCCCAGGAAGGAAGTATTTCTCAGAGAAGGGAATCCCAGAGCTATATGGTCATGTTCAGCGGCAAGTGAATGTATCTCTGGCACACAGTGTCGGTGCCAAGATACATCTGACCACAGACACGTGGTCTAGCAAACACGGCAGGGAAGGTATATCACTTTTACTGCCCACTGGGTGAACCTTCTGACGGCCGTCAAGCATGTAACCCGTGGCACCCGTGTAGATTTGGTTTTACCGCCACGGATTGCATGCAGGCCTGACTCTTCTTCTCCTCCTCCTCCTACTCCATCCTCCTCCCTCTCCTCCTCTGCTGATTCCTCCTTTTCCGCTGCTAGCGTCTCTTCCGCTGCACCGCCCAAGCTCCCCAGAACCTATTCCACATGCCAGGTGAGACGTTGCCATGCCGTGCTGCGTCTGTTGTGCCTGGAAGCCAAGAGCCACACTGGCCCGGCACTCCTTTCAGCTTTGCGTTCACAGGCAGATCAGTGGCTGACACCGCTCAATTTGACAGTTGGTAAAGTGGTGTGTGACAACGGTGCCAATCTGCTTAGCGCATTGAAACAGGGCAAAATCACGCACGTGCCATGCATGGCACACGTCTTAAACTTGGTCGTGCAGCGATTCCTTGTCAAATACCCTGGGGTCCAGGACATCTTGCGGCAGGCAAGGAAAATCTCGGCCCATTTCAGAAGATCTTACACGGCCATGGCTCGCCTTGCTGACATTCAGCGGCGACACAATCTGCCGGTCAGACGTCTTATTTGCGATTGCCCGACGCGATGGAACTCAACCTTCTATATGCTTGATAGGCTGCTCCAGCAGAAACGTGCAGTTAACGTCTACCTGTATGAACTCTGCGTCAGAAACGGTTCTGGGGAGCTGGGGTTTTTTCCACCGCGCCAGTGGCTGCTCGTGCGCGACGCATGCAGACTTCTGCGGCCATTTGAGGAGATCACCAAACTGGTCAGTCGCAGCCATGGTGCCATCAGTGACATGGTACCTTATGCCTTCTTTATGGAGCGTGCATTGCGTCGTGTCATTGATCAAGCTGTGGAGGAGCAGGAGCGGGAAGATGAGGAAGTCGCAATGCTGGGTGAATTCCCAGGGGGGGCTACTCTATCTGAGACAAGTGAACAACAGGAGTCTGAAGAGGAGTCAGAGGAGGATGGTGCCGGGGCGGATGAGGAGGAGCAAGAAGAGCATGCTTTAAACCTTTCTGGGATCCCTGTTGTGCGTGGATGGGGAGAGGAGAATGAAGAGGACGACATTATCCTGGATGATGAGCAGGAGCCAGGCCACCACACCGCTTCGACTTTAGTGCAAATAGGGGCCTTCATGCTCCAGTGTTTTAATAGGGACCCCCATATAAAAAGCATAAGGATCAAGGACCAGTACTGGGTGGCAACGTACTTAGACCCCCGGTACAAACACAAAATGGCGGAAATGTTACCGCCATCGCAGAGGGCTGTCAGAATGCAGCACTTCCAGGCCTTGCTTCGAGGAATGCTGCATTCTGCTTTTGCGTGCGCTGGCAGAGGAGCAATTCCCACTCCCAGAGAAGGAGTTGCGGGTACCAATCCAACAGCGCCTGCAAGAAGAGGCCGGTTTGAAGATGTGTTGGTGACTTCGGATATGAGGTCATTCTTTCAGCCGACCCATCGACAGGTGTCATCCGGATCCAGCATCAGGGAACGCCTAGACCGTCAGGTGTCCGACTACATCGGGTTAACGGCCGATGTGGACGCTCTGAGGAGTGATGAACCCCTGGACTACTGGGTGGGCAGGCTTGACCTCTGGCCAGAGCTTGCCCAATTTGCAATCGAACTGTTGGCTTGCCCCTCATCTAGTGTCCTGTCCGAAAGGACATTCAGCGCAGCAGGGGGGATCGTGACCGATAAGCGTACTCGCCTAGCTCACGACAGTGTTAACTACCTCACATTTCTAAAAATGAATGAGGCATGGATCTCGGAGGAATTCAACACATGTGACCATTAGACCATGTATATGTCTATAAACAATTTTTTTAATCAAGCACACAGACCTTCTTTCTTCATTTAGCTCACTTCCTTGTCCAAAAAAAGCACACCGTACTATATGCCCCTACCCTCCTCTTTGAAGAGGTTGAGCGGTGTCATATTTCTACTGGGGCTGCTTATTATGAGGGGCTCACACCATCCCTGTGCTATGCTGACATCCTCCTGGGGCTGCTTATTATGAGGGGCTCACACCATCCCTGTGCTGTGCTGACATCCTCCTGGGGCTGCTTATTATGAGGGGCTCACACCATCCCTGTGCTATGCTGACATCCTCCTGGGGCTGCTTATTATGAGGGGCTCACACCATCCCTGAGCTGTGCTGACTTACTCCTGGGGCTGCTTATTATGAGGGGCTCACACCATCCCTGTGCTGTGCTGACTTACTCCTGGGGCTGCTTATTATGAGGGGCTCACACCATCCCTGTGCTGTGCTGACTTACTCCTGGGGCTGGTTATTATGAGGGGCTCACACCATCCCTGTGCTGTGCTGACATCCTCCTGGGGCTGCTTATTATGAGGGGCTCACACCATCCCTGTGCTATGCTGACATCCTCCTGGGGCTGCTTATTATGAGGGGCTCACACCATCCCTGTGCTGTGCTGACTTACTCCTGGGGCTGGTTATTATGAGGGGCTCACACCATCCCTGTGCTGTGCTGACATCCTCCTGGGGCTGCTTATTATGAGGGGCTCACACCATCCCTGTGCTATGCTCATTATGAGGGGCTCCCACCATCCCTGCGCTATGCTGACTTCCTCCTGGGGCTGATTACGGTGAAGGTGTCAGTGCTGTATGTCACGGTGCTGATGTCAGTGCTCTGTCACGGTGCTGCTGTCAGTGCTGTATATCACGGTGCTGATGTCAGTGCTCTCTATCACGGTGCTGCTGTCAGTGCTCTGTATCACGGTGCTGTTGTCAGATGACTCTATCACGGTGCAGGTGTCATTGCTGTATGTCACGCTGCTGGTGATCATCTCCTGCACCCTCTTTTTTGCCTACCCTGGTCCCTGACCTTCCCTCTCCTCCACTGCCTTCATGCGCTCCACAGTCCTGAATTGTCACAACAATTTCCCATATAAAAAAAGAATGCTTGTAGTTGTCGATCCCAGATTCACCTCATACATGTGTTATGTCATTGGCCATGTGGTGGGACTATGTTTGCACAGCTAATAATTATTTTGTGGCTGCAAATTTGACCTATAGGTTTGCGAAGTTCGCCTCCCATTGAAGTCAATGGGGCCCGCCGCGAATGTTACGGTTCGCGAACTATTGGCCGCGTTTGCGGTCCGCGTTCGCGATACGTCCCGTCGGAAGTTCGTCCATCACTACTGTGCATTCCGGCCAGCTGGGAATCACCAGGAGAGAATCGCTTTGGAAAAAAATCGTCCAGTACCATGCCTGGAATGTGGCCAGCTGGGGCATGGTGTGTTTTCTTGCCCTAGGTTATGGAATACGGCTGGAGATAATGTTGCTGAGAAAAAAGTTTTGTCTGTAAGCCCAGATTCCTGTGAAAATATGTTTGCAGTCACCCCTAGCAACAAGGAGTTTCCTGTTGTGCCTGCAGGGGGTGCTAAACAGTGGGAGATGCCTGCTGTAGTTTCATCCCATGGCCACCAGGGGAAGTTGGCCAGTAAAAGTGCAGCAGAGGACTGGTGCATAAGACAACGTACTCAAATGAAGATGGTGACCCCAACTACTGCGGTGGGTAAGACTGTCTTTAATGAAATGATGGCTGGAACTGCTGATTTCATGTATAAAAGGACTGGTTACGAGACTGTCCATGATGATGTGAGAGTGACCCCAGTTAGTGGGGCCACTGAATGTGCACTTGAGAATGAGTTTTCCCTATACAGTGGGAATGCAAGGGTTAAAGTCCAAATAGAACCTGTGTTGGTGACTAAAAGTGTTGTGTCTAATGACTATCAGGCTCAAGTTGGCCATGGGCTAGGACAGCCTGCAAAAGCTAAAAATGCTATAAGTGTTACTGTTAATGAAAAGTTTGCTGCTGTTGGGAAAACTTTTGCTCTGAAAGAACCTGGGGTTATCAAAAATGGGCCATTGTCTGTAGCAACTGGTGGTAAGACAGCACAGTTGTCCACAGGAATCTCCAGGAAACTTCATGTATTGGAGTCAGAGGTTGCCCTGGACAACTGCGATGTCACTCTGGTGGGACAGAATGGAACTGTACCGTGTAATGGTAATGTGTTAGTGCAAGCTGCTAGTACTAAAAATGTGCAGGTAAATGGTGGATTAACACAACCTGTGAAAAATGCAAAGGTGTGTGAGGCTTATGAAACGCAAGCCGAGAAAGGTGGTGAATATGGTGTATTGCAACCTGTGCTACCACAGTCTGACATGATTTACAATGACTGGTGTAATGAGTCTGCAGCTAAGCCAGTCTGTTCTTATGTGTCTCCTTGGGCAGATGGATCGGTGCTGAGGAGTACCGCAGAAGGGAGCTCACATACAATAGATTGGAATAGTTGGAGTAAAAATCTTATCTCCCTGATAGATAAGGCTTTTATGCACAACAATAATGTGGACACGGTTTCTGCTGTACCAGCAGGGGAGGCTGCAGAACAGCTTTTACCTGAGGGCGCGGTGGCTGCTGCAGGGGTTAACCCTTGTGAGCAGGATGAACTAAATAAGGGCACAGCAGAGACATTGTCCGTGACCCACAAAACTGAGGTTTACATGGAGTGTCAACGTGATGTCACTGGTAATGTTCTGGAGCAGTTCGTTGAGCCTGAGAAGTTGGTTATGAGTCCAGCACCTGGCAGCGCTCTGGTGGAGCACCAGGCTGCGTTTACCTCCAGCTGGGAGGAGGTTCCGTTAACCGTTGCAACTTTTCAAGTCTCAGCAAGTGAGTCTCTCTGCATTCCCAGTGTCATGAAAGTCCCCAGGAAGGACTTGGGTCTGGAGTCAAGGGCCTGGTTATTAACCCAATCATTAAAAGAGATGCTTGAACTTTGGGATGTACAGCCAATCTATACTAGTGTGTCTCCTCCACAGTTTGATGGTCTGGTACTGCGGAGTACTTCTAGGTGGAGCACTGTATGGCAGGGTGTACAGAGCAAAGAAAAACAGGACAGGAATGGTTTATTTCTAAATTTGCTACTTTTGTTAAAAGTTGCCACTGCGTATGCTGCTGGATTACGTCCAGAAGAAATATTTGAGACAGACTTTGGAGAAATGGGATATAAGCCTAAAATGTCTGTGGTTTCACCTCCTAACAGCCAGATGGGAAGCATTTCTGCTGCTATGGTTCAGGGTGGTGCTGGTCAGTTGGTGAAGGGCACGTATACTGCACCAGTGGAAAAACCACATGAGATGGAAGGGCCAAGTGTGAACCTGAAAGCAGCAGAGATCCTGGCCAGGGCTCAAACAAAGGTGGTTAAAGAGACTGGGGTCCCCAGTCCAATGGTTGGTTTAGGTGACAAACCTAATAAGGTCCCCGAGACAGGGGAATGGACAAGGATCGTGATAAAAATTGTATGTGGATCAGACGAGAGCTTGCCTGTTCAGGTGGATAAAAATACAGATGGCATCAGAACAGGTCAAGTGGTAGGACAGCTACCAGGGGAGGCAACGTCCTGTGAGGTTCTTGTGGGTGATGACAGCCCTCCAGTATGTGTGCACTCTCCAGACTCTACCCTAGCAAATGTTGAAAAAAAGGCATTGGTGACATGTGTAACATTGAGAGGTCTAATGTTTTGAATATGTCTGTCAATGATGAACCAAGTAATGTGTTAATGGTACATGATGATGTGGTGTCCAAAGGTACAGGTAAAACTGGTAAACAATTAGTGACTGCTGAGTCAGGTACCAGAAATAAGAGGCGGGTTCCCATTATAAACACTATAGAAATAGGCCCCCTACAGTCTCAGAACAGTTGAGAGAGTTTTGGGGAAACCAGGAAACTTGAAGCGTGGAGGCAGGAGGGTTGGTAGAAAGACCAGGGGTACCCTATTTAAATTTCAGGAGAAGAAGTCCTTATGGAAATGCACCCGGAAGAAGAGTCAGGAAGATCTCAAAACCCATTACAGAGTGACAGGGAGGCAAAGAGAGAGACACCAATGGAAGTGGTGGGTTGAGTTCCCCTTTAGGAGAAGTGAGCTTGGACAGGGTTTGACTTCTGTAAGGTGTAGTTGGCACATAGGTGCCAAGAGGAAACAATGTGTTTCGCCCTCTGGTTCGAAACAAGGGGGAGGGATATGTGACAGTACAGTTCCCTGTCCTAGTAATTGTCGCCCAGGATTCTCAAATAGGCAGGTTGAGGGGCTCCAGGGGTATTTAATGTGGAGGAATCTGTTTTATCAGTTTCCTCCAAAGTTTGTAAAATGCACTTGGGGACCTGGAGCCCGGAGATTCCATAGCGTTATGGGTGGGATGGAATCTCCAATCCTGGGACCGGGTTTTTGGAACAGCCAGGAGTCTGGCTGGTTGATTGAGCAGGTGGGTCCTGGGCTTATAGCAAAGTTAGGATTATGGTTCTGGGCTCCACCTAGAGAGACGGGAGGTCTCCAGGAGTCCAGAGAGTGCAGGTGTGCACTAGAGAAAGCCAGAGACCCAAGTCTGAGGATCAGAGCAGTGAGGGGCTGCTTTCTAGAGACACACTGTGTGTGTTAAAGCTGTGCGCATCTGAGACAAATGAGAGCCTGAAGTGGAAGGCCTGAGCAGCAAGGAAGCTGAAAAGAGGTACAGTAGTTGTGCGGGAACCCTGTTATAAGGCCAAGAGGGCTGAACTGTAAAGCCTAGGTGGCAGTGCTGCTGAAGAGAGCCAGGTGGCTTGGCATTTTTCATGTATTGTTTTTTTGGTAGAAGAACCCCTGTGTGGGCAACCAAGTGCATGTATGAACTTTATGTTGTTCGTTTTTAATAAAAGTGGGCTACCATGCCCTTAAACGAAAGTTCCTGTTCGCTGTGAACTTACTGAAAAGGCATCTGCCACTGAGTTAAACATCACCCAATGTTACAATATGTCTTATATATATTGTTGATAAGACAAACTTATGATTGTGAGACGAATTTCCTTAATTAGTTCTGAGTCAGCGTAAATCAAAATGTGTGTTTTATTGTACACACTAAAGTAGAAAAATAATACTTACAAAAATAGTACAATGATAAAATTCTAGTATTGCTCATTAGTTTCAAAAGGTATAAAAGAGTTCTTACAAGTTAGACCATGTGGTCTATTGTCTTAGCTTTTACAAATGGCCGAATAACCCTTTGTATGCTGAAGAGTAGCTGAAGAAAGTCTGTGTGCTGAGATGTATGTTGTGCCTCGAGCAGGCTGGATGAAAGAGACTTTCTTCAAGGAAACTTTTAGGTTATATGAACTCAAAGCTTCTAAATTCGCACCAAAAGAATACACACACCCCGCATTCTATTAACATCACCTCCCCTTTTGTTTCTCACAAGGGTGTGGGCTAAGAAGTGGGTACCTGAGATTCAACATCTGGTATCATTCAGACATACAGACTTTCTCCTAATGACAGGAAGTGGGAAAAGAGAGCCTTAAACTTTAAACAAAATATCAGTTAAATAGAAAAATGTCTTTAAAAGCATATATAAGATTTACAATATTCATTAAAATTCTGACAAGTTTTAAATGTTTACTTTTTCAGTTTCAGCATGTCATCATCTAGAGATATTAATCCGAAGTTATCATACACACAATTATGGAGAATTCATATTCTAAATAAAGTATAATAAAGCCAAATTAAATTTTAGATATTAAGAATATAACAGTCTGTCATAGTACCAGCCTGGGGACATAAACCTCATCTGCTGCTGCTCCTGATCTCCTGGAATCCTGGAACTTTTTGTGCTCCCTATTATATGTACTCCTCAGGCCACCAATTTTGCACTTCAAATAGGGGATGGAATCAACGGCTTCACCAATTCCAGCAATTGGTCCAGCGCTGCCTTCCTCTTTATTTTATTATTATAAAAAGGGTGTTTCACCTACCGCAGACAGGGCAGCTCCCTGTATTTATCAATGAAGTTGGGGAGGAAGTCATGATCATTGAATCTATCCATTTTATCTGCCACACACAACACAAGACAAATCCTAATGCCAGGCTAAACTCTCCTAATCTTGTCCCAATATAGGCCTCAAACTATAAGCAGTATAGTCCACTGATGTCCCAAGTTAAAATTGTACCTTTGTTAGCACGGTCAGCACTTACGCTACTCCGTCCTCTGCTCACAGATCCTACATACAACTCATGCGTGCTGCGCTTTATATACACTGCGCATGCGTGAAACTCTACCCTCCCCTGACCTTCTTTCTAGTATATTCCCCGTCCCTTCTCTTTCGGGGCAGTGGGAAAGCACATGATGACAGAGACAGAGCAGGTGCATGCAGAGGAGAGCAGCAATGAGGAGGAAAGCCCGAAGACACAAACATTATGATCCAGGAAATTTCATGCCTTAAATATGTCCTTTGGTGAGATGGTGGAGATGGTGGACATCTTAAAGAGGGCCGACTCTTAGGCCGCGTACACACGGGCGGACTGTCTGGCCAACTAAGTCCGTCAGACAATCCGACAGACAGTCCGTCCTACTTTTGAATGAACGGACTTGACCACACACGATGAACAGACAGTCCGCTGAAAGCTAGCGCAATGACGTGTACAGCACGTACGACGGGACTAGAAATACGACGTCCAATACACTGCAATGCAACCTTCGGCCGTGTAAATCCTTTCTGAGCATGCGCCATACTTAGTCCGTCCAACTAGCCTACTCACAAGCGGACTGTCCGCTGAAACCAAAGTTGGACGGACAATATTACGGAAATTCCGAAAGACTTAGTCCGCCAGACTGTCCGCTGAAAAAGTCAGCTGAAGCCCACACACGTTTCAGCGGACCAAGTCCGTCAGACAGTCCGCCCGTGTGTAAGCGGCCTCACTGGAAATATGGACCATACCTAATCCCAAATGTGAGAAAGACCAAAACCATGAGTAAAGTTGTGAAAAGTCTGCAGAAGAATTTTGGGGTACAGCGATCCAAGGAGCAATTGAGGAAATGCTGGTCAGACCTCAAATTGAGAGAACAAGATCAGTACAGATGGATCAAGAGAGTTCTGCAAAAAAGTAAGTATTTTGTTGTGTGTTATTATTATTATTACTTTAGTGCTGCTCCGTGTGCTTTTCCTTATTGTTATACAGTTTAAAATGGCATTTAAAATGGCAAGTTTCAGCTTCGTGGGCTCAGTAATCGTTCGTAGTAAACATTGTTTGTTCGCTCCCTAATACGATGTTTTTGGCAGATGCAGGTTAACTACATTTGTTCAGGCCTATTTGTAAAAGAAGTTTGTTGTCTAGATGGGTTTGTAATTAGAATGAAATGCAAACTTTATTCAGTGTAAGGAGAGGATACTCAGCAGTTGTTTACACATCTGGAGGCTGGAGCACTAGTGTGGGACATTAGAACACCATTTTTAGGGTGTCCACACAGGTACTCCAGTGGATACTAGGGGTGTCTCCATGTGGGAAACTTTACCAAAAAAAGGTAAGTATTCCAGTTTGAAGAAAGGGAAAAAATCATGTCTTTAGCTTGGAACTCTGCCATAACAGACACTTGTATGACACTTCAAGCAATGTTTCATATTCATATTTTTTACCTCAAATGTTTGTGTGCTAAGTATACCTTTTTTTTATTCACATAGGGGAGAAAAGACTCGGGACATCAGAGGACACCAGGGACTCCCAACCTCCTAAAAATGGGGAAGTCACCACACCACAACCTGAGGTTGTGGAGGGAGGGGAGGTTCATGACGTGGTTGAAATAGTGACCACAACAGGTGAGTGTCTGAGACCACAGCTTCAGGTAATAGATATATGCCTGCATATTTATAATACATGGTGTGTTTTATTCGTTTTAGGTGATGTGGATGTTGTGGAAGAAGAAACTAATTTCACAAGTGCAAGTACACACGTCCTCATCGGGGAGATCATGGTGTGCAATCCTGATTTAGAGAAGATAAATTAAAACATCAATGCTGTTCAACACAACATGAAGAACATCATTGATGTTTTAGGCAGAATCTAAAACACACACAAATTGTACCGATTTGTCAAGGACTTTTTATTTTAATTCAAGTTTTAAAGTATTTTAAAAGCCAAATTTTGAAGATGCACACAGTGTGTCAACATGCGCTATCTGCCATCACGGGATATCAAGGTACGCGTTTTGGGAGTGCAACTTCTTCCTCGCAACGCAAGTAGGTGAGAGAAAGAGGTTTCACCCCGGAAACACCTCCATTAATCCCCCATGATAGGAGATAGCACATGTTGACATTAGGCATGGGATCAGGAGGGAAATCCACATGTTCACTCCCAATTTGATGAAGACAAGATCAACACAGTTTTAACATATTAATGTCTGATATTGCCATCACTTTTTCAAAGTTGAACTTTGTAAGTTCCTGAGTTGTCTATGTTTTGGTTTTAAACATGCCTGTTTAACCAAAAAAGGATATTTATAATGTCAAACATAAAAATGTTATACACCAAAGATGTTGGTTTGTTTAACCACCTCAATACAGTGCAGTTACACCCCCTTCCTGACCAGACCAATTTTCAGCTTTCAGCGCTCTCACAGTTTGAATGACAATTACTCAGTCATGCAACACTGTACCCATATGAAACTTGCGTCCTTTTTTCCACACAAATAGAGCTTTCTTTTAGTGGTATTTAATCACTAGTGAGTTTTTTATTTTTTGTGCTATAAATAAAATAAAATTTAAATTTTGTGAAAAAAATGCCTTTTTTTACTTTGTTTTCATAAATTTGTTGTCATAAATTTTTGCTAATTAGTAATTTTTCTTCATACATTTTGGCAAAAATTTATACTGCTACATATCTTTGGTAAAAATAACCCACATTAGTGTATATTATTTGGGCTTTGTGAAAGTTATAGAGTCTACAAACTATGGTGCCAATCGCTGAAAATTGATCACATCTGATCAGGCCTTCAGTACATCAGGTGTACCTCATTTCTTGAAACACTAACAAGTCAGGAAAGTACAAATACCCCCCAAATGACCCCTTTTTACAAAGTAGACATTCCAAGGTATTAAGTAAGTAGCATGATGAGTTTTTTTAAGTTGTCATTTTTTCCCACAATTCTTTGCAAAATGAAGATTTTTTTTTATTATTATTATTTTTTTACAAAATTGTCATATTATCAGGTTATTTCTCACACACAACATATGCATACAACAAATTACACCCCAAAATGCATTCTGCTACTCTTCCCGAGTACGGCGATACCACATGTGTGAGACATACAGAGCTCCAACATTGATGTAGTACCTTCAGACGTACTACGAGCAAAAATGACGCATCTCATTTCTCAACCACCTATTACACTTTTGAAGGCCCTGGAGTACCAGGACAATGGAATTTCCCATAAAATGACCCCATTTTGGAAAGCAAACACCCCAACGTATAATCTGTGAGGCATAATGAGTCTTTTGAATGGTTACTTTTTTTCCAGAAGTTTTTGGAATATGTGGAAAAAAATTAAAATGCATTTTTTTTTACACAAAATTGTCAATTTATGAGATATTTCTAACACATAGCATGTATATATCAAAAATTAAAACCCACAACACATTCTGCTACTCCTCCCGAGTATGGCGATACCACATGTGTAGGACTTTTACACAGCCTGGCCACATAGAGAGGCCGAACATTGAAGTAGTACGTTCAGGCATTCTAGGAGCATAAATGACACATCTCATTTCATTCCTACCCATCACACTTTTGAAGGTCCTGGACCACCAGGACAGTGAAATTACCCACAAAATGACCCCATTTTGGAAAGCAAACATCCCAACGTATATTCTATGAGAACTGGGCTGCAAATAGGTACTCGGGTACTCAGATGGGCTGGAGATAGGTACTCGGGTACTCTGATGGCCTGGTGACAGGTACTCGGGTACTCTGATGGCCTGGTGACAGGTACTCGGGTACTCTGATGGCCTGGTGACAGGTACTCGGGTACTCTGATGGCCTGGTGACAGGTACTCGGGTACTCTGATGGCCTGGTGACAGGTACTCGGGTACTCTGATGGCCTGGTGACAGGTACTCGGGTACTCTGATGTCCTGGTGACAGGTACTCGGGCACTCTGATGGCCTGGTGACAGGTACTCGGGGTACTCTGATGGCCTGGTGACAGGTACTCGGGGTACTCTGATGGCCTGGTGACAGGTACTCGGGGTACTCTGATGGCCTGGTGACAGGTACTCGGTACTCTGATGGCCTGGTGACAGGTACTCTGTTGGCTTGGTGACTGGTATTTGGGTACTCTGAAGGGCAGTGACAGGTACTCATATGGACTGTGACAGCTACTTGGGTACTGAGATGAACTGTGACAGGTACTCAGATGAACTGTGACAGGTACTCAGGTACTCAGATGAACTGTGACAGGTACTCAGGTACTCAGATGAACTGTGACAGGTACTCGGGTACTCATATGAACTGTGACAGGTACTCGGGTACTGAGATGAACTGTGACAGGTACTCGGGTACTGAGATGAACTGTGACAGGTACTCGGGTACTCAGATGAACTGGGACAGGTACTCGGGTACTCTGATGGGCTGTGACAGGTACTCGGGTACTCTGATGGGCTGTGACAGGTACTCGGGTACTCTGATGGGCTGTGACAGGTACTCGGGTACTCTGATGGGCTGTGAAAGCTACTCGGGTACTTTGATGGGCTGTGACAGGTACTCGGGTACTATGATGGGCTGTGACAGGTACTCGGGTACACTGCTGAACCGTGACAGATACTTGGGTACCATGATGGACTGTGACAGGTACTCGGGTACTCTGATGGACTGTGACAGGTACTCGGGTACCATGATGGACTGTGACAGGTACTCGGGTACTCTGATGGACTGTGACAGGTACTCGGGTACTCTGATGGACCGTGACAGGTACTCGGGTACCCTGATGTGCCGTGACAGGTACTCGGGTACCCTGATGGACTGTGACAGGTACTCTGATGGACCGTGACAGGTACTCGGGTACCCTGATGTGCCGTGACAGGTACTCGGGTACTCTGATGGGCCGTGATAGGTACTCGGGTACTCTGATGGGCCGTGATAGGTACTCGGGTACTCTGATGGGCCGTGATAGGTACTCGGGTACTCTGATGTGCTGTGACAGGTACTCGGGTACTCTGATGGGCCGTGATAGGTACTCGGGTACTCTGATGGGCCGTGATAGGTACTCGGGTACTCTGATGTGCTGTGACAGGTACTCGGGTACTCTGATGGGCCGTGATAGGTACTCGGGTACTCTGATGGGCCGTGATAGGTACTCGGGTACTCTGATGTGCTGTGACAGGTACTCGGGTACTCAGATGGGCTGGGACAGGTACTCGGGTACTCTGATGTGCTGTGACAGGTACTCGGGTGCTCTGATGGGCTGGGACAGGTACTCGGGTACTCTGATGGGCTGGGACAGGTACTCAAATACTCTGATGGACTGTGACAGGTACTCTGATGGACTGTGATTGACAGGTACTATGAGGGGTGGTGACAGGTCCTCTTTATTGGGGGGGGGGCAATCAGTGTGATTGGTGTACACTGGGCGGTAACGAGATGTTACCGCAATCTCCTCCTCACACACGATCGGTGTGTGAGGAGGAGAACAACCCGGTAACATCACGTTACCGCGGTTTGTTTACATTTTAGTGATCAGCTGTGAAAGGATCACAGCCCATCACGTGGGTAAACAGCCGGCCAATGGCTGTTTACTAGCGTCGGTAACGAGCAGTGTTCCCGGGGAACACGCCGCCACCGACTGATGATCTCGCGCATGCGCCGTGCACAGCCGGGGTGTGACCATGTGTGATCGGCCGTGACTTCATCACGGCCGATCACGTGGTAAACAGCCATAACCAATGGCTGTTCACCCCGTTCGGTGGCGAGCGGTGTCTCCGTGACACGCCGCCACCGAAGAAACAGGGATGCGTGCGCACGATCGCGCGCATTCCCTGTTTAAACGGGAGGCCGTCATATGACGGCCTCCCGCCACAATAGGTGCGCCGCCTGGCCGTCATTGGACGGTCGGCGGTCAGCATCTAGTTAAAGACCCTTTTCTAACGCACATGTAAATGTGCACAGAGTAAAACTTTTTATATTCATCAATGTGTGGCTTCTTCTTTCAATGCTCAATACCAGTTTTTGGAGTACGTTTGTGTTTACAGTGTCAATGGGGGTTATTTACTAAAGGCAAATCCACTTGCACTACAAGTGCACTTTCAGTGCACTTGTAGTGCAAAGTGGATTTGCCTTTAGTAAATAACCCACACAGTGCTCTAAAATTGGCCCCAATAAGGTAATTTTAGTGACTCCAAACAATTAATTCATGGTACTGAAAAGGATGATTATTTTTATCACTAATGCATTGCATACATTAACAACAAAAACAATGTGTGTATGTGTGTAGCAGACCCACAACATAATAGTTAGATGAAGAAGAGATTATCACCTTGTGTATCAAATAAATTACATTTGCACTATTGAAGAAAATGCCAAAAAAGAAAAGCCCATTGGAGAACCTAGGAGACAGCTAAAAGAAGTAAAAGCAGGAAATCAAATTAAATATTAGTTCATTTTAAAATAAAAATTTATTTGAAAAATATTTTATACATTTGCTGGCATATCAATGGCTCCCTTATACGCAAAGTACTCCAGATATTTTTGTCTGACTTTGCGGGCGCTTTGGGGGGGCAAGCCAGGACGGCCAGCTTCAAGTGCCGTCAGGGTTGCTTGATCTGGAAATCCGGCTTCAGGCCCAACTGAGGCCACATAGTTTATAGAATTTTTCCTTAGGAAATTGTGCAAAGTGCAGCAGGCAAGGTTGAGTTTATATTCCGCCATGTGTATGGGTGTTAGAAATAGGCAGAACCGGCTGGCCATTATGCCGAAAGCATTCTCCACCACTCTTCTGGCTCTGGCCAGCCGGTAGTTAAAAACCCTCTGGTCTGGGGTGAGGATCCTCATCAGAAATGGCCTCATCAGGTGATCACCCAAACCAAACACTTCATCAGCGACAAACACAAACTGAAGACCAGCCACGCTGTCTTTTCTGCAGGTGCAAGCCCAAGCCAACATTCTGGAGCCGTCTGTAAAACTCTGTCTGGGTGATGACTCCACCATCCGACATCCGGCTATTCTTCCCCATGTCCACATACAGGAACTCGTATGTTGCCAACATCACTATTCTATTAAACCCCTTGTAATTATAATAGTATGACCCCGAGTTGGGGGGTGGGATGATATGGATGTGTTTCCCATCGATTGCCCTTCCGCAGTTGGGAAAGTCCCATTGGTGGGCAAAGTGGGATGCCACAGTCTGCCATTCCTGTGGGGTTTAAGGAAACTATGGAGTCAAACAAGAAAAAAAATTAGGACTTTTGCACATAAACATTGCAAGCAGATTAGACGCAAACATTCTTGACCAAAAACAGTATAACATTTATTTTAAGGAGTATTTAAAGACAAAAGTATAAGGTCAACTTATCAGATTCCACTCCCCCTCTGATGGCCCCTTGGAAATATTTTGGGGGGGACATTTTTTGGACAGGTAACCCTCTCCACTTCATTGAGAGCTGAATGCATAAATAATGTGTGATACTTTGGCCAGCCCCTCCTTACTTACACTATTGGCAGCCCACTGGACAGGTAAGAAGTGTCATAATCCAAAAAAATGAATACACGCTGTACAAATTGAAGCACATTTTTACATTCTGCAATTACCTCTCAAGATATTAGGAGAACTTTAAACAGTAGTTTAAACTTTAAACAGTACCATTTGAAAGTATTCAGGCAGGCACTAGAACTACATGCTTTGATGAATTCATCCATAAAGATGGCCACAAAAGAGGTAGGTATAGTGTGTATGGGTTTGAAAAAAGTCAGGAGATAGAGTATTGGTATCGGTTGACTTAGTGGTTGGGAGGGAGGGAGGGTTTCAAAAGAGTTTGGGCCCCAAAAAACAGCCTCTGTCACTGTGGATGAATTTAAGGACACAAATAACATTTGGACATATTTCAGGGGGTGTTAAGGGTAAGCACTACAATGGAGCAGACAAAATACATTGTTAAGTGACTAGGCTAGGTGTGTATGGTCCCAGGATAGCATGCTAGAGAGGTTACGGAAGCCAAATATTCATGAAGGACAAAAAAGGAGCATTAAAAGCTTATAACATGCATGAGGACAAAGAGGACATTCACTGTATATTACAATCTTGGTATTTAGGGAATGATGAAATAAATCCAATACATTAAATACATAGAATGTGATGTTAAAGGAGAAAACTAACCTTAATATAGTCCTTCTGCAGCACCTGAATAATGGCAGAACAGGTCTCTGGAATAATGATTCCCAGAGCCTGGGGGGAGATCCCAGTCGTAAACTTAATATCCTGGAGATTTCTCCCCGTTGCCAAGTACCGCAAGGTGGCGACGAGCCTCTGCCCGGGAGTGATGGTTTGCTGCATGCAGGTGACCTGCATGGGGGCATGGGGTAAGCAAAGCCAACAGATGGTGAAAAATGGGGTCTGTCACCCGGAGATAATTCCTGAAATCATCAGGATTTCCTGGAGCTCCCTCAACAAAGGCATGTGAGAGAATTGGTCACGATTGAGTGATCATTTCTTGGTCCATGAACTCCTTCTCCCCCTGTTCATGGACTGGACTTGGGTCCAAGCAAGAACTCCAACACCAAGCCCAACAACGGCACGATCTCTCCGACGAGAACATAACCACAACAAATGAAAACGGTCGGCTGGTCAGAACGAACTGAAAATCAGAAACGAGCGGACAAGAACGCACTGTAAAACAGATTCGAACTATAAATAGAGCACACTGAAAGACATGAATGAACTGACAACACACACTGAAGAACAGATACAAACTCACAAGCGCAAACCGACAAGCAGAAACAAACTGAAAAGCACGGGGCTAAAAAGCACGAATCGCTGAAATAGGAAAAAAAAATTCCTATTGCAGCGGGCGCGAGATGTACAGTACCCTGCAGCCGAGAACCAGCGCGATAGGATCGCACTGGAAGCATTCTCTCGGTTAGGTGCTGTAGCTGCCCTTGTCTCGTAATTTGGTCCGTCGGACCAGCATACAGACGAACGGGTTTCCCGCTAGGAACTGGGTCCGGCGGAGTTCCGGCAGGAAGATTTAAAACATGTTCTATTTCTAAAGTCCGTCGGATTTTTGTACAGCAACGGTCCAGTGAAGCCCACACACGATCAAATTATCCGATGGCTTCATTCCGTCAGACCTTTGCCGTCAAACAGTCTGGTCGTGTGTACGTGGCATATCAGGTTTTCTTCTAAGACTGCCCTGTATTTGGCTCCATCCATCTTCCCATCAACTCTGACCAGCTTCCCTGTCCCTGCTGAAGAAAAGCATCCCCACAACATGATGTTTCACGGTGGGGATGGTGTGTTAGTTTTCCACCACACATAGCATTGCAGTTAGACCAAAAATTTTAATTTTGGTCTCATCTAACCAGAGCACCTTCTTTAACGTGTTTGCTGTGTCCCCCACATGGTTTCTCACAAACTTCAAATGGGACTTCTTATGGCTTTCTTTCAACAATAGCTTTCTTCTTGCCACTCTTCCATAAAGGGCAGATTTGTGGAGAGACGACTAATAGTTGTCCTGTGGACAGATTCTCCCCCCTGAGCTGTGGATCTCTGCAGCTCCTCCAGAGTTACCATGGACCTCTTGGCGGCTTCTCTGATGAATGTTCTCCTTGCCCGGCCCGGTCAGTTTAGGTGGACAGCCATGTCTTGGTAGGTTTGCAGTTGTGCCATACTCTTTCCATTTTTGGATGATGGATTGAACAGAGCTCCATGAGATGTTCAAAGCTTGGGATATTTTATTTATAACCTAACCCTGCTTTAAACTTCTCCACTTTATCCCTGTTGTGCTTTTTTAAGGACAGTTTTCCTGCACAGTATTTATTAGTAAGTTGTTTTTAACGAGGATATTTTTAAGTTATAAAATCAATCTATATGACACAGTCTATATATATGAAACGTATTCACGGAGACATGTAATCATACAAAATAGTTACATGTATTGGTTGACAAAAACAAATATTTACATGAAATTAAAATACCGATTGCGTCACGGGAACATCTTGAAAATTTATGGAAACACCCGCAAACTGGGAGTGTAGTACCTTTCATGTAATACCACCATGATAACCTCTCAGTAGAATCAATAACCTTGTGAAATTTGACAATTAAACAGAACGTCTGTATTTCACACGTCCAATCATTACTACACTGCAGGTAAGTAAATGGTTAACAATGTGAAATAAATTAGATGTTTGTTTTGTCAATAAAAGTGGCAACTATGCAAAAAGAAAAATATAGTAAAAAATTTAAACTTTAGAGAAAAAAATCAAATGGCGGTTATTGATTCGGGAGAACGATTATCAATAGTAGAGTATTCAATACATCAATATTTGAGAGACCATACAAGATAAAATCAACATGACATAATTACACATTCCAAAATGGCTACTCTTCCTAATGGCTAGTAGACATGGGCTCCATCAAAAAATTTGTTTTGTTTCGTTCTGTATGAAAAAAAATCCTATCTCGTAATTCGTTAACGAAATTCAATTCGGATTCGTACGAAATACGAATTTTCGTTAGATTCTTAAACTTTTTTCGTTAAAATAACGAAAGTTTGTTATGATAAATTTATCATTATGAGGGGTTCCCACCATCCCTGTGCTGAGCTGACTTCCTCTGATTGGCGAACAAAACACCAGTCATGTTTCTGTTAATTTGGATCCATTAACGAAATTTCGTATTTTGTATGAAATTCGTAAGCATAGAAATTCCCATTAGGTTCCCACCATCCCTGTGCTGAGTTCCCGGGTCTGAGTGTACACCCGCTGTGGCCATTATGATGTGTTCCCACCATCCCTGTGCTGTGCTGACTTCCACTGATTGGTGAACAAAACACCAGTCACGTTTCTGTTAATTTGGATCCGAAATTCATTAACGAAATTTCGTATTTCGTATGAAATTTGTAAGCATAGAAATTCCCCATAGGGTTCCCACCATCCCTATGCTGTGCTGACTTCCTGGGTTTTAACTTTTAGGTTCATTAACATTTTGTAACAATTACAAATTTTCTTTATAATGAATTTATTATTATGAGGGTTTCCCACCATCCCTGTGCTGTGCTGACTTCCTGGGTTTTTAACTGTAGGGGCCATAACCTGTTGCAGGGCGGCCTTGACTTAATGGGCTTACTGATTACCTTCTCCTGGCCTGCTCCTCCGTGTCTAGGGGTTTCCGGGGTTGATACCCAACGACTTGATGAAGTCCTTTCAAAAAGGTTTATTTTGCAGTAGAACTTTCACAAACAGTCTCTTAGGGAACAGAGGGCACGGGTGAAGAACTCAGGTACCTTGAACTGCAGGTTTAGCAAAGTCTCTATTTCCACCCAGAGAGTAGCCACTCGCAGCTGGGTACTTCAAGGCTGAACAGATCTCTAGCCAGAGATCATGGCAGTCAGCACATTGACTCAAAACTTGAACAATCAACTGAGGGTATACAGGAACCTTTTTCCAACCGAACCTGGAACGTTTCCAGCTTCCTTTATGGTACTGGAAAAGTGTAAATTCGTCAATGTCCTTCCCAACTCAGTAACCAGGCACTTCTCAGGATGCCACTTGCCTGCCCTCCTCCGAACAGTCCTCCCCCGGTCACTTCCACGAGCTGTGGTGCCCCTCCAAGCTGAGAGCACACCCGGACACCTTGAATCCTCCCTCAGTTACTGCGCCTCGGAGCCTCAGGCTCTGAGACTCGGGAACAGACGGATCCCTTCCACAGACCAGGCGGGTCTATCAGGGGCCACTGACAGGAACATGTTGCGGGGTGTCAAACACCCCGTGACCGGGGCCCCTCACAGGGCTACCCCAGTCCTGGAACCAGAACAGACCACACGGGTCTCATGAACAACTCCAGAACCTCGAACATGTGACCCACACCTGTTTAAATACCCCCTCCCAGACTCCTCAGCGGGCCCCGGCACTCCCGCTGATTGGCTCCGAGAGATACCAAAACATCCAACCAGACTTAGTTCTGGCCTGTCATGTGCACCTCACCGCTCACATGACCAGGCAGAACTTCTAAACACAGCCTGGCCAGACTGGCGTTAGGCCTACCTACAATAATTAACCCTCAGGACCTTTATTGTCCTGAGGTCAAAAACTAAATATACAATGTGTGATCCCAAATGTCATCCGCTACACAACTTTTCATTAATTACAAATTTTCGTTATGAATTTGGATCCGAAATTTGTAAACAAAATTTCGGATTTCGTACAGAATTCGTATGCATAAAAGTTTGTATTTCGGATTCCTACGAATGTGCGAATTTCCGGTAATTTGTATGAATTTTCGTTTCGTACGAAACTAATCGCACATGTCTAATGGCTAGTTACCAGGGTTAAGATGGCTGCTGTAGCTTTGAAAAATGGATACTCTTAACCACTTTCAGACCGGACCATTTTGCTGGTCAAAGACCAGACCACTTTTTGCGATTCGGCACTGCGTCACTTTAACTGACAATTGCGCGGTCGTGCGACGTGGCTCCCAAACAAAATTGACGTCCTTTTTTTCCCACAAATAGAGCTTTCTTTTGGTGGTATTTGATCACCCCTGCGGTTTTTATTTTTTGTGCTATAAACAAAAATAGAGCGACAATTTTGAAAAAAACGCATTATTTTTTACTTTTTGTTATAATAAATATTCCCCAAAAATATATAAAAAAACATTTTTTTCCCTCAGTTTAGGCCGATACGTATTCTTCTACATATTTTTGGTAAACAAAAATGCAATAAGCGATTATTGATTGGTTTGCGCAAAAGTTATAGCGTTTACAAAATAGGGATAGTTTTCTAGCATTTTTATTGATAATTTTTTATTATTTTTTTTTACTAGTAATGGCGGCGATCAGCGATTTTTATTGTGACTGCGACATTGGGGGGACCCATCGGACATTTTTGACACATTTTTGGGACCATTGTCATTTATACAGTAATCACTGCTATATAAATGCAGTGATTCCTGTGTAAATGACACTGGCAGTGAAGGGGTTAACCAGTGGGTGGCAGTGTAGGGGTTAAGTGTTCCTAGGGGTGTGTTACTAACTGTGGGGGGGTTGGGCTTTCATTTAGTGAACACTGATCTCTGCTCCAATCACATGGAGCAGAGATCAGCATCACTAGTTGCTAGGCAGAATGGAGAAATGCTGTTTACAACGGCATTTCTTCATTCGGCCGCTCCGTGAGACGATCGCGGGGATGCCCGCGGCGATCGAGTCCGCGGGTCCCGCGACTGGACTCACGGGGGTCCCGACCAGCGCGCCGCCGGCTCTCGATGGCAGGGCGGCAAATTTAAAGGGACGTACATTTACGCCCATTTGCCTGCCCGTGCCATTCTGTCGACGTACATCGGCGTGCGCTGGTCGGCAAGTGGTTAAAGAGGATTTACTTCTTGCGTCCCCTGAGTTCCAAGGATCAGGGTTCAGGAATCTTCATGAATGTCAAAATATGTATTCATGCATGGTGCATGTGTGTCAGTCTGTCTGGGAGTGTGTGTATCTCCCAGTGTCCCCCCTCGGGGTGTCTCCCTTGAGTGTTTCTCAGGGTGGGTCCCTGAGCCTCTCCCTCTTCATGGCATCTTACTTGCTTCTAAATACCCTCTCAGACAATAAGAACATAAAACTAAAAAAATAATATGCTCAGCCCAAAAGGTATGGCTTCTTTTCTATTGGTTAAGCAAAAACTAATGATTTACTTTTGTGAATTTTCAGGTAATATCACTTTCAACCACTAGGCATGTCTGAGAGCAGAAAATGGGTTCTGAACTATCTTTTAAATAATATATTCTATTTTTCATACTGTGTATCACTTTTTATATTTGTTCTAATGAATATATATATATAGGGATGCTAGTAACCGGCATAATATAAAATACGCTTAGTATAATTTTGATTCATCATTCATCACATAAAATGTTTGTATATTTATATATCTATTAAATATATAATATATTAAAAATATATTAAGTATATCTATTAAATCTGGTCTACCTAGGAAGGACACAGGTTATATATACCGATCAATATCACACCTGGATAATTCTGATATATCCAATGAGTATGTGTTAATCTAAACGTAGGTTAAATTCTTATATGGTTATAATCACGATTAGGTGTCTCTCGTAATGCTAATTAGCTTTTTAAACACTTCTACTTATAATCACAACTTTTATATATATTTTCTGTATAACAAAGTTCTTAGATCATCAGATACTAATTCAAATCATCTCTGTGACCTACAATATCCTACATCCCAATAATGGGTAGATACAATAGGGAGATTGGGACTATAAATGAAGCACTTGGATAGTGGAGGTAAATTTGACCATGTTTAACCACTTCCCAACCGGTGCGATGTACGTTGGCAGAATGGCACAGGCTGGTATATTGGCGTACAGGTACGTCCAATTTTAAATGCTGCCCTGCCATCGCGAGCGCCCTGCCGGCGGCGTGCTCGCGTGCTGGTCGGGACCCCCATATGTCCGGTCGCGGGTCCCGCGGATTCAATCGCCGTGGGGATACCCGCGATCGTAAATATGCATCCACAAAGTAGGGAAAAGTTTATTATATATAATTGAAAAAATCAAATAATAATAGACTAAGCATGGCTCCAGATGAAATGTAGCTAGAGCACCAAATCAAATCTCGACGCGTTTCGTGGATGTTTCTCCACTCATAATTTTTTTCAATTAATAAACTTTTCCCTACTTAGTGGATGCATATTTACCATGTGGGTACATCTGTCTATATCAGGCATGCTGTCATTGATATTATTACCCTGATACTATTATGTTATACTATTTTATCTATTCATTTTTACAATCATGCGTTACTGTATATGTACTTTTTTTTTACTAAGCTTATGCTATGTGCACGTTCTAAGCCCCTGTACACACGGTCGGACATTCTGCCAACCAAATCCGTTGGATTTTGTCCGACGGATTTTGTCGGACGGATTGTGTCTGAAACTGTTGCATACACACGGTCGGACCAAGTTGTCGGAAAATCCGATTGTACATAACGTGATGACGTTACTTCTTTACGATGGGACTACGTTCAGGCTAGTAGCCAATAGCTTTGGTGTAGGAATTTGATCTGAGCATGCGTGGCACTTTGTCCGATCGGAATTCTCTACACATGATCGGAGTATGTCCTATCGAACCAGTTTGTCGGAAAATATTTCCAACAAGTTGGAAAATTGGGTCCGACGCATATTCCGACGGAATCAGTCCGATGCATACCACACACAGTCGGATTATCCGAAGACACGGTCCGATAGGACACATTCCGACGGATTCTCCGACCGTGTGTACAAGGGCTTACATGCATATGAAATGAATACTTTTTATTGTCTGTATATTTTACAATTAATAAACATTCCATGGTGAAGCTTAAACATGGTCAAATTTACCTCCACTATCCAAGTGCTTCATTTAAAGTCCCAATCTCCCTATTGTATCTATAATCGCCATATGGGTACTTTTCAAATATTTCCATTTCCATTCAAATCTTTTCCACCATGTGTTGAATTGGCCTTTTGAACAGTTTCAATGGATGTTTACAGATGGATTGGCTATTCACACAGTTCCTAACTCTAACACAATGGGTTATGTTAGCCAAGGTGTTAGCTATTGAAGAAGTTCCTCATTTGAACACAATGGTTTAGGCCAGGTGAATGTGATAACAGCCTAGCCACGTATTTGTGTAACTTTATTTTTTTCTATGACTGTGTTTGTGGCTATTATTTATCCACTAAAGCCAGATACACATCTTCTTTGTTTTGTGAAATGGGACCTTATTGTTCTCTGTGTGTTGTTAAAGAGGAAGTAAACCCTCATGGGTTTACTTCCTCTTTGTCTCCCTGCAAATAGAAAGCATAATGGGCTACTATGCATCGTGTCGCATCACATCGCATAGTAGTCCATTATGTGTCACTTACCTGACACAGGAGCCAGCGATGTCACCGCTGTCCCCTGTAGTCCAGAGCATCCATCTTCTTCTGGGTGTCGCTGCTCCGGTCACTCACAGCGCCGGAGCAGCGATGACGTCACTCCCGCGCATGCGCATGGGAGCCGCCACTAACGGCATATCGCTGCTAACGCTGCTAACAGCTGTCCCTGTCTTTTAGTAAATATCTCCTAAACCGTGTAGAGGAATATCCATAGTGCAATATTGTTTGAAGATTCCAATTTATTAATGTGGTTGTAAACCCTTACAACCAACTTTGACCTACAGGTAAGCCTAGATTAAGGCTTACCTGTAGGTCCAAGAAATATCTCCTAAACCTATACGGTAGACAGCGGCGCGCAGGCGCACTGGCCAGGCCACAGATCGCGGCGATATGCCGCGAGTGTCGGCTCCTGTGCGCATGCGCGGGAGTGACGTCATCGCGGCTCCGGCGAATCACAGCGCCGGAGCAGCGAGACCCGGAAGTCGCTCCAGGATACATGGCAGCGGCGAAGAGGAAGACAGAGGACTGCTTCGGGGGCTTCGTTCTCAGGTAACTTATTCATAATGAGCTAGTATGCTATGCATACTAGCTCATTATGCCTTTGCCTTACAGGGTGTAGTTTTTGTTTTTATTTTTTTTTCCCCTTTACTTCCTCTTTAAGTGTTAAAAAATTACTCACATTCGCCAGTGTTATTAACCACTTGCTTACTGGGCACTTAAACCCCCCTCCTGCCCAGACCAATTTTCAGCTTTCAGCGCTGATGCACTTTGAATGACAATTACGCGGTCATACAACACTGTACCCAAATGAAATTTTTATCATTTTTTTCCCACAAATAGAGCTTTCTTTTGGTGGTATTTAATTACAGCTGGGAGTTTTTTTTGCTAAACAAACAAAAAAAGATGCAAAAAAAAAAAAAAATCATGTTTAATAGTTTGTTATAAAATTTTGCAAACAGGTCATTTTTCTCCTTCATTGAAGTGCGCTGATGAGGCGGCACTGATAGGCTGTACTGGTGGGCACTGATAGGCTGCATTGGTGGTCACTGATAGGCTGCACTGGTGGGCACTGATAGGCATAGTTAAGGCGGCACTAATAGGCACAGATAAGGTGACACCGATAGGCACAGATAAGGCAGTACTGATGGGCACAGATAAGGCGGCACTGATGGGCAAAGATGGGCACAGATAAGGTGACACGGATGGGTGGCACGGATGGGTGGCACTAAGGGGCACTGATAGGTACCACTGATAGATGGGACTGATGGGCACTGATAGGTGGCACTGATAGGTGGCTCTGATAGGTGGCACTGCTGGGCACTGATGGGCGGCACTGCTGGGCACTGATGGGCACTGGTAGATGACACTGATGGGCACGGATATGTGGCACTGGGGTGCAGCACTGTTGTTGAGGCAGATTGTGGGCACTGCTGGGTGGCACTGTGGGCACTGCTGGGTGGCACTGTGGGCACTGCTGGGTGACACTGTGGGCACTGCTGGCACTGACGGGGGGCACTTATTTTTTTATTATGCTTAGTGATGAGGGGGCAGGTGGGCACTGGCAGGGCTGGCCGTGATCGGGACTGATGTGCCGATCACGGGCGCCGGTGATCGGCTCTTTTTTTTTCTCCTCACGCTGTCAGCGCGAGGAGGAATAATAGCCGATTACCGGCTCCGTTGCATCACATGATCAGCTGTCATTGGCTGACAGCTGATCACGTGATAAGGGGTCGGGATCGACCCCTTGCTCGGATCGGTGATCAGGTGAGTCTCATAGACTCGCCGATCACAGAGCGCGCCGCACGCGCCCCTCAGGGGGCGCGCAGGCCGCTCGTTCATGGGACGACGTCAATAGACGCTGTCATTCGGCTATAGCGCGGGTCTCAAGTGGTTAAAAGCAATACTGTTGCGAATCGGCGGCAGCAGCAACAGTATTGCTTTTAATAACACTGGCAAATGTGAGTAATTTTTGTAACACTTAATAAATTCCTCTTTTTTATGGATCACTTGAATGAGATGACTGGCTTATGCTGAGAAAATGAAGGTCCTAGAGAGGCACCATATAGCGACACAGGGGCTGACACTGTGAAGGCGCATTTACCCCCTGCAGGGGCAGTGTATCTGGTGAGTGCAAAACCACCACTTGCACAAAAAAAAAACGCATCGGGGGTTTTTCAGCATATTAAGAAGCAGTCACGGCATCTGTTATATAGTGCACAAGTCACATCTTTCACTTCTTTGGACTATAAACTTATTTATTTAAATATTTATTTATGTATGTGTTTATCCAATTGTAATTTGCATAGTTTTTTTTTTTTTTTTTTTTTCACAGTTAATTCACATAGGATCTTAAAAAGTCTTTTAATATATTGGTAAGATATCACTATTAGTGATGGACGAACTTCCGACGGGACGTTTCGCGAACGCGGCCGATAGTTCGCGAACCGTAACGTTCGTGGCGGGCCCCATTGACTTCAATGGGAGGCGAACTTCGCAAACCTATAGGTCAAATTTGCAGCCACAAAATAATTATTAGCTGTGCAAACATAGTCCCACCACATGGCCAATGACATAACACATGTATGAGGTGAATCTGGGATCGACAACTACAAGCATTCTTTTTGTATATGGGAAATTGTTGTGACAATTCAGGACTGTGGAGCGCATGAAGGCAATGGAGGAGACGGAAGGTCAGGGACCAGGGTAGGCAAAGAAGAGGGTGCAGGAGATGATCACCAGCAGCGTGACATACAGCAATGACACCTGCACCGTGATAGAGTCATCTGACAACAGCACCGTGATACAGAGCACTGACATCAGCAGCGTGACATACAGCAATGACACCTGCACCGTGATAGAGTCATCTGACAACAGCACCATGTTAGAGAGCACTGACATCAGCAGCGTGACATAAAGCACTCACACCAGCACCGTGATATACAGCACTGACAGCAGCACCGTGATAGAGAGCACTGACATCAGCACCGTGACACAAAGCACTCACACCAGCACCGTGATATACAGCACTGACAGCAGCACCATGATAGAGAGCACTGACATCAGCACCATGACATAAAGCACTCACACCAGCACCATGATATACAGCACTGACAGCAGCACCGTGACAGAGAGCACTGACATCAGCACCGTGATATACAGCACTGACACCTTCACCGTAATCAGCCCCAGGAGGAAGTCAGCATAGCACAGGGATGGTGGGAGCCCCTCATAATGAGCATAGCACAGGGATGGTGTGAGCCCCTCATAATAACCAGCCCCAGGAGGATGTCAGCACAGCACAGGGATGGTGTGAGCCCCTCATAATAACCAGCCCCAGGAGTAAGTCAGCACAGCACAGGGATGGTGTGAGCCCCTCATAATAACCAGCCCCAGGAGTAAGTCAGCACAGCACAGGGATGGTGTGAGCCCCTCATAATAACCAGCCCCAGGAGTAAGTCAGCACAGCACAGGGATGGTGTGAGCCCCTCATAATAAGCAGCCCCAGGAGGATGTCAGCATAGCACAGGGATGGTGTGAGCCCCTCATAATAAGCAGCCCCAGGAGGATGTCAGCACAGCACAGGGATGGTGTGAGCCCCTCATAATAAGCAGCCCCAGGAGGATGTCAGCATAGCACAGGGATGGTGTGAGCCCCTCATAATAAGCAGCCCCAGTAGAAATATGACACCGCTCAACCTCTTCAAAGAGGAGGGTAGGGGCATATAGTACGGTGTGCTTTTTTTGGACAAGGAAGTGAGCCAAATGAAGAAAGAAGGTCTGTGTGCTTGATTAAAAAAATTGTTTATAGACATATACATGGTCTACTGATGATCCATGCCTCATTCATTTTTAGAAATGTGAGGTAGTTAACACTGTCGTGAGCTAGGTGAGTACGCTTATCGGTCACGATCCCCCCTGCTGCGCTGAACGTCCTTTCGGACAGGACACTGGATGAGGGGCAAGCCAACAGTTCGATTGCAAATTGGGCAAGCTCTGGCCAGAGGTCAAGCCTGCCCACCCAGTAGTCCAGGGGTTCATCACTCCTCAGAGCGTCCACATCGGCCGTTAACCCGATGTAGTCGGACACCTGACGGTCTAGGCGTTCCCTGATGCTGGATCCGGATGACACCTGTCGATGGGTCGGCTGAAAGAATGACCTCATATCCGAAGTTACCAACACATCTTCAAACCGGCCTCTTCTTGCAGGCACTGTTGGATTGGTACCCACAACTCCTTCTCTGGGAGTGGGAATTGCTGCTCTGCCAGCGCACGCAAAAGCAGAATGCAGCATTTCCCGAAGCAAGGCCTGGAAGTGCTACATTCTGACAGCCCTCTGCGACTGCGGTAACATTTCCGCCATTTTGTGTTTGTACCGGGGGTCTAAGTACGTTGCCACCCAGTACTGGTCCTTGATCCTTATGCTTTTTATACGGGGGTCCCTATTAAAACACTGGAGCATGAAGGCCCCCATTTGCACTAAAGTGGAAGCGGTGTGGTGGCCTGGCTCCTGCTCATCATCCAGGATAATGTCGTCCTCTTCATTCTCCTCTCCCCATCCACGCACAACAGGGATCCCAGAAAGGTTTAAAGCATGCTCTTCTTGCTCCTCCTCATCCGCCCCGGCACCATCCTCCTCTGACTCCTCTTCAGACTCCTGTTGTTCACTTGTCTCAGATAGAGTAGCCCCCCCTGGGAATTCATCCAGCATTGCGACTTCCTCATCTTCCCGCTCCTGCTCCTCCACAGCTTGATCAATGACACGACGCAATGCACGCTCCATAAAGAAGGCATAAGGTACCATGTCACTGATGGCGCCATGGCTGCGACTGACCAGTTTGGTGATCTCCTCAAATGGCCGCAGAAGTCTGCATGCGTCGCGCATGAGCAGCCACTGGCGCGGTGAAAAAAACCCGAGCTCCCCAGAACCGTTTCTGCCACAGCACGGCATGGCAACGTCTCACCTGGCATGTGGAATAGGTTCTGGGGAGCTTGGGCGGTGCAGCGGAAGAGACGCTAGCAGCGGAAAAGGAGGAATCAGCTGAGGAGGAGAGGAAGGAGGATGGAGTAGGAGGAGGAGGAGAAGAAGAGTCAGGCCTGCATGCAATCCGTGGCGGTAAAACCAAATCTACACGGGTGCCACGGGTTAGATGCTTGACGGCCGTCAGAAGGTTCACCCAATGGGCAGTAAAAGTGATATACCTTCCCTGCCCGTGTTTGCTAGACCACGTGTCTGTGGTCAGATGTATCTTGGCACCGACACTGTGTGCCAGAGATACATTCACTTGCCGCTGAACATGGCCATATAGCTCTGGGATGCCCTTCTCTGAGAAATACTTCCTTCCTGGGACCTTCCATTGTGGTGTTCCAATGGCCACAAATTTGCGAAAGGCCTCCGAGTCCACCAGTTTATATGGCAGTAGTTGGCGGGCTATGAGTTCTGACAAGCCAGCTGTCAACCGTTGGGCAAGAGGGTTATCCGGCGTCATCATTTTTTTACGCTCGAACATTAGGCCCACGGAAGCCTGCCTTTTTGCAGAAAAACGTGAGCTTGGCGTGATGGAAGGTGGAGTGGAGGACAATTGTGAGGAGAGAGGAGAAGAAGAAGTAGAAGACGAGGCTGGACGGTGAGAGCCTGCAGTGTGGCTTTGTGTGTTCCGTTGCTCCCACTCGGCTCGGTGATGGCTGCCCATGTGCTTTCTTAAGGCGGTCGTCCCTAGGTGAGTGTTGGGCTTACCGCGACTAATGCGTTGACTGCAAAGATTGCAGATGGCAACGCTATTGTCAGCAGCGAACACGTTAAAAAAAGCCCACACTGCGGAGCCATGTGCCGGTGTCCTGGGAGCGCCAGATGTGACCGTACATGGTCGATGACTCGCTCCTGATACATTTGCAGTCTGCTTTGTCCCTCCTGTGCAATGTAAGTTATTCCTGCTTCTCCTCCCTATCTGCTGGTCCATATCTCCCTCTGAACTCCCCTCCTCTTCCTCTCTTGTGGGCACCCACGTGACATCACTAGACACGTCATCATCAACGTCACCTTCCTCACCGCTATAAGTAGAGATCTCGGAGTAGGCAGCAACACCGGGGACTAACCTCCTCCTTGGGCTGATCTGGGTACTGTCGTCAGACTGCTGAGTAGCGGTTGTTGCTACCTCCTCTTCCTGATCCAATACCAAGAGTGGCTGCGCATCAGAAATGTCCTCTTGATATGGATTGGAAAATAATTCCTGTGACTCAAGCGGAAGGTATGTGGTGGTGGTGGTGTTGTTGGTGGTAGTGTCTTTGGGGGTGCACATAGCAGAGAGTGAAGAAGAGGGTGCAGATCGAGAGGATGAGGAGGGTGCAGAAGAGTAAGGCTGACTGAGCCACTCAACCAAGTCTGGTGCGTCCTTTAAAGTAATTGAACGCACCTTCTGCAACTTCCCACTTTGGCTCAAGGCTGTTGCTCCTGCCCTACCCCTACCACCCCTGCGGAAGGGCCTGCCTCTTCCTCTGCCTGTCATTTTTTAAATGACCCTGTGACAAAACTCTCAGTCCCTATACCGATGAAGGACTGCTGCAGTATAGGGCAGCGGTCAGCAGGATAGCACCTCAACCCTATGTATTGTGGACCGATACCAGTCCTTATAGAATAGCAGACTGTACCTCACTCAAGCCTATGTACTGTAGCACCCTAGACCAAGTTACCAGTCCTTATAAGGACCTTTGTGGACCAAGTAGGTTTGTGTGTGACTGATTAGCAGACTGTACGTCAGTCCCTATACTGCTGAAGGACTGCTGCAGTATAGGGCAGCGGTCAGCAGTAGTGCACCTCAACCCTATGTATTGTGGACCGATACCAGTCCTTATAGAATGGCAGACTGTACCTCACTCAAATAATATAAATGGTGCAGCGCAAGATGCAAAAGTCCACACGTATTCATCATATATGACAACAAGAGAGCCTGTAGAGTAAGAACACCACGTGGAAAGGCCGCTGTTTGCTTGTATGTGACACTCCTTCCACCAGTAGAAATAAACTCTTACCAGCTCAGATGGACCTCTGAATATTCAGATGGTCGAATGCGCGTGTTCACACTCTCAGTGTGCAGGGGTCGTTGTTTCCACATGCGAATAGAACCGTACTCCAAATCCTTAAATCACATGCAGCCAACTCCGGGAAATAATGGATTCACTCCAGATATAAGTAGGTGCGTTTACATGAGCAAAAAAAATCCAGGAGCAAAAAAAGGGAACATACAAAAAGACGATCTAAGTGTAGCAATAAGTAAATCGCTTTATTAAAATATTCATTAGAATTTAAAAAGTTTTTATAGCACAAACAAAAAGTAAAAAATCCTTCAGTTTCAAAGTCCACAGTTAAGTCAATGAATTGCTGAATAACAGTAATTTACTGTCAATACTGCTTTACACCACAAGATGCCAGTAGTGGTCCATAAAAATATCAGGACTATAGCTGAGCCATTTACAGCACCAGATACATTTAGGATGAAAAAATATGTAAAACCAAACAACACAGGATGGACGGCGGGTGACGTCCGTGATAAGCTCCTCCCCCGTACGTACGTTACGTCCTATCAGGACTTCGTCAGCGGTGGGTGGAGCTATACAGCGTCACCCTTATATTTATATAGTGCACTGTTACCATGGTAAGCCTGCAACCTAATCAGACGGCGGTAACCGGAAACGGAAGACCGCCGCCATATTGGTGCCAAAAAGAACTAGCTTTACACATGGGGACACTTAACCCAAGCGTCCAAACGCACTGCACTTGCCAAATTTTTTTATTTAAAACTACTTGAAAGCAATAAACAGGCACAGCCCATTGCATATGACTTGCTAAATAGCTACCATTACCAGATTGCTAATGCAATGTATGTATATTAAAAATTTATATAATATATAATAATAGATGTATATTTTTAACAAGTATATACCATTTTCATAAAAATACAATTTACATAAAAATACCTGTGGACACTTCACCCGCCGTCAGAAAAAAAAAAATATATACTTTATCAAAAAATATCATTTAGCAGAAATAAAACAATTTAAATCAAAATCAACATTCAATCCTCCCGGAGTAAGAACCCTAGTCTCGTGAATCCAAAAAGATTCGTGTTGACTTAGGCTTCGGATAAAATTACCTCCCCTCCAATGTTTTTTCACTTTTTCCACGCCCCAAAACTTAAGGCATCGGGGGTCCCTATCGTGGAAATGTCTAAAATGTTTGGACACATTGTGGGAACGTAGGCCTTTTTTTATGTTGTTTACATGTTCTGCGACGCGGACTCCAAGGGACCTAGAGGTCCTCCCTATGTATTGGAGACCACAATCACATTCAAGCATGTAGACAACCCCTTCAGTGTTACAGGTAATGAGACTTTTAATTGGATACATTATCTCTGTGGCAGAGGCCATAAAATCCTTGCGTCTCTTTATATTAAATTTACACTGTTTGCAGGCAGGACATTTGCCACATGCATAGAAGAACCCTGTGAGAAAGGAAAAAATCCCATTTTCCTTCATAACAGGTGGATCGACTACACTCGGGGCCAATATGTCCCTCAAAGAGGGAGCTTTCCTATAGATAAATCTCGGACGGGGTGGTAGAACTGGGCCTAGGATACGGTCTTTTTTTAACCACTTCCCGACCAGCGCACGATGATGTACGTCGACAGAATGGCACGGGCAGGCATATTGGCGTACATGTACGTCCAATATTCGTTGCCGCCGTGCCATCAGGAGCGCGCTGCCGGCGGCGCGCTCCCGCGCTGGTCGGGGCCCCCATGAGTCCGGTCGCGGGACCCGCGGACTCGATCGCCGCGGGCATCCCCGCGATCGTCTCACGGAGCGGCCGAATGGAGGAAATGCTGTATAAACAACATTTTCCCATTCTGCCTAGCAACTAGTGACGCTGATCTCTGCTCCATGTGATTGGAGCAGAGATCAGTGTACACTAAATGAAAGCCCAACCCCCCCACAGTTAGTAACACACCCCTAGGAACACTTAACCCCTACACTGCCACCCACTGGTTAACCCTTTCACTGCCAGTGTCATTTACACAGGAATCACGGCATTTATATAGCAGTGATTACTGTATAAATGACAATGGTCCCAAAAATGTGTCAAAAATGTCTGATGGGTCCCCGACAATGTCGCAGTCACAATAAAAATCGCAGATCGCTGCCATTACTAGTAAAAAAAAAAATAATAAAAAATTATTTATAAAAATGCTATAAAACTATCCCTATTTTGTAAACGCTATAACTTTTGCGCAAACCAATCAATAATCGATTATTGCGATTTTTTTTACCAAAAATATGTAGAAGAATACGTATCGGCCTAAATTGAGGGAAAAAAAATGTTTTTTTATATATTTTTGGGGGATATTTATTATAACAAAAAGTAAAAAATAATGCGTATTTTTCAAAATTGTCGCTCTATTTTTGTTTATAGCGCAAAAAATAAAAACCGCAGGGGTGATCAAATACCACCAAAAGAAAGCTCTATTTGTGGGAAAAAAAGGACGTCAATTTTGTTTGCGAGCCACATCGCACGACCGCGCAATTGTCAGTTAAAGCGACGCAGTGCCGAATCGCAAAAAGTGGTCTGGTCTTTGACCAGCAAATTGGTCCGGTCTGAAAGTGGTTAAAATATCCCAGTGTTTCGGGGCGTGGCTCGGCACCGTACCAAGATGGACGCGTAATTGTCTAGCTCCCGTCCAGTCGGCCCTGCAATTTAAGCTAACGGCTCGTAGCCCACATTCCAGCGGCCGAAACATGGAGAGACAGGAGGATAAGTCAGCGGGGAATCGATCGAGATCACCGGCTGAGCTGGATCCGCACTCAGCCAGACAAATACCTGAGATCTTCAGAGCACGGCCCAGAGGCAGCTCTCAAGCCTCCGCTGCAGCGATGTCCCGTCCACACCGCTCCCACAGCAGAAGCCCGCTGCGGGACAGGGGAGACCCAGCACATCGAGAACAACCTGCCATCAGCTTAGAGGATCTCAGGTCAGTCGCAGCGGACATCAAATCCACCCTAGCTGCCGCAATAGCGGATCTCAGAGACGACCTACACTCCATATCGACGAGAGTGGAAGACATGGAAGTCACACAGGCCCGTCATGATGCCTCCCTCTGCCAGGTCCAGCAGTTAACGGAATCCCACGCCATTCATCTGCGGGAAATTAACCGCCACATGGAAGACCTGGATAACAGGGGGAGACGTCGGAATCTAAGAGTGCGAGGCATTCCAGAGTCCATTGAGCCTGTTAACCTTTCGCAAACAGTGTCTACAATCTTTAATGACATTTTGGAAAGGCCTGCAGACACTCCGATTAGCTTTGAGAGACTGCACAGAGCCCTGCGGCCTAGGAACAGAGAAGCAGACCCCCCACGTGATATCGTGTGCTGCCTCGTGGAATTCCCACTCAAAGAAGAGATCCTCCGCAAGGCAAGGACCAGAAATCAAATAACTTTTGAAGGAGCCCAGATCAAGATTTTCCAAGACCTTTCAAACATTACGCTGCAGCGTAGAAGGGAACTCAGACCACTGCTGGATGTCCTACGCGACAGAGCAATTCAATATAGGTGGAAATTTCCTTTTTGCCTGTCGGTAAACCACCAAGGTCGTACGGCTAACTTAAGGGTACCGGAAGACATCGATCACTTCTGCGCCACCATTGATATACCAGTGGTAAGCTTACCTGACTGGTATAGCGACTTCAGACTTCCGACACCAGTCAGATCTGCATCGATGGAAGGCATAGAAGAGGCAGGGAATTTTAGCCTTGGAAGACGCCGCCGTCCAGTCCCTGCCCCCCCTCTCCAGCAATTACACCCGAGAGAGAGAGATGTACCTAGGAACGGCAGTCCCTCAGCTTCTCCAGCCCACCGCAGAGCTCGGATCAACTGATCGTTCTAACCGTACGTATACGCAAATTCTGGCGTTGTTTTGATGTTGACCTCACAGTCCACCCTCGTTTCGTTCTTCATATGGCCTCTTCTCCTATGCACCTTTCTCTGATTCAGACTCCCGTTCGTGATAACTAGTACCATCAAGCAGCAATACGAAGTTTGATCCGCATGGATCACCTACTCTATCCCCCCCCCCCCCCTCTCTCCATGCACTTAAAAAAACAGACCCCTAAAAAACGAATGCAGAGTTCTTCACTTATTCGATGTACGGCTCGGATCCTCGCTTTCAGAAAAGGCAGCCCAGATCACAAAAGCTCGGAAGATCTTTACAGTCGGTAAGCGAACGTTCATGCGAAGCTTAACAGGAACGGATTCCCGAAGATCTAGTGAGCGTTCGTCTGTTCTAGGTATGACACCTCATCACTTGAACTTCTCTGGCCCTACCTAGGAAATCCTTTCGACGAACGACTCTTCCCTACGACCCCCCACGAGGGGAAAAAGGAACGGATGAATACGATTCTCTCACTACATAATAAAATGAAGGTAGATTCTCCCTAACAATGTTGACATGACAGAACCATTTTTGAGAGCAAGTCTGCGAAATAAGGGGGGGGGGGTAATTTTTTTTTTTTTTTTTTTTTTTTTTTATTTGCCAGATGATCTACACCTCTCCACCTGGTCGGTATTACGTTCTTGTCTAACTGAATGCTTCAAGATTAATAAGAGGGAAGCTTCTTGCAAAAGGAACCTAGTCTTTAGGTTCCAATCTAGACCCACTTCTATAGCAATCAGTTCATCAAGATTACTTTTCACTCACTATTACCCAAACACGTTATTATACACTTATAAACAGGGGTGAAGGGGGGTAGGGTTACATTAACATTATCATGGGTTCATGTCACGGGGAATAGGAACCCATTAAGAAGCTCCCCTCTTTCTCTTAGTACGTGTTATTATCAGGGTTTATTGTATGTAGCAGGCGGGGAGGGAAATGACTTAATCTTGATATTGTATTGCTGCTTTTTAACAGTTTCTCTGAATCACTTGAATGGTCGCACATCTTTGGGTTATTATCATCTCTCACGTGTTTATGTGAATTGTTATGGCCAGTGAGGTCACAGTTTATTGGTTTATTCCACACTTTGATATGACCTGGTACACAGTCTAATGTCTCTCTATTTTAAACCTCTTGAATTTTACTTTTACGTTTTAATTGTATAATGCCCCTTTTTCTTTTTTCTTCCCTTACTTAGTATTGAGTCTTCTCATTGTATCCACAGCTTACCTCCGGCAGCTGCTAGTTGACCTTGTAGTCCACAACCCTACTAAACCCATCTATACACTCTCTGATCTGACTTCCTTGTAACTTAACCTACTTAACCTACCTAATCCTCGCCCGACAGCATGTTATCCTAACCACATGTGACCTAGTGTCACCCGGGATTCACTTATCCAAATACCTCCTGTCACTTAAGCGGCAAAAGCCGAACTAATCAGTATTATGGCCAATACTGGACACCAGAGCGAACACATCTTGATACTTTGCACACCACCTCCACGCGATCGACGCAGGTAGTCACGGTCGACTATCCCGGTTACTAAATCAAGGAATTCTAGGGACGACAGGTTCGCCCCCGTAACCGGTTTCACCCACATCCCCTACCCATTCTACGTCACTCGTCTCCTAGACGCCTCTTTTCTGTTCCTCTTTTCCCCCCTTTCCCCTTCCCCCTCCAAATCTTTCTCCTCCCTTTCATTTTCTTTGCCCCCCGGGACTCCTTATACTCACTTATATTCTTACACCTAGTCCCCTTCGTCAGCGGTCTGACCATTCTGACCACCATGCCTTCACCGTATTCCCCTAGTAAGAATACCTCTCTTAAGATAATTTCCCTGAATGCAAAAGGACTAAATGCCCCGGAAAAACGATCCCAAGTATTGACTAACATGAAATCTATGAAAGCTGATGTAATTTTCCTCCAAGAAACTCACTTTCGACAAAATTCCATTCCCAAATTACAAAACCAAGCATACCCCCATAGTTTTCACGCCTCATCCCCCACATCCAAGACTAAAGGGGTCTCAATTTTATTCTCTAAAAATGTAACCATCCAAATCTCAGACACGCTGGCCGACACAGAAGGTAGATTTCTCTTCCTGAAAGGGACCATCAATGGTAGATCTATGACTCTAGCAAATATATATAGCCCGAATGCATCTCAAGTGAACTTCTTTAGGGAAACAATCAATCGCTTATCTTCCTTCCAAGAAGGTCTCTTGATTTTTGGAGGAGACCTGAACGTGCCCTTGGAACCGATTTTAGATACCTCCACGGGTACATCTCATCTTCCCTATAGAGCCATCAAACAGATCAGAAAATGTCTCCATAATCTCCTGCTCCACGACTCCTGGAGGACTCTGTTTCCCCAGGATAAAGATTACACATTCTATTCTGCACCGCATAATAAATACTCACGCATTGACTATATCTTCGTTCAACAACAGTCCCTTGATTACTTATATTCGGCCTCGATCGAACCCATGACTTGCTCTGACCACCATCCGGTTGCTGCAACGCTTGTGTTCCCTGACAAGCGTTCCGGTAACTATGTTTGGAGACTAGACGCCAGCATCTTATCTGACCAGACTAAAACCTCGGACATAAGGGACTGCCTAACAAATTATTTTCGAGAAAATGACACACCTGATGTTTCGCATGTAACACAATGGGAAGCTCACAAAAGTGTAGTAAGGGGAAAGATTATTTCTATTGCATCCGCAATTAGAAAAGAAAAAGCCGCTAGACTAGCGACCCTTTTCTCTAGACTAAAATCCTTGGAAGCTACACATAAATGCACTCTAGCTCAAAACACACTCTCAGAACTTTTAGAGGTACGCTCCCTCATCAAAGAAGACTTGGAATTCAGATTGAAAAGAAAATGTATTCTCACAAAAAAACTGTTCTACGAATTCGGAAATAAAACTGGCCACCTCTTAGCCCAGGCCCTTCACACGAGAAAGGCAAAACACACAATTCATCTACTCCATTCCCCGACGGGTAAACCCATTGTGAAAAATCAAGAAATTGCACGGGCCTTTGAAAACTATTACAAATCACTCTACAACCTTGAACCCAATAAATCTAGCAATCTCCCCTCTCGTTTGAAATCAGAGAAACTGCGCTCACTCCTTGACAATCCATCTCTAAAGAAAATTTGCCCAACCATTGCTGACACTTTGGAAGCTCCAATATCCGGTTCAGAATGGAAACAGGCTGTGAAACAACTTAAGCCCGCAAAAAGCCCAGGCCCAGACGGCCTCACTGCGGCCTATTATAAAACCTTCCCAGACACCTTGCAAAACCCTTTCCTTAAAGCTTTTAACTCGACAGCTAACACTAGATCCCTCCCCACGGGGCTTTTAGAAGCCCACATTGCAGTAATCCCGAAACCAGACAAAGATCCTACAAATACAGGCAATTACAGGCCAATTTCGTTATTAAACGTGGATCTAAAGATCTTTTCCAAAATTTTGGCAAACAGACTGCTTCCTCTGATTCCAGAACTAATCTCAAATGACCAAGTAGGTTTTGTCCCTGGACGCGAAGCTAGAGACAACACGCTTAAGGCCCTCAATCTCCACCATCTCATTACACAGTCGAAGCAAAAGGGATTCTTCTTATCCCTAGATGCAGAAAAGGCGTTTGACAGAGTGTCATGGGAATATATGGAAGCGGTGCTCCGCACTCTAGGTTTGGGCCCGAACATGCTTAACTCTATTCTGGCTTTATATTCCAATCCAACAGCTAGAGTAAAAGTCAATGGCACTCTGTCAGACGCCTTCCACATACGCAACGGTACACGACAAGGATGCCCGCTATCCCCCATCCTATTCATCTTAACACTTGAACCCTTCCTGGAACTACTAAAAAGCAACCAAAACATCAAAGGGATCCGTACACAACATAAAGAATATAAATATGCCGCTTTCGCGGATGATATTTTACTTTTTTTAACTGAGCCTATAACCACTATCCCGAATCTCTTAGCCGAATTCCATTCTTTTCAATCTGTCTCCAATCTCAAGATTAATTTCTCAAAGTCGTACGCACTCAACATCTCCCTAGCACACGAAACAGTGTCACAATGTGAGAATAACTTCCCATTTCAATGGAGAACCGATCACATAACATACCTTGGTATCCAAATCCCGCCCAAGCTAAGGGACCTATATTCTAAGAACCATCTACCATTATTAAACAAGTTAATCCTGGACCTTCGCAGATGGAATAAGCCGACTTTTTCCTGGTTTGGCAGGGTGGCCATTCTTAAAATGAACGCCCTGCCAAGGCTACTCTACATCCTACAAGCGGTTCCCATTCAGCTCCCACCGACATTTTTCAAGACATACAAATCCATTTGTTCCAAGTTTCTATGGAACGGCCAAAGACCCAGGATTAGCTTCCAATTCCTTACACGTCCAAAATCTTTAGGTGGCATAGGCCTACCCGACATAACCAACTATTGCTACGCCGTCCATCTCTCCCGAATTGCCGATTGGAACTTACACGCAACTTCTAAAGATTGGGTCTCCCTAGAATCATCCTTTTCACTTGCCCCCCTGGGCTCCATTCCATGGTTCAACCCGAAAAGCCTTTCAGTGTCTTTAAAGAATCATCCATTAATTGGCCCGACTTTGCATTACTTCCAACGCATCTGCAAACAAACACAGATTTCGTCTATTCCCAGCCCGTTAACGACGTTCAAACTAAATACGGACTTTCCGCCAGGTTTATCCACCCAATTCCTAGGTCCAGAATGGACAACGTCCCACTCCAGAGCAGGTAACTTTTTCTCCAGAGGTGAGTTACTGTCGGCAGCAGACATCGCAGAAACACTAGAGATGCCCCCTATCCCTCTTTGGCCATTCATTCAAATATCCCACTTCCTCCATTCATTAAACAGAAATCAGGATTGCTCCCGTGCTCTAACTCCCTTTGAAAAACTATGTTCCCAACAATCCCCACAAAGACACCTGATAGCCCACACACATGCACTTCTCTTTGACCATTTCAGCCCGAGGGAATACGTTGCTTACAAACGCTGGGAAGAGGATTTAAACATTTCCCTGACAGACGAACAATGGAGTAATATCTTCCTAACCACGCATAAAGGCACATTAAATGTTAGTTCGCAAGAGAACAATTATAAGGTACAAACCAGGTGGTATCATACTCCGGTGAAACTAAGCAAACTATTCCCGAATGCACAGGACAGGTGCTGGAGATGCCTTTCGGATACAGGAACATTCCTTCACATTTGGTGGTCCTGCCCCTTGCTGGTCCCTTTCTGGTTAGAAGTCTGCAAAATCACTACACAGGTTACGACATATACTATTGAACCTTCTCCAGCTCAGTGTCTATTACATCTCTTTCCCGGATCCCATAACACCTACCATAAATCCTTAGCCATGTTTATGCTAAACGCAGCGAAACAATGTATCCCAACCAACTGGAAATCCAGCCATGCACCCACAGTTGCAGAATGGTTCAGCAAGATTAACCATTCGGCAAAAATGGAAGAGCTGATACACACTGCTCGTGACACGCCTTCGAAATTTAGTTCGAAGTGGGCCTGTTGGATCCACTTCAAAACCACCCCTACTTATTCTAACCTTTTGAATGGTCGTCCCTGAAACCTGCTATCTTAATAGGCATAAAAGACGTTCTACCTTTCCTGAGATAATTAGGCTTAATAACTCCCCCTACACAAACCGAATGGCTACTTGCAACAATCCCGGGGGGCAAACCCACATTACCCTTCTGCTTTACCTCCATTTCTCCTATATGTGCTACTTCCCTCTCACTCTTACTGGGTCCCCTAGCTACCCTCTCTCTTTTCTCTCACTTCCCCATACCCCCACTCCAGAGTCCCCTCTTCTGAGCATATGACTTACTCATTATTAGCATTTTTAATCCTCACCAGTCATTACCTTCCATTAGACCCTAAACTCCACGAAGAATTACTTAGCATTTAAGGACTAGGCTCACACTAACCTTGGCTGAATAAGACTTTATGCTCTCTGATTGACACTGATGCTGCAATCCCCATTTTTCCATATGCACAGTGTCCAGAGGATTTCTTCGGTGTATCTGGGAGTGTGTTTGTTTGTAAATTCCTCGACTCCACTTCAGAATTATTATGGTATGTGAACCAAACCTAGTAACATCTTTGGACACAGCTCTGGAAATAGAGTCTAGCTTCCTAGACATTCGATTTACACTGGGTCCGAACAGCACAAACAACATGAAAGTGTGAAAAATATTGCAAAATCGCTTGAGTTGGTGTTGATTCTGATGTTTATCCTCTTATTACTTATATTTTGCTATGTTGTATTAACAAATACTTGTTATCTGAACAAACTCAGAAGAGATCTGTTTGCTTGTACTTACAGTTTTTCCCCTGTATTGTAATAAACTTCAATAAAATGTTCTTTAAAAAAAAAAAAAAAAAAAAAAAAAAAAAAAATATCCCAGTGTTTCATGATAATTTTCTCGAATTTTCTATATTGCATGTTATAATCCAAGATCATCCTGAAATCATTGTTCCTAGGCTTTTTGCGATAATTATCGCTAGTCTTAGGGGGATTAGCGACCAAAGCCGCTCTGTCTAAAATACCTACATTTAGTTTTTGTCTCTCTATGATTTCTGGATTATATCCCTTCTGCAAGAAACGTTTGGCCAGGACATTGGATTGTGCGCAATAATCCTCTACACGAGAACAATTGCGCCTCAACCGAATAAACTGACCCCTAGGGATGTTACATAACCAAGAGCGATGATGACAACTATCTAATGGTATGTATCCATTCCTGTCTGTCGGTTTGAAATAATTTTTGGTTTTAAAGCAAGAGCCTTCCTTAAAGATCTCTAGATCTAAAAAGGTAATACTCAAGGGGTCTGCATTCCAAGTAAGTTTGATGTTCTTGGTGTTCCCATTAAGTCTGGACATAAACATCTCCAGGCTCAATAGGTCACCTTCCCACACCATAATCAGATCGTCTATATACCGTTGGTAACATTTCAATTGTGTGGGTCTGTTCTTAAAAATGGTGTCTTCCTCCCACAACGCCATAAAGAGATTTGCAACACTGGGTGCAAAACGAGCACCCATAGCAACTCCACGGACCTGTGCATAAAATTTATGATCATACCAAAAATAATTTTTTGTTAAACAAAAATCCAGAGCTTCCAAAAGAAAATTCTTTTGTGATGCTACTAGGTCAGACCCTTCCAAGGCCCATCTCGCTGAGAGAATAGCCTCTTGATGGCTGATAATGGTATACAGAGAGCCGACATCGGCTGTAACCAGAAAACACCTATCACTGGCAGGCGTTGACTCAATAATCTGTATAGCATGTTTGGTGTCCTTAAGGTATGCCACAGTTTTGCACACTAATGGTTTCAGAAAAAAATTGATATACTGACCCAACCGGGCAGTGACCGAATCAATACCATTGACTATGGGTCTGCCCGGTGGCTTCTGGGCATCCTTATGGATTTTGGGTAAGAAATATATAATCGGTCTTCTGCTCGCACTAGGGTCCAGGTAGAGAGATTATTTTTTATTAAGAACCCCCGCTACCCTTTCCACACTGTACAAGGGCATGTAGTTCATTTTTATATTGAAAGACTGGATCATTGGTAAGAACTTGATAGGTAGAGCGATCAGCCAATAACCTATCCATTTCTTCCTTGTAAAATATCTTACTCATAACTACCAACCCACCCCCCTTGTCGGCAGGGCGAACGACCAGATCCTTATTTTTTTCCAAGGAAGCAATGCCTTTTTTAAGGAATAAAGGATCAAGTGTTTTTTTAAATTTCATAGTTTCAAGGTCACTGACCACCATATTTTTAAATACCTCCACATGCCTATGATCATTTTTGGGTGGGTTAAAAACTGACTTATTGGCCAGATTAGAATATCTAACTCCTGGTACTGTTTGTACAGAGGACAAGGGGAGTTCCCCAGGTTTAGACAGAAAATACCTTTTAATATTAAGTGATCTTACAAATTTTTGTAAGCTAACATAAGTCTGAAATTTATTACAATTTCTGACTGGAGCGAACTTCAAACCCTTGTCAAGAACCTTAAGTTCATCCTCCGTAAGGTCAATACCACTGATATTATAGATTCCTGTACCGATCACAGTTTTTGTCTTTTGTATTCTTCTTCCTGCCCTTCTTCCTCTCTTAACCTTCTTTTGCCCCCTTGTTTGTTGCTTATGGGGGTTTGACCCCACGGGTCTTGCCACTGAACTTGGCGCAACCCTAAAAAACCTTCCTCTTGAGTGTTTACTTCCTGTACCAGAGGGGCAAAACAGTTATGCGTAGGAATAGGGGCCTGATCTGAATGCCAGTTATTATTAACAGGAAAGTCACGCCTTCCCCCCTGTTGATTATAATAGGTGGCCTGGGAATTTCCCTGGGAAGCACTATTACCACCCCAACCCCTTAGGGATTTGAAAGGACCCCTATGTTCCTGCCACTGAGAGAATTCCCTCTGTGGTGCGTTATGGTGATTATATCCTCTCCCTCTACCCCTTTTACCGGAATTGCCCCTACCCCTATGGTTAGGGTAATTCTGACCCCTCCCTGGGGCATCCCGTGTCTTCGGGGAATTGGAAACAATTGGAGTGGAGACAAAAGGGACAGAGGGAGCCCTACTGGGGGGGATTACAGGTGTGTTTTCGACACCCGGGGACTTAGATTGCCACCTGAAGATCTCTCCACGTGTGAAATCCCCAGAATCCCTAATATACTTTGATTTCTTCTTATCTCGTGTTTCTTTATCCCATTTTGTCATTTTATTTTTCAAATCACCAGATAGTTTATCAAAATCAGAAGATTTCTCAAAGGGTTCAATTTTATTTTTAAGGTCAGCTATCGATTGATCCAAAAGTTTCATTTTTTTATATTTTCTAGCCAATAGAAAATCTATAAGTTCCTGACCCTTATTAAGAAAGAAAGTCTTCCCTTCTATCATGGATTCCTCGTCCATAAGACCATCATTAGGTGGAATATCCCACCTTAACCTTCTGGGGATAAGTTTGCATTTACTATATTGTTCAAATGATGCAATATCCCACCATGTTTTAATTTTCTTTTCAAACAAGTATCCTAGTTTTTTAAAACATACAGATAAATCATCAGGATTAATAGGGAGGGGTACATCAGAAAAAACTTCATCAAGTTTCACCTCCCTCTTGTCCAGAAAATTAAATACATCCATGTGTGCTGCTAAAAGCCGTATGTATTGGTAAAAGATATTCAAATAAAAAGAAAAACAATCAGCGCTCACATGTATAATACGACAAAACAAATTGCAAGCTGAACACCAAAGGAGCAATACATGAAACACCTTAATAGCACATCAATTAATATAAATGGTGCAGCGCAAGATGCAAAAGTCCACACATATTGATCATATATGACAACAAGAGAGCCTGTAGAGTAAGAACACCACGTGGAAAGGCCGCTGTTTGCTTGTATGTGACACTCCTTCCACCAGTAGAAATAAACTCTTACCAGCTCAGATGGACCTCTGAATATTCAGATGGTCAAATGCGCGTGTTCACACTCTCAGTGTGCAGGGGTCGTTGTTTCCACATGCGAATAGAACCGTACTCCAAATCCTTAAATCACTCAACCCTATGTACTGTAGCACCCTATATACCTTACCAGTCCTTATAAGGACTTTTGTGGACCAAGTAGGTTGTGTGTGACTGATTAGCAGACTGTACGTCAGTCCCTATACTGCTGAAGGACTGCTGCAGTATAGGGCAGCGGTCAGCAGTAGTGCACCTCAACCCTATGTATTGTGGACCGATACCAGTCCTTATAGAATGGCAGACTGTACCTCACTCAACCCTATGTACTGTAGCACCCTATATACCTTACCAGTCCTTATAAGGACTTTTGTGGACCAAGTAGGTTGTGTGTGACTGATTAGCAGACTGTACGTCAGTCCCTATACTGCTGAAGGACTGCTGCAGTATAGGGCAGCGGTCAGCAGTAGTGCACCTCAACCCTATGTATTGTGGACCGATACCAGTCCTTATAGAATAGCAGACTGTACCTCACTCAAGCCTATGTACTGTAGCACCCTACACCAGGTTACCAGTCCTTATAAGGACCTTTGTGGACCAAGTAGGTTGTGTGTGACTGATTAGCAGACTGTACGTCAGTCCCTATACTGCTGAAGGACTGCTGCAGTATAGGGCAGCGGTCAGCAGTAGTGCACCTCAACCCTATGTATTGTGGACCGATACCAGTCCTTATAGAATGGCAGACTGTACCTCACTCAGCCTTATGTACTGTAGCACCCTATATACCTTACCAGTCCTTATAAGGACTTTTGTGGACCAAGTAGGTTTGTGTGACTGATTAGCAGACTGTACGTCAGTCCCTATACTGCTGAAGGACTGCTGCAGTATAGTGCAGCGTTCAGCAGTAGTGCACCTCAACCCTATGTATTGTGGACCGATACCAGTCCTTATAGAATGGCAGACTGTACCTCACTCAAGCCTATGTACTGTAGCACCCTATATACCTTACCAGTCCTTATAAGGACTTTTGTGGACCAAGTAGGTTGTGTGTGACTGATTAGCAGACTGTACGTCAGTCCCTATACTGCTGAAGGACTGCTGCAGTATAGGGCAGCGGTCAGCAGTAGTGCACCTCAACCCTATGTATTGTGGACCGATACCAGTTCTTATAGAATAGCAGACTGTACCTCACTCAAGCCTATGTACTGTCGCACCCTACACCAAGTTACCAGTCCTTATAAGGACCTTTGTGGACCAAGTAGGTTTGTGTGTGACTGATTAGCAGACTGTACGTCAGTCCCTATACTGCTGAAGGACTGCTGCAGTATAGGGCAGCGGTCAGCAGTAGTGCACCTCAACCCTATGTATTGTGGACCGATACCAGTCCTTATAGAATGGCAGACTGTACCTCACTCAACCCTATGTACTGTAGCACCCTAGACAGACCAAGTTACCAGTCCTGATAAAGAGCTTTGTGGAACAAGTGAGTTTTGACTGATTAGCAGACTGCAGCAGAAGGGCAGCAGTCAAGTATAATATTCTTTCTATATTTGGAAGAAAGAATATTATACGTGTACAAGCCTATTACCATACCATTGATACCAGTCCTGAAAAGAACCTTTGTGGAACTAATAGTAACAGCTACTGTTTAAACTGACCCTCACTGCCTGACACACTGCTTCCTGCCTGTCCCTATATGAACCGGCAAAACAGAGGCTGCTGGAACAATAACTGGTTACTGGGATAGCACTTTTGTGGACCTGTTACTATCAGCTAATGATGATGATGATGACTAATCTGGCTGTCCCTACAACAGCAGCACACAGTGCCCTGTCCCTTTCTCTAAACTGACAAAAGACACTCAGGCTGCTGCAACAATCAGTAGCACAGCAAACCTATATACACCTAACACCTATACCAGTCCTGAAAAGAACTTTTGTGTACCAAATAGCTAGCGATTTATCTCTCCCTACTCCACACAGCAACCTCTCCCTATAGTGACAGAAGAAAGAATGTAAAATGGCCGCCAGATCGGGTGTATTTATAAGTTAGGGGGTATGTCCAAGTGTCCATGTGCTGTAATGTCTCAATTGGCTGTCCTGTACCCCATGATGGATGTGTCATCAGGTCAAAGTTCCTTTACACAGTAAAAACACGTAAGTCCGCCGGGCGAACGGCGCCAATAGTCCGCCGAACGGGCGGACCGCGAACAGCCGAAATTCGCCGCGAAACGCCCGCCGGGCGAACTGTTCGGCCATCACTAATCACTATTAGGTAATTGTAATAACCATATTTATACCAGTAGCAGCCACATATTCTTAACACTATACAGAGGGTCAAACACAACACTTGGATTTTGCAGCCTGCATTTCATATTATTTTTATTTTATTTTTTTTCCACTTATTTACCACTTTATTACCTGGATTTAGAATTTCACATGTAAACACAGAAGAATGGCTTATATTTATTTAGTTGTTTATTTTCTTTGGTTGCAACAATTTTAGGTTATTTATAATTATTGCACAGTTATTTTACACAAAACATTTGGGGCATGTTTGGAAGGGACCTTTTGAGAGAAAAAAGGCTTCCCCCTTTTTTCCAAATTTTGGGGATATGTAAAACCCAAGAGGGGGTCTAACACTATCAACAAATTCCTTTTCATTTACTTTTTCTTGGTTTATTCCAAAAATATATTTTTGTCTGTAATTTGAGGAAAGTACATTTTGGTAGCGGAATTTGGACAGCACATTCCTCATTTGGAGGCATTAGGGGATAGCGCCATCCCTACCCTTCCCTTTTCTTTACATGCTTTATTCCACCCAAATGGGTGGAAATAAATGGTAGAGGCAGCTTTCAATCCCATAGCATAAATATATCTCCAACTCCTACTATCCGTAGAGCAGTCTTACTTCTCTTTTCATGTTCACATCCCTCCCAATGATTGAGCCCAGGTGTTTCCAGTGAAGGGTAATGTTAATATTACATCAGAGATGTAGACAATTGTGCTCTTCCAACCTTGTGGTAACAGCAGGGCCGAAACTAAGGGGAGGTGGGGGCAGGGGGGAGGCCACATGCCTCTGGTGCCAACTGGGGGGGAGACGGGGGTGCCAAAATTGAGAGAGTCCAATGTCTGCAGTGCTGCACTACCCTGTGAAGAATCTCAGTTCCTTTCCTTGTCCCAAAAGTGAGACATAAGGGGTCTGTTTGGACCCCTGATATTTCACCGAAGAACCAAAACCGACTCCTAAAAAAATTGAAATAAAAATTTATATTGTGAAAAAATATATATTATTGTAAATAAAAATGAAAAATACTGACACTGTCCACTGCCTGCTGCCTACCTCCTGATACCAACCTCTCCCCTACTGATATGGTCCACAGCCTCACTGACACCAACCTCTCCTCTACCGACACCGTCCACTGCTCTAATGGCTGACACAGTCCTCTGCCCTACTGACACCATCCACTGCTCTACTGACACCGTCCACTGCCCTACTGACACCGTCCACTGCCCTACTGACACCGTCCACTGCCCTACTGACACCATCCTCTGTCCTACTGACACCATCCACTGCCCTATTGACACCGTGCACTGCCCTAATGACACAGTCTACACACTGCCCTACTGACATCATCCCCTTCCCTACTGACACATCCTTTGCCCTACTGACACCGTCCACTGCCTTACTGTCACCGTCCACTGCTCTACTGATACGGTCCACTACCCTACTGACACCGTCCTCTGCCCTACTGACACCATCCACTGCTCTACTGACACCGTCCACTGCTCTACTGACACCGTCCTCTGCCCTACTGACACCATCCACTGCCCTACTGACACCATCCACTGCCCTACTGACACCGTCCACTGCCCTACTGACACTGTCCTCTGCCCTACTGACACCATCCACTGCCCTACTGACACCATCTACTGCTCTACTGACACCGTCCACTACCCTACTGACATCGTCCACTGCCCTACTGGCACCGTCCTCTGCCCTACTGACACCGCCCACTACCCTACTGATACCGTCAACTGCCCTACTGGCACCACCCACTGCTCTACTGGCACTGTCCACTGCCCTACTGACACCGTCCACTGCTCTACTGACATCGTCCACTACCCTACTGACACCGTCCACTGCCCTACTGACACCGTCCTCTGCCCTACTGTCACCATCAACTGCTCTACTGACACCATCCATTACCCTACTGACACCGTCCTCTGCCCTACTGACATCGTCCTCTGCCCTACTGACATCGTCCTCTGCCCTACTGACACCATCCACTGCTCTACTGACACCATCCACTGCTCTACTGACACCACCCACTGCTCTACTCACACCATTCACTGCCCTGCTGACACCACCCACTGCTATACTGACACCGTCCACTGCCCTACTGTCACCGTCCACTGCCCTACTGACACCGTCCACTGCCCTACTGACACCGTCCACTGCCCTACTGACACCGTCCACTGCCCTACTGTCACCGTCCACTGCCCTACTGACACTGTCCACTGCCCTACTGACACCGTCCACTGCCCTACTGACACCATCCTCTGTCCTACTGACACCATCCACTGCCCTATTGACACCGTCCACTGCCCTAATGACACAGTCTACACACTGCCCTACTGACACCATCCACTTCCCTACTGACACCATCCATTGCCCTACTGACACCGTCCACTGCCTTACTGTCACCGTCCACTGCTCTACTGACACCATCCACTACCCTACTGACACCGTCCTCTGCCCTACTGACACCATCCACTGCTCTACTGACACCGTCCACTGCTCTATTGACACCGTCCTCTGCCCTACTGACACCATCCACTGCCCTACTGACACCGTCCACTGCCCTACTGACACTGTCCTCTGCCCTACTGACACCGTCCACTGCCCTACTGACACCGTCTACTGCTCTACTGACACCGTCCACTACCCTACTGACATCGTCCACTGCCCTACTGGCACCGTCCTCTGCCCTACTGACACTGTCCACTGCCCTACTGACACCGCCCACTACCCTACTGATACCGTCCACTGCCCTACTGGTACCACCCACTGCTCTACTGGCACTGTCCACTGCCCTACTGACACCGTCCACTGCTCTACTGACACCGTCCACTACCCTACTGACACCGTCCACTGCCTTACTGACACCGTCCTCTGCCCTACTGTCACCGTCAACTGCTCTACTGACACCGTCCATTACCCTACTGACACCGTCCTCTGCCCTACTGACATTGTCCTCTGCCCTACTGACATCGTCCTCTGCCCTACTGACACCATCCACTGCTCTACTGACACCATCCACTGCTCTACTGACACCACCCACTGCTCTACTCACACCATCCACTGCCCTGCTGACACCACCCACTGCTATACTGACACCGTCCACTGCCCTACTGTCACCGTCCACTGCTCTACTGACACCGTCCACTACCCAACTGACACCATCCACTGCCCTACTGAAACCGTCCACTGCCCTACTGACACAGTCTACACACTGTCCACTGCCCCACTGACACCGTCCACTGCCCTACTGACACCGTCCACTGCTCTACTGACACCATCCACTGCCCTACTGACACACGTCCACTGCCCTACTGACATCATCGACTGCTCGACTGACACCGTCCACTGCTCTACTGACACCATCCACTGCTCTACTGACACCGCCCACTGCCCTACTGACATCAACTACTGCCCTACTGACACCATCCACTGCTCTACTGACACCGTCCACTGCTCTACTGACACCGTCCACTGCCCTACTGACACCATGCACTGCTCTACTGACTAACAGAGTAAACTTATAGGGTAGGCCAAATTCATATTTTTTCCACGTTTTGTTTGTATTATTAATCTTAGTATTTTTTTATGGGTACAAGAATGCTTTTGTTTTATATATGCCCCTTTAAGCCCTTCCAACTGTTAACACAAGTTGGCCTCACCCATTGTTCACTGTGGCATGCTACCTTACTACTCTCCTTGGGGCACCCAAAGGTGTCCCAGGTCTTTTACAATCCTATAGTGTATACAACAAAAAAATAAAAATGACTGTCTGATAATGGGGAGGGGCCTGGTGCGCGCAGCAGGGCGTGTGCGCGCACCCGCAATCTAACATGCAGGGACCAACGTACACTGGAGAGCCGACCTGCTGCAGTAAAAGTATGGAGGCTGGTTGGACAAATGGTTAAAGAGGAACTACAGTCCGCTCACATAGCTTGTAATAAAAGCTTCCCTCCAACCACCTTGTATATTATTTTATATATACTGTGATTTTGTACTTGCCAAATATGCTGTTGAAATCTCCCTCCGCTGAGTCTGGCAGCATCCATTTTAACTGTGGGCAGCTGAAGCTGCTGCCTGTTCACTTCCTGGATTTACACAGAGGCACACCTCCGGCTCTGCAGCTCTTATTGGTCCTATATATATATTTTTTTTAAATAATCCCCCCTCCCTTCCTGGCAAACTCTCACCAGAGTGAGAGAGCGAGCTGTGCATAGGGTGACCACATTTCCAAACTGCTATTCAGGGACACACCCCCCCCCCCCCAGCGCATACGCCCTTGTGCCAGCCGAAAAAAAGCTGATTTGTGATACTTTTTTTGACAATTTTTGGAAAAATAAAAGCAAACAGTGGTCACCAGTTTAGCCAGATGGTATACATTCTCTACATATATATTTTGTATTGCCCAAACTTGTCAGCCTCATTTTATTTCCCTCATTTGTCAGCTTCATTTTTTATTGCCCCCACTTGTCAGCCTCGTTTTTTTTATTGCCCCCCCCCACAATTGTCAGCCTCATTTTTTTTATTGTCCCGCCCCAACTTGTCAGCCTCATTTTTTATTGCCCTCCAGGCAGGGCCACTTTGTCAGCCTCATTTATCATACTGTCCCCAGCCCCAGTGCCCCGACTTGTCATCTGACCTGCTCCAATCAGGTTCTATTTGCTCACCTTTTAAGGGCAGCACTGGATAAAGGCCTTGCTCTCCTCTGCCTTGCTCTGAGACTCTGCAAATGTGAGGTCACTGGTTGCTAGACACCAGGCGGGGTGGCCCTAGCAACCAGCTTAGCAATCTTCTATTAGGGTGACTATGTGTCCTCATTTCATTCTGGGACACGGGACACAAATGCGAATTGCGAATTGGGCACCCTAGCTGTGCATGATGTCATAATGATGACTGCAATCCAATACAGGACATTACACAGCACAACTGTCATAAATTGGTAAGACCAGACTGGGTGGACTGCACAGAGAGAACCAAAACGCATGTAAGTGAGTAGTGATGGCCGAACAGTTCGCCCGGCGGTTGTTTCGCGGCGAATTTCGGCTGTTCGCGGTCCGCCCGTTCGGCGGACTATTGGCGCCGTTTGCCTGGCGGACTTCCGTGTTTTTGCTGTGTAAAGGAACTTTGACCTGATGACACATCCATCATGGGGTACAGGACAGCCAATTGAGACATTACAGCACATGGACACTTGGACATTCCCCATAACTTATAAATACACCCGATCCGGCGGCCATTTTACATTCTTTCTTCTGTCACTATAGGGAGAGGTTGCTGTGTGGAGTAGGGAGAGATAAATCGCTAGTTATTTGGTACACAAAAGTTCTTTTCAGGACTGGTATAGGTGTTAGGTGTATATAGGTTGGCTGTGCTACTGATTGTTGCAGCAGCCTGAGTGTCTTTTGTCAGTTTAGAGAAAGGGACAGGGCGCTGTGTGCTGCTGTTGTAGGGACAGCCAGATTAGTCATCATCATCATCGTTAGCTGTTACTATCAGGTCCACAAAAGTGCTATCCCAGTAACCAGTTATTGTTCCAGTAGCCTCTGTTTTGCCATTTCATATAGGGACAGGCAGGAAGCAGTGTGTCAGGCAGTGAGGGTCAGTTTAAACAGTAGCTGTTACTATAAGTTCCACAAAGGTTCTTTTCAGGACTGGTATCAGTTGTATGGTAATAGGCTTGTACACGTATAATATTCTTTCTTCCAAATATAGAAAGAATATTATACTTGACTGCTGCCCTTCTGCTGCGGTCTGCTAATCAGTCACAACTCACTTGTTCCACAAAGCTCTTTATCAGGACTGGTAACTTGGTCTGTCTAGGGTGCTACAGTACATAGGGTTGAGTGAGGTACAGTCTGCTATTCTATAAGGACTGGTATCGGTCCACAATACATAGGGTTGAGGTGCACTACTGCTGACCGCTGCCCTATACTGCAGCAGTCCTTCAGAAGTATAGGGACTGACGTACAGTCTGCTAATCAGTCACACACAACCTACTTGTTCCACAAAGGTCCTTATAAAGACTGGTAACTTGGTGTAGGGTGCTACAGTACATAGGCTTGAGTGAGGTACAGTCTGCTATTCTATAAGGACTGGTATCGGTCCACAATACATAGGGTTGAGGTGCACTACTGCTGACCGCTGCCCTATACTGCAGCAGTCCTTCAGCAGTATAGGGACTGACGTACAGTCTGCTAATCAGTCACACACAACCTGCTTGTTCCACAAAGGTCCTTATAAGGACTGGTAACTTGGTGTAGGGTGCTACAGTACATAGGGTTGAGTGAGGTACACTCTGCTATTCTATAAGGACTGGTATCGGTCCACAATACATAGGGTTGAGGTGCACTACTGCTGACCGCTGCCCTATACTGCAGCAGTCCTTCATTGGTATAGGGACTGAGAGTTTTGTCACAGGGTCATTTAAAAAATGACAGGCAGAGGAAGAGGCAGGCCCTTCCGCAGGGGTGGTAGGGGTAGGGCAGGAGCAACAGGCTTGAGCCAAAGTGGGAAGTTGCAGAAGGTGCGTTCAATTACTTTAAAGGACGCACCAGACTTGGTTGAGTGGCTCAGTCAGCCTTACTCTTCTGCACCCTCCTCATCCTCTCGATCTGCACCCTCTTCTTCACTCTCTGCTATGTGCACCCCCAAAGACACTACCACCAACAACACCACCACCACCACATACCTTCCGCTTGAGTCACAGGAATTTTTTTCCGATCCATATCAAGAGGACATTTCTGATGCGCAGCCACTCTTGGTATTGGATCAGGAAGAGGAGGTAGCAACAACCGCTACTCAGCAGTCTGACGACAGTACCCAGATCAGCCCAAGGAGGAGGTTGGTCCCCGGTGTTGCTGCCTACTCCGAGATCTCTACTTATAGCGGTGGGGAAGGTGACGTTGATGATGACGTGTCTAGTGATGTCACGTGGGTGCCCACAAGAGAGGAAGAGGAGGGGAGTTCAGAGGGAGATATGGACCAGCAGATAGGGAGGAGAAGCAGGAATAACTTACATTGCACAGGAGGGACAAAGCAGACTGCAAATGTATCAGGAGCGAGTCATCGACCATGTACGGTCACATCTGGCGCTCCCAGGACACCGGCACATGGCTCCGCAGTGTGGGCTTTTTTTAACGTGTCCGCTGCTGACAATAGCGTTGCCATCTGCAATCTTTGCAGTCAACGCATTAGTCGCGGTAAGCCCAACACTCACCTAGGGCCCATGTGCCTTAAGAAGGCACATGGGCAGCCATCACCGAGCCGAGTGGGAGCAACAGAACACACAAAGCCACACTGCAGGCTCTCACCGTCCAGCCTCGTCTTCTACTTCTCCTCTCTCCTCACAATTGTCCTCCACTCCACCTTCCATCACGCCAAACTCACGTTTTTCTGCAAAAAGGCAGGCTTCCGTGGGCCTAATGTTCAAGCGTAAAAAAATGATGACGCCGGATAACCCTCTTGCCCAACGGTTGACGGCTGGCTTGTCAGAACTCATAGCCCGCCAACTACTGCCATATAAACTGGTGGACTCGGAGGCCTTTCGCAAATTTTTGGCCATTGGAACACCACAATGGAAGGTCCCAGGAAGGAAGTATTTCTCAGAGAAGGGCATCCCAGAGCTATATGGCCATGTTCAGCGGCAAGTGAATGTATCTCTGGCACACAGTGTCGGTGCCAAGATACATCTGACCACAGACACGTGGTCTAGCAAACACGGGCAGGGAAGGTATATCACTTTTACTGCCCACTGGGTGAACCTTCTGACGGCCGTCAAGCATGTAACCCGTGGCACCCGTGTAGATTTGGTTTTACCGCCACGGATTGCATGCAGGCCTGACTCTTCTTCTCCTCCTCCTCCTACTCCATCCTCCTCCCTCTCCTCCTCAGCTGATTCCTCCTTTTCCGCTGCTAGCGTCTCTTCCGCTGCACCGCCCAAGCTCCCCAGAACCTATTCCACATGCCAGGTGAGACGTTGCCATGCCGTGCTGCGTCTGTTGTGCCTGGAAGCCAAGAGCCACACTGGCCCGGCACTCCTTTCAGCTTTGCGTTCACAGGCAGATCAGTGGCTAACACCGCTCAATTTGACAGTTGGTAAAGTGGTGTGTGACAACGGTGCCAATCTGCTTAGCGCATTGAAACAGGGCAAAATCACGCACGTGCCATGCATGGCACACGTCTTAAACTTGGTCGTGCAGCGATTCCTTGTCAAATACCCTGGGGTCCAGGACATCTTGCGGCAGGCAAGGAAAATCTCGGCCCATTTCAGCAGATCTTACACGGCCATGGCTCGCCTTGCTGACATTCAGCGGCGACACAATCTGCCGGTCAGACGTCTTATTTGCGATTGCCCGACGTGATGGAGCTCAACCTTCTATATGCTTGATAGGCTGCTCCAGCAGAAACGTGCAGTTAACGTCTACCTGTATGAACTCTGCGGCAGAAACGGTTCTGGGGAGCTGGGTTTTTTCACCGCGCCAGTGGCTGCTCATGCGCGACGCATGCAGACTTCTGCGGCCATTTGAGGAGATCACCAAACTGGTCAGTCGCAGCCATGGCGCCATCAGTGACATGGTATCTTATGCCTTCTTTATGGAGCGTGCATTGCGTCGTGTCATTGATCAAGCTGTGGAGGAGCAGGAGCGGGAAGATGAGGAAGTCGCAATGCTGGATGAATTCCCAGGGGGGCTACTCTATCTGAGACAAGTGAACAACAGGAGTCTGAAGAGGAGTCAGAGGAGGATGGTGCCGGGGCGGATGAGGAGGAGCAAGAAGAGCATGCTTTAAACCTTTCTGGGATCCCTGTTGTGCGTGGATGGGGAGAGGAGAATGAAGAGGACGACATTATCCTGGATGATGAGCAGGAGCCAGGCCACCACACCGCTTCCACTTTAGTGCAAATGGGGGCCTTCATGCTCCAGTGTTTTAATAGGGACCCCCGTATAAAAAGCATAAGGATCAAGGACCAGTACTGGGTGGCAACGTACTTAGACCCCCGGTACAAACACAAAATGGCGGAAATGTTACCGCCGTCGCAGAGGGCTGTCAGAATGCAGCACTTCCAGGCCTTGCTTCGAGAAATGCTGCATTCTGCTTTTGCGTGCGCTGGCAGAGGAGCAATTCCCACTCCCAGAGAAGGAGTTGCGGGTACCAATCCAACAGCGCCTGCAAGAAGAGGGCGGTTTGAAGATGTGTTGGTAACTTCGGATATGAGGTCATTCTTTCAGCCGACCCATCGACAGGTGTCATCCGGATCCAGCATCAGGGAACGCCTAGACCGTCAGGTGTCCGACTACATCGGGTTAACGGCCGATGTGGACACTCTGAGGAGTGATGAACCCCTGGACTACTGGGTGGGCAGGCTTGACCTCTGGCCAGAGCTTGCCCAATTTGCAATCGAACTGTTGGCTTGCCCCTCATCCAGTGTCCTGTCTGAAAGGACGTTCAGCTCAGCAGGGGGGATCGTGACCGATAAGCGTACTCGCCTAGCTCACGACAGTGTTAACTACCTCACATTTCTAAAAATGAATGAGGCATGGATCTCGGAGGAATTCAACACATGTGACCAGTAGACCATGTATATGTTTATAAACAATTTTTTTAATCAAGCACACAGACCTTCTTTCTTCATTTGGCTCACTTCCTTGTCCAAAAAAAGCACACCGTACTATATGCCCCTACCCTCCTCTTTGAAGAGGTTGAGCGGTGTCATATTTCTACTGGGGTTGCTTATTATGAGGGGCTCACACCATCCCTGTGCTGTGCTGACATCCTCCTGGGGCTGCTTATTATGAGGGGCTCACACCATCCCTGTGCTATGCTGACATCCTCCTGGGGCTGCTTATTATGAGGGGCTCACACCATCCCTGTGCTATGCTGACATCCTCCTGGGGCTGCTTATTATGAGGGGCTCACACCATCCCTGTGCTGTGCTGACTTACTCCTGGGGCTGCTTATTATGAGGGGCTCCCACCATCCCTGTGCTGTGCTGACTTACTCCTGGGGCTGCTTATTATGAGGGGCTCACACCATCCCTGTGCTGTGCTGACTTAGTCCTGGGGCTGCTTATTATGAGGGGCTCACACCATCCCTGTGCTGTGCTGACATCCTCCTGGGGCTGCTTATTATGAGGGGCTCACACCATCCCTGTGCTATGCTCATTATGAGGGGCTCCCACCATCCCTGTGCTATGCTGACTTCATCCTGGGGCTGATTACGGTGAAGGTGTCAGTGCTGTATATCACGGTGCTGATGTCAGTGCTCTCTGTCACGGTGCTGCTGTCAGTGCTGTATATCACGGTGCTGGTGTGAGTGCTTTATGTCACGGTGCTGATGTCAGTGCTCTCTATCACGGTGCTGCTGTCAGTGCTGTATATCACGGTGCTGGTGTGAGTGCTTTATGTCACGCTGCTGATGTCAGTGCTCTCTAACACGGTGCTGTTGTCAGATGACTCTATCACGGTGCAGGTGTCATTGCTGTATGTCACGCTGCTGGTGATCATCTCCTGCACCCTCTTCTTTGCCTACCCTGGTCCCTGACCTTCCGTCTCCTCCATTGTCACAACAATTTCCCATATAAAAAAAGAATGCTTGTAGTTGTCGATCCCAGATTCACCTCATACATGTGTTATGTCATTGGCCATGTGGTGGGACTATGTTTGCACAGATAATAATTATTTTGTGGCTGCAAATTTGACCTATAGGTTTGCGAAGTTCGCCTCCCATTGAAGTCAATGGGGCCCGCCGCGAACGTTGCGGTTCGCGAACTATCGGCCGCGTTCGCGGTCCGCGTTCGCGAAACGTCCCGTCGGAAGTTCGTCCATCACTATAAGTGAGTATAAATGTTTATTAAGATGAGTGATATATAAGTACACAGCACCTCCAATACCAAACAGTGACAATTAACCCTACCGTGACATACAAACAACAAATAATATATACAGTAGTTGGGGAACACCGTAATCAAGAATGTAAGCCAAGCCCGGGTCAAACACAGGGCAACAGCAGATGGGGAAAGGTAAATGGGAATCAGGGCACAAGGCAAGGATGGAAGGGAACTGGAACACAGAAGGGACAGGATCAGGACAGGCTCGGGATATGGATCAGATAGAGGTCACAGGCTAGCAGGTGCTTGCCGGGTATTTATACGCATGCCTGTGATTAGCTTCAAGTGACACCTGAAAAGTGCTGTCTGCTCCACACTGCCGGGAAACACCCACTGGCGGACACCAGTACTACAGCCCAAGGATCCAACAGTGCCACCAACAGGTGAATCCCTCCACTACAGATCCTGAGTGTTGGAAGACACCCGCTGGTGGGCACTGGTACTGCGATCCAAGAGACCAACGGTGCCACCAATGGGAGAACCCTTTCCTGACAACAACACAGCACCCTGACAGGAGGATCGCAGGGTCAACCAAGGATCGACTTGGGCGTGTAACCACTGACCACAAGCTGTAGCATCGTAATCAGCCTGTGTGCAATAAACGACAACATTTGTATATACTTTATAGTGCTGAGAGCGCTGAGAGCGCTGAGATGTGGAAAGAAATACTACTAGAATAAAGGAGATTCCGCCTATAGAAATATACCATCTATCATGTGACACATCACCCATCCAGTCGTTTCTCTCTATATAGACCTACCACAGTATACGGACCGTTTTTCGTTTTTCCAAGGCTCTAATGAAGAGGAAACCCCCCGAAAAACGTTATCCATTCATCCAGTTTTACCCTTGTATGGGCATCAATTTTTACAATTTTATCAGTCAAGAATATTGTCATTTATTTATTCATGAACAAACACGTAGTATTTTTGTTTTTGTATATACCAATTTGTTTAGAATAAACTTCTTTATTTTGATTCATGCGTTAGGTCTTTTTTCTTCTTTCATACACAGCATGATGTCATAAGCCTAGGTCAATGACCAGACAAGAAGCAGGAAGTGGGCTGTATAAGGGATTTACTGGCAGAAAACAAATGTTTTACTATCCAAAGAAACAACAAGAGCAGAAGATTTAATAGAGGGAAAGATTAAAAAATAAGTAACTGAAGTCAATTATTCTGTCCTGGTGACGCCCCTCCTAATCTGCTACAGAAGTGAAGCTTGACATCCCTGCAGTATTCCCAAAACTTGACTATTATATACTGTACCAGTGGCGGTGTGTCCATAAGGACGCACGGGCGCCGCCCCCTCTCTTCGCCCACCCCCCTCTATCACCAATAGATAGATTCATGCATGCATTGCATGAATCTATCTATGACCGCCACTGCCACCCCCTATTCAGGCACCTTTTTGGGCACAGGGCGCCTGAATTACAGCAGCAGGGGGGGTGTTTTTGAAGCACCTGAATAGAGCCATAGGCTGTAATAGGCTTTAAAAAAGGTAAACAGGCAGCGCCATGCTTGGTGCTCACAGTTCACCCAGCTGTGTTAGAAAAGCGAATGAATATTTGCTTTCCTAACACTGAACTGCCTCTCTGCCAATCAGGTGCTCGGGTCTGTTACCCTTCACCTGATTGGCTTAAACGACAGTAGTGTGATTGGACGCCTATCAGGCGTCCAATCATAGAAGAGGATGAGAGGAGAGGACGGGAGAAGAAGGCATCGAGGACATTGATCGCCGCCCGCCGCCGTCACCCACTGCCCCACCAAGACCAGACGGGGGGGCGGGCACAGTAACAGCATTCGATGGTCACAGTGGGAGCATTTGATGGCACAGTGGGAGCGTTTGATGGGCAGAGTGGCTGTTTTGGGCACAGTGCCGGCATTTGATGGGCACAGTGGCTGCATTTGATGGCACAGTGGCAGCATTTGATGGGCACAGTGGCTGCATTTGAAGGCACAGTGGCAGCATTTGATGGGCACAGTGGCAGCATTTGATGGGCACAGTGGCTGCGTTTGATGGACACAGTGGCTGCGTTTGATGGGCACAGTGGCTGAGTTTGATGGGTACAGTGGTGGCATTTGATGTGCACAGTGGCTGCATTTGATGGACACAGTGGTTACGTTTGATGGGCAATGGCTGTGTTTGATGGGTACAGTGGCGGCATTTGATGGGCACAGTGGCTGCATTTGATGGACACATTGGCTACATTTGATGGGAATGATGTCGTTTGGCGATGTGCTGTCTCGGAGGTTTCTGATGATGCCACTGTACCATCAAAAGCAGCCACTGTGCCCATCAAACGCAACCACTGTGCCCATCAAACGCCGCCACTGTGCCCATCAATTGCCACCACTGTGCCTATCAATTGCCACCACAGTGCCCATCAAACGCAGCCATTGCCCATCAAACATAGCCACTGTGTCCATAAAATGCAGCCACTGTGCCCATCAAACGCAACCACTGTGCCCATCAAACGCCGCCACTGTGCCCATCAATTGCCACCACTGTGCCCACTGTGCCCATCAATTGCCACATGGGCACAGTGGCGGTGTTTGATGGGCACAGTGGTTGCGTTTGATGGGCACAGTGGCTGCTTTTGATGGTACAGTGGCATCATCAGAAACCTCCGAGACAGCACATCGCCAAACGACATCATTCCCACAAAACTTCTAAAGGAATGTACCGACTTCCTGGCACCTATCATAACATACCTCATAAACCAGTCCTTTAAAGAAGGAATCGTCCCAACCTCCCTCAAGCAAGGCAAAATCAAACCCCTCCTAAAGAAGCCTAACTTCGATCCCAAAGACCCAAACGACCGCAGACCTCTCACAAGCCTCAACATCTTCTCCAAAATTATCGAGAAAGCAGTAGTACAACAGCTACCACTCCATCTGCACTCCTATAAACTCTTGGACCCACAAAAATCGGGTTTCCGCCCTGGCCACGGGACAGAAACTGCACTCCTCAAAATCTGGGATGACACCCACGAAGCAACAGATGAAGGAGAATCGCGTCTCCTGGTGGTGCTAGACCTTAGTGCAGCGTTCGACACAGTAGACCACAAAACCCTGCTCACTCATCTCACAGAAGTAGCTGGAGTTGCAGACTCAGACTTACCCTGGTTCACATCCTTTCTAGAAAACCGATCTCAGAAAGTGAAACTAGGAACATTCACTTCGCAAACACAATTTTTTTTTAATGCGGAGTCCTTCAAGGATCACCCGTCACCTGTGCTCTTTAACATCTATCTCCGCCCACTCCTCAAAATCATCTGCAACCAGGATCTACTTTATCACTCCTATGTGGATGACATCCAACTCTACCTACACATCACCAACAAAAAAGACCAATACCAGGCACTGGAAAACTGTCTCTCATTGATCGACGAATGGATGATGGAGAGCTCCCTTAACCACTTAAGACCCGCGCTATAGCCGAATGACGGCTACAGTGCGGATCTCCTTTTCCGGGACTACGTCTATTGACGTAGTCCCGTGCATGAGCGGCCTGCGCGCCCCCTGAGGGGCGCGCGCGGCGCGCTTTGTGATCGGCGAGTCTATGAGACTTGCCTGATCACCGATCCGAGCAAGGGATCGATCCCGACCCCTTATCACGTGATCAGCTGTCAGCCAATGACAGCTGATCATGTGATATAACGGAGCCGGTAATCGGCTATTATTCCTCCTCGCACTGACAGCGCGAGGAGAAGAAAAAAAAGAGCCGATCACCGGCGGCCGTGATCGGGACATCAGTCCCGATCACGGCCAGCCCTGCCAGTGCCCACCTGCCCCCTGCCAGTGCCCACCTGCCCCCTCATCACTAAGCATAATAAAAAAATAAGTGCCCCCCGTCAGTGCCACCCAGCAGTGCCCACAGTGCCACGCAGCAGTGCCCACAGTGCCACCCAGCAGTGCCCACAGTGCCACTCAGCAGTGCCCACAATCTGCCTCAACAAAGGTGCTGCACCCCAGTGCCACATATCCGTGCCCATCAGTGTCATCTACCAGTGCCCATCAGTGCCCAGCAGTGCCGCCCATCAGTGCCCAGCAGTGCCACCTATCAGAGCCACCTATCAGTGCCACCTATCAGTGCCCATCAGTCCCATCTATCAGTGGTACCTATCAGTGCCCCTTAGTGCCACCCATCTGTGCCACCCATCTGTGCCACTCATCCGTGCCATCTTATCTGTGCCCATCTTTGCCCATCAGTGCCGCCTTATCTGTGCCCATCGGTAACGCCTTATCTGTGCCTATTAGTGCCGCCTTAACTATGCCTATCAGTGCCCACCAGTGCAGCCTATCAGTGCCCACCAATGCAGCCTATCAGTGCCCACAAATGCAGCCTATTAGTGCCCACCAGTGCAGCCTATCAGTGCCGCCTCATCAGCGCACTTCAATGAAGGAGAAAAATGACCTGTTTGCAAAATTTTATAACAAACTATTAAACATGATTTTTTATTTTTTTTTGCATCTTTTTTTGTTTGTTTAGCAAAAAATAAAACTCCCAGCTGTGATTAAATACCACCAAAAGAAAGCTCTATTTGTGGGAAAAAAATGATAAAAATTTCATTTGGGTACAGTGTTGTATGCCCGCGCAATTGTCATTCAAAGTGCATCAGCGCTGAAAGCTGAAAATTGGTCTGGGACTGAGGGGGGTTTAAGTGCCCAGTAAGCAAGTGGTTAAACTTAACGGATCCAAAACAGAACTCCTCTTCCTCTACGCAAACCAAAAAAAAAAAAAAACCCTGGCACTATGTCCACACCACTCACCATCCTCGGACAACCCATCACCCCCAGAACTAAAGCCAAAAGCCTCGGAATCATCTTTGACTCATGATGATGGATGCACAAATAGGATCAGTAGTCAGCGATCCCACTACCTTCTTTGCCTACTGCGTAGACTCATCCGCTTCATCCCGGAAGAAGATACAGCAGCAGTAGTTGGAACAATCATCAATCCCCGACTTGACTACGCAAATTCCCTCTACCTAGGACTTCAAAAATACCAAATTTCACATCTACAACCCAATCCAGAACACAGCAACCAGACTGGTAACTGGAAAAAAACCATGGGAATCAATCACCCCATCGCTGAGGACCCTCCATTGGCTAGCCTTGAAGGATCAAGTTACATTCAAGACCCTTTGCCTCACTCACAAATGTGCACAAGGAAAAGCCCCGTAATATCTCTGCGACAAAATAAAGCATTACACTCCAGGTCGCACTCTCCGGTCAACTAACCAGAACCTCCTCCACATCCCCAAGACTCGTTACAAATTAAAAGGCAAACGAAGGTTCGCACTACAAGGACCACGGATATGGAATGCTCTACAGGAAAACTATCTGGCTTTCAGGAAGAAGCTCAAGACCCATCTCTTCTGAAAACCCAGATGGACACTGGCAGCAAAAGCGTCCTGAGGCGATTTAATTCACATATGTAGCACTATACAAGTTATTCCTTCATTCAGTGGCTGCGTTTGATGGGCAAAGTGGCGGCCTTTGATGGGCACAGTGGCTGCATTTGACAGGCACAGTGGCTGCATTTGATGGTACAGTGGCTGCCTTTGATGAAGCACAGTGGCTGCGTTTGATGGGCACAGTGAGGCTGCAATTAATGTTTTTTTTTTCCTGAATTTTTTTAGTTTGTTTGCACCCCCCGAAAAATTTTGATCACCAGCCGCCACTGGTTGCTGCATACAGTGGAGCCAAGGCAGGGTGGCTACATTCCATGGAAAAAAAATGTAGCCACCCTCTAATGGGAAATGGGACCATAGCAGCAAAAAAAGGAATTTGAGGATTTGGAGGAGACAGAGTAATAGAAGGGACTTTTTTGAGTTAAGAATACATATTTGGCAATAATGTTTTTAAATCAGAGTTTAGTGTCACTTTAACTTTCTTGATATAAGGAGCCCCTGACATCATGTACTCCATATTCAGTAAATAAAATGCTGCAGAAAATACTCAGAGACTCTGGACTAGGGATGAGCCGAACACCCCCCGGTTCGGTTCGCACCAGAACTTTCGAACGGACCCCAAATTCGTACGAACGTTAGAACCCCATTGAAGTCTATGGGACTCGAACGTTCGAAATTAAAAGTGCTAATTTTAACGGCTAATATGCAAGATACTGTCCTAAAAAGGGTTTGGGGACCTGGCTCCTGCCCCAGGGGACATGGGTCAATGCCTAAAATGTTTTTAAAAATGGCCGTTTTGGCGGGAGCACTGATTTTAATGACGATTAAAGTGAAAAAAAAAAAGTGAAATATTCCTTTAAATATGGTGCCTGGGGGGGTGTCTGTAGTATGCCTGTGAAGTGCCACGTGTTTCCCGTGTTTAGAACAGTCCCTGCACAAAATGACATTAAACGGAAATAACACCATTTAAAACTGCTTGCGGTTTTAATGTTATATCTGGTTCCTGCAATATGGTTGAAAATCATTGAGAAAAATGGCATGGGTAGCCCTCCCTGCCCATTACCAGCATATTTGGGTCTTGTACGCATATTAAGGGGAACCCTGTACCCATATTAAAAAAAGGAAATGCGTGTGGCTCCCAGGCCCTATATACTCAGAACAGCAGTATACAGGCAGTGCAAACAAGACAGGGACTGTGTAGGTTTGTTGTGTTAAGTAGAATCTGTTTGTAATTTTCAACTGGTACATTTTTAAAGTGTAGCTCCAGTAGAAAAAAACGATTTTTAAGCTTTTTGGAAAACATAGGGAAGGGTTATCACCCCTTTATAATTTGTTTTGTCGTCCATCTTTTTTCATCTCACTTGCTGTTGTCTCCTTCCGTTTGCAAGTAGGAGATGTTTGTAAGTTGGATGTTTGAAAGTAGGGGCCTGCCCTATATGCTCTGCAGAAATGGCGGAACAAGGTGTTGGTTTTGCCACAACATTGTAAGCCCTGAAAGTGACTCTTGGTGGGCGCTGGAGCGCCCTGCTGTGAACGATTATATCAAGAATTGTAATTACATGCCATTGTTGAACAGTGGTAGAAAAATTGACCTTTGGTGGTTGTGGTGCTGGTGCCACAACACTATAAGTCCTCACCGTTACTCTGGGTGGGCACAGGAAGGGGCCCTCCTGTGAAATATTATATCAAGAATTGTAATTACATGTCCCTGTTAAACAGGGGCAGAAAAATGTGGCCTTAGGCACTGGTGCTGGTGCCACCACACTGCAACCTCTGCCATATACTCTAGTTTTATTGCAGGAATTAGCCCTGCTGCAAAGCATTGCATCAAAAGTTGTAATTAAATGCCCCTGTTAAACAGGGGCAGAAAAATTGGGCCTTAGGCACTGGTGCTGGTGCCACCACACTGCAACCTCTGCCATATACTCTTGTTTTATTGCAGGAATTAGCCCTGCTGCAAAGCATTGCATCAAAAATTGTACTTAAACGCCCCTGTTAAACAGGGGCAGAAAAATTGGGCTGATGGCATCACCCAGAACCAGAAATGTTCTTCCAACATATCAGCGGAGGAGGAAGAGGATAGACAATCAACAGGACAGTCACTCAGCATCAGCATAGGCAGTCTTGAAGGGATGTGATATTTCAAAAAAAATTATTCTGTTACATCAGCTTCAAGTGCTTGGTAGCTGTAGGTGATCCAAGACTGATTCATCTTGATGAAGGTCAGTCGATCAACTGATTCGGTGGACAGGCGCACCCTGTGATCGGTAACAAAGCCACCAGCAGCACTGAAGGTGCGTTCCGAAAGAACGCTGGATGCAGGACAGGCCAGTAGCTCAATTGCATACTGTGCAAGCTCTGGCCAGTGATCCATCCTCAAGACCCAGTAAGCCAGAGGATTTTCGGTGGGAAAGGTGTCCAAGTCTGACCTTGCCCCTAGGTATTCCTGCACCATGTAAATCAGACGCTGGCGATGAGTGCTGGAACCGATCATACCTTGGAGCTGCGGACTAAAAAATTGTCTGAAAGCATCAGTCAGACGGCCACCTTCTCCACCGCTCCTTCTGACCGATGCCTCAGCAACACGTTGTCCAGGACCAGGAGTTTGTAACCTCCCAGTCTCTGGGAACGCATTGCACAGAGCTTTCTGCAAGGCCTCCCGGAGATGTCTCATCCTCTGCTCCCTCTACGATGGCAAGATAAGGTCGGCAACCTTACCCTTGTACCGTGGATCAAGGAGAGTGGCCAGCCAGTAATGGTCCCTCTCCTTGATCCGAAGAATACGAGGATCCTTCCGCAGGCTTTGCAGGATCAGGGAGGCCATGCAGCGTAGGTTAGCTGAGGCATTCGGTCCGGAGTCCTCTGGGTCACTAAGGACAATATGATCCGCAGCTACCTCCTCCCAGCCACGTACAAGTCCACGTGTTTCTTGGGACTGTAAATCATCCCTACAAGACTGCTGCTGCTGCTGCTGCTGATGCTGAGTGCCAGCCTCCACCTCCATGCTGACACAATCATCCTCCTCCTCCTCATCCTCTTCCTGTGTGATGGGTGACAGTGCATGCATCCCTGATCATGCCCCACTGGCGTGGTGAGAAAAAACCGAGCTCCCCTGACCCTGTCCTGGTGCCTTAGTCGCACAGGTACTCATTGATGGCCCTCTGCTGCATGTGCAGCCGCTGCAGCATGGCCAACGTTGAGTTCCACCTGGTGGGCATGTCACATATAAGGCGGTTCTTGGGCAGGTTCAACTCCTTTTGGAGCTCAGCCAGCCGAAAATGTTCTCTAGCTAGATAGGAGAACAGACGTATCATCAAGATGGATATGAAATTTGATGATGAACTTTAGGATTCCTTCTGTTGTGGACTTCTGAGGTTTACCAGCAGTCAAGACTCTCCTCAGTTACGAGGTCACCGTAGACCTCCACATGGCACAGGGTCAGGTATTCATAGTGCCCCGGGATCACCACGCTGACGTATTGACCCTCCATTCCATTACAGCAGAAAATTGTCGTAGGATCAGAAACTTGGGTGACCTTACCGCACCTGTGGAGAACAAACAAGGATCAATGGAATGATACAGAAATGATACTTATTTACTTGGAGGAGGTTTACTAAAGGTGCCCAAAGTGTTCATTAACCACTTGATTTCCGGGCACCTAAACCCCCCTCCTGCCCAGATCATTTTTCAGCTTTTAGCGCTGTCACACTTTGAATGACAATTGCGTGGGCACTGATAGGCTGCACTGATGAGCACTGATAGGCTGCACTGGTGGGCACTGATAGGCTGCATTGATGGGCACTGATAAGGTTACACTGATGGGCAATGATAAGGCGGCACTGTTGGGCATTAGTAGGCAGCACTGGTGGGCACTCATAGGTGGCACTGGTGGGAATTGATAGGTGGCATTGGTGGGCACTGAGAGGTGGCACTGATGGGTTGCACTGATAGGCAGGACTGAAGGGCATTGATAGGTAGCACTGAAGGGCACTAATAGATGGCACTGAAAGGTGGCACTGATAGCTGGCACTGATGGGTGGCAGTGATGGGCACTGATTGGCACTGATAGGTGACACTGATAGGCAGCACTGCTAGGTGGCACTGATGAAGCACTGATTGGCACCACTGGTGGGAATTAATAGGTGGCACTCGTGCGCATTGATAGGTGGCACTGATTATTGGCACTTATGTACTGATGTGCACAGATTTGTGGCACTGTGGGCACTGATTCGTGGCACTGGCAGGCGGTACTGGTGGGGACATATGAGGCGGCTTCCCCTCTTCCTCTTCGGGACCGATGTCCCTTCAACAGAAGCCGGTGATTGCCTTTTTCTCTCCTCATGCTGTCAGCGCGAGAAGATTAAAAAAACGATTACCGATCTTCTGTTTACATCATGTGATCAGCTGTCATTGGCTGATAGCTGATTATGTGGTAAGGGGCCGGGATCGTCCCCTTACTCCGATCTGTGATCACCCGAGTCTCATTGATTCGGGTGATTACAGCGCTCGCCACGCGTGCCCTTCAGGTGGCGTGGCGAGCGTGCAAAGAGGAGGACCTCTATTGAAGGCCTCCCGGCAAAGCAGATGCACATTCACTGTAGCCGTCATTCGGCTATAGCACAGATATGAAGGGGTTAATTTTATTGTCATGCCTGTTGGCCATTTAGGTTTCTCCAGAAGCTCGACTGAAAAATTCTCAGATAGCAACCTCTACGTCTTGCATTGTTGCAAGGGTGTGAAAATCATTGTTTTTCCCTCTTGTAATGCTGGAAGTGGGGAGTGAAAGTTGAATGGTTTTCACACCATTGCGACAAGATAGTACATAAGGGGGGGGGGGGTTCAGGTTTTTGAAGGGACCTAAATGGCTTCCTGGTACGACTATAACAATAATAAATATTTTACAAAGCTGCACACCTTTGTAATATCTACTAAATCCCATCAACTGCATGGGTTATTTTATTTTGGGCCATTTTTTCCCCACAAATAGAGATTTATTTTGGTGCTATTTGATCACCTCTTCATTTTTTATTTTTTGCGCTATAAACAAAAAAACAAAAAGAGCAACAATTTTTAGAAAAAAAAATGAAATATTTTTTACTTTTTTCTATAATAAATATCCCCAAAAATATATAAAAAAATGAATTTCTTTCTCAGTTTAGGCTGATATGTATTCTACATATTTTTGGTAAAAAAAAAAACAAATAAACACAATAAGCGTATATTGATTGGTTTGCGCAAAAGTTATTGCATCTACAAAATAGGGGATAGATTTATGGAATTTTTTTTTTTTTTTTTAGTAATGGCGGCTATCTGCGATTTTTATCGTGACTGCGACATTATGGCGGACACATCGGACACTTTTGACACTATTTTGGGACTATTGTCATTTATACAGCGATCAGTGCTATAAAAATGCACTGATTACTGTGTAAATGACACTGGCAAGGAAGGGATTAAACGCTAGGAGGCAATCAAGGGATTAAGTGTGTCCTAGGGAGTCATTCTAACGGGGGGGGGAGGGCTACTACTGACATGACAGCGATCATTGCTCCCGATCACGGGGAGCAGTAGATTCCTGGCATGTTACTAGGCAGAATGGGGAAATGCCTTGTTTACTCCCCGTTCTGCCGCTGACATGAAAGTGGGCCCCTGTGGACATCAAGTCCATGGGACCCATGGACACGGTCACGGAGTATGCACGCGAACACAATGCCGCAATTTAAAGGGGACGTACCTGTATGCCCATTTGCCCAGCCGTGCCATTGTGCCAACGTACAGTACATCATTGTGCGCTAGTCGTCATGTGGTTAATATGATGGTGGAAACCCCTGTGAGACCAACCCTTTTCTTAGAATGTTTACTTTCTCTTTAAATATATTCATAGGTCAAATCCAGTCATGCAGTAATGTCTCTTATTTTGGGTTCAGGGTGCTGCATAGGACCTTTGTCATTGAGCTTTTTTTTGCATCAGATGTGTTTTGTATTATCATACAAGTCTATGAGAAGTCAAAACTCTCTTGGAGTAGGTCAATGCAGATCAGAAAAGGTCACATGTTCCTGTCAATTATTCCTGAATGATCTCTGAAGCCTCTCAAACTGATGCCATTGACACAAGCCTAAAGCCCATTGACACAGGTAACCTACCTGTACAGTGTCCTGTCCCCGTGGTACTCACACCGGGTTGTTATTGTCTGGAGAATTTCCAATTCGGACCTCAGCGCCCATCAACCTTTGCATTGCGCCATCTGATCGTCCAGTGACTACAACGACATTCACTTTGTATTTCTGTTTCAGGTCTACCTTCCACCAGGGCGATAGGTCCGCATTTGTGTGGAAACAGAAGCCATGATACCAGTTGGTATCTACCACATCATTGATGGCCTTGTAAGCGAGAGCCGCAAACTCAAAAACTGAACTCTCCGAGGCTTCCCCGCTTCTGGCGATATCTGTGGCTGAAGAAAGGAAAACAAAACACACTCAATAATTATACATCATGTACAAAGTATTTCCATTGTTCTAAAGGGGCCTTCACCAAAAAAAGAACTGTAGACTGCAATGGTGTCAATAATTTGACTGAGACATTGAGATTGATTTACTATACTATAGCTGGAGAGTTCAAAAGTAACTTCCAAGTAAATTTAGGGGAATACTTATTTTAACCAAATAAAAAATACGGATCATGAAAATTAATTTTTATGTTGTCGGTTTTTCCAACATGTCACATTCTTCTGTAGGCACTTGTAGTCATCTGGAGGAGAAAGTCGAAAGGAAACTACTTCACCTATGGTCTCCTTAGTCACAGAGAGGTGGCATCTGATTGGATGCTGGCATCCCATATGTCATTGGTGGACATCTTGGGCCAGTAAGAGTCTATTCAAGACCCTGGCTCCTGTGTTTGGTGCACATTTCATGTGTGACTAGTGTAGGGACAGGTCACCCATCTGTCAGGGACAGTGATTAGCATCAGGGAGAGGTTCCAGATGAGTAGGGGGAAGTTCAGGGACATGCCAGCCTTCTTGGAATCCTCCCCACTTGGATATGGACTGGCCGGGCCACATTCCGCCCCTCAAAACAGGTGCTGTCAGCACACCAGAGACCTTACAATACTACTCCTCGCAGTTTCATCCTGTAAAGCCCCATACACACTATCAGTTTTTCTGCTGAGTTTTTCCCTCAGATTTACCAAAACCATATAATATGAGGTCAAACCTTAGGAGTTTCAATGTGTATGCAATCAGACAGGCCCTTGTACTACATGGTTTTGGTAAATCTGAAGGAAAAAGTCAGCAGAAAAACTGATAGTGTGTATGGGACATAAGTGTTCCCAGTTGCTGACACTTTTAGGTTGGCTCTGTTCCCTTGGAGAGTCCTTAGATCCACCCTTACGAGAATGTTCCCCCCCAGAATTGCACCTAAACGTGCCGCTACTTCACACACAGGCAGCGCAAAGCTCCATGAATTTATAGTTTCCCAGCTCTCTTTCCCGGGATTGGTTGGCAGCTATGGGTGGAGAGACCAGATAAAACTGATTGCTGGTCATGCATACACTTGTGTCATATGGTGCTAAGGGCAATGAGATATCTTGTGATTTTTTCTGATGTTTACAGTGAACATTCTAATCATTGGCATCAAGTCTGGAGAACCCAATTTAAATTGTATAGGTTTGAAGTAGTAGTAAATTTAGGGGTATACTTATTTTAAACATATGAAAAATATGGATCATGGAAATTTATTTTTATGTGTTGGTTTTTCCAGCATATTTTTTGTAGGCACTTGTAGGCAGGTGCAGTCTATTTTCTCCACTGCAGGAGGTGCTCACCTGAAGCGGCAATGTAAGTGGAGGAGAAAGTCAAAAGGAACCTAGTTCCTCTATGGTCTCCTTAGTCAAAGAGGCAGCATATGATTGGATGCTGGCATCCCATGTGACATTTGTGGCCATCTTGGGCCCGTAGGAGTCTTTTGTTGGTGCACATTTCTTGTGTGGCTAGAGTATGGACAGGCCACCCATCTGTCAGGGACAGGGATTAGCATCAGGGAGAGGTTCCAGATGGGTAGTGAAAGTGCAGTAACATGCCAGCCTTCCTGGAATCCTCCCCACTTGGATATGGACCGGCCAGGCCACATTCCGCCCCTAAAAACAGGCGATGTCAGCACACCAGAGACCTTCCGCTATTACTCTTCGCTGTTTCATTCTGTGAGCGCTCCCAGTTGGGTTGCCTTCTCACTGGACATGTTGGGTATTGCTGAACTTCAATTTCAGTACAATTCTGTTTCCAGCAACTGGACTCTGGATGCCGCTTACACATGACCAGTTTTTCCATCAGAATAAACTCTGACGGTTTTTCCAACGGAGTTCCACTGAAACTGACTTGCGTACACACGTAGTTTTTGGTCCTTCGTAACAGCATACAGACGAAAGGTTTTCCGGATAGGAATTGATTTAGTCAGAAAGATTTAAAACGTGTTCTATTTCTAGGTCCATCAGAATTTAAAAAAAAAAGTGCGCTGAAGCCCACACACGATCGGAATATCCGATGAAATTATTCTGTCAGACTTTTCCTGCCAGAAAGTCTGATCGTGTGTATACGGCATGAGAGTTTACCACTCTGCACCTCCACACACACTATTTCAATCAAGATCCAATGATTGCCTGTTCAAATGTTTAAAAAGTCAACCATTTCCATGGGGTGTTTTTACATTTTTATATGGCTACATTTTACTAAGAATAAGAGACAGGAATAGGCTGTATAAAAACTTTGGAATTGGTCTAGTTTCTAGATGAGTGTTGTTGATACCTTTATTGCATATCTCTTTAAAATAGCTGAAGGAGTTCTTTTGATGACCTACCTGCTGCCATAAGAGTGTATTCAGACCCTCCTCCTCATCTAGTGCACCAAAGTCATTTTTAATGTACTTTTTTACCTTTATATTATTCTTACCTCCAGGTGGACGGCTGCAGCACCAAGCCAGACCCAACGACCCCAGGAAAAGCAAAGCCACCAAAGTCTTCATTCTGGAGGAGAAACCAAGACACAAAGAGTCTGTTACTATAGTATGTTACACGAAAAGGTGATTCTGCATCTCTTCCTCAGTATCATCTCTTCTTTCTCTGGTACTTAGAAATATCTCTTCTTAGTATTAAAATAAATTCTTTCGATCAGATCTGTAATTTCATATACAGTGCCTTCAAAAAGTATTCATACCCCTTGAAATTTTCCACATTTTGTCACGTTACAACCCAAAAACCTAAATGTATTTTCTTGATCATACATCACGGGACACAGGAGCTCATTACATAGTGGGTTATATAGGCACCTCTGGTGATTGGACACTGGTTAACCCCAATTAAGGATAATTCCTCCTCTATATAACCTCTCCCATATGGGAGGCACCTCAGTTTTTTTCGCCAGTGTCTATGGTGGTTGGTCACGTAAAACATGTGCTATGAAGAAAGCTCTGTGCAGGTCCCTGCGGGGGCCTAAGGGCAACAACAAACCGGATCCATATCTCGGGCCGATTTTTGACTCCCAAGATGGTATGGTATCCGGGCCTCGTCATCCGAAGAAACAAGGTTTGGCCTGTAAGTCCTCTCCATTGGAAGACTGGGCTCTGGGAAAACCAGACTTGGTGTACTGTTTACACAGAGTGCACGAAAGTTTCTGGCAGAGTCTTTTAGATGGTCCAGGTAGGAGGTTCTTCTGAGAAAGAACCCCAAAAAACCTGATGGTTGGCACAACTCTGCCCGCCGTGATGGGTGAAGGCTGAAATCTCTGTTTTAAGCAATTCCTGCGGTGAGGACAGGTAAGGGAAGTTAATCCTATATATAATTATATGATGGATTTCTTCATTTTGAGTAGTTGCATGTCTTACCTGGTTTTCACCACTAGAGGGAGTAAGAGCAGCCTGATGCATACTTACATGCCTTTTCAGTACACACGCTCAGTGAAGCCTGGTTCTCCAGCTATCTCACGTCTCCACTGCAATCCCTGCCACAATAGAGGTAAATACAGGGGTCCCACGTAGTCTGGGGGTCCCACGCAGCTCTGATGTAGTTTTCCCTTCCCCCCTGGATTCCGCGGTCCTCGTGCGCGCGTGCCGGGCGCGTTCCCGGTCTAATGGAGGAGGGGGGAGTGTGGTTGTGAGCCGTGCACGCCAGTGTGCACGGCGCTGTACTGCGCAGGTGCCAGGCGGCAATTTTAAAAAGCCCAGAGCGTCAGGGGGCTGTAAGTGGAGACACAGGAGCTGTGGGCAGTAAGCATCCCAAGGGATTGGATCCAGGCAAACCTTAGACACCTACTCAGCATCAGCTTGTGCAGTTTAAGCATATATATTTATTGTGAGACTTTAAGCACAACAGTGATTGCACTTTGTACTAGTACCTCTGCTTTGTAGCTTAGGAATATGTCTCTTCATAAGAGGGTCTCAGGGGGATGTAACAAGGGCACTGGTAAATCCCCGCCTAGGTCCAGGTGTTCTAAAAATGCCTTTAAGTTACCCTCCCCCCCTGCAAGACTGGAGCCAGCCTCTCAAGACGAGTCAGTGCCCCTGTCAGGTTTTGCAGCCTCTCTTAATGTTTCAGCCCCGGTATATGTCACTGAGGACTCCCTTAGGGCTACTTTGGAGGGTTTTGAAGGGAGAATCATGAATTTTATTTCTGCTTCCCTGAAAGATAGCAGGAAAAGGGGTAGATCCCCTCCCTCTGCTGAGATTCCCCTTTCAGATGACTCTTCTGACAATGAGGAGAGATCCCTGTCTTGGGACAGGGATCAGGAGCAGTCGGATGATTCAGAGGAAGAGGAGAGAGTCCCCTCCTCCCAGGTGCTCAGAAAACAGGTGCAGTATTATACTGAATTGGTGCATACCACATTCAGAATGCCTGCTGCTGAAGTCGCTACGTCCTTTGTCTCTTCCCTGGGAGTCAGGAAAGTCCCACAGACTGCTTTTTCCTTTCCAATTCATCCCTTAATGGATAAATTGTTGTATGAGGATTGGGGACATCCCGATAAACTGTTTGCTCCTCCTAAAAGGTTTTCTATGCATTATCCTCTGGAGGAAAGTTTCTCCAAGAAGTGGGGGGTCCCATCTGTCGATGCGGCTGTTTCTTGCGTGAATAAAAACCTGACTTGCCCCTTGGATAATGCTCGGGTATTTAAGGATCCACCTAAAAAGAAGCTGGAAACCTTATTAAAAGCCTCCTTTTCCATGACTGGCGCTGTGGTGCAACCTACAGTTGCAGCCGTGGGGTTGTGTCAGTTCCTCAAGGAACAGGTTAAGCAGATGCTTGGCCTCCTTCCCAGTGAGGAAGTGGAGAATTATGCAGAAATACCTCAAATTCTGTGTTTCATGATTGATGCGATTTTGCATTCTGTCCAACAAGCATCTCGTTTGTCTCTCCTGTTGGTACACATGTGAAGGACCCTGTGGCTAAAGAATTGGGCAGCTGAGCTGTCATGCAAGAAGCATTTGATTGGGTTCCCGTTTAAAGGGGAACAATTGTTTGGAGAAAAATTCGACAAATTCGTCCAAAAAATTGCAGGGGGTAAATCTACTCTCCTTCCAGTCAAAAGGAGCAAGCGTCCTTCATTCAGGCGTGCTCTCTCTCCCGGAGCATCAAGCTCTAAGCAGTGGTGACGGCCTTCTCAACCCTCCTCTACAGGAAAGGCTCAGGGCTGGGCCCAGGGGCAGAAAAAGACTTGGGGGCGAAAGCCTGCCAAGCAGAGCCCAAAAGCTTCATTGTGAAGGGGCGCCCCCGCTCGGCCGAGTGGGGGGAAGGCTTCTGCAGTTTGCGGAAGCCTGGCAGGAAGAGATCCGGGACAAGTGGGTGATCTCTTCGGTATCTCTGGGCTACAAGCTAGAGTTTCAGGAGATTCCACCTTCTCGCTTTCTAAGGTCAAGGATCCCCAGGGATCCAGTAAAGCAAAAACCGCTACTTCTGGCCTTAGATCACTTACTATCCCAGGGGGTGATAGTAGAAGTGGACCCAAAAGAACAGGGTTCAGGGTTTTACTCGAATCTCTTCACCGTTCTGAAGCCAAATGGAAGTGTCAGACCTATCCTGGATCTGAAGGATCTGAACCGGTTTTTACACATCCGGTCCTTCCGAATGCAGTCAATTCGCACTGTGGTCTCCTCCCTGCAAGGGGGAGAGTTTATGGCATCAATAGACATCAAGGATGCATATCTCCATGTGCCAATTTTTCCCGCACACCAAAAGTATCTAAGGTTCGCGGTAGAGCGGCGCCATTTTCAATTTGTGGCCTTGCCGTTCGGGCTCGCTACGGCCCCTCGAGTCTTCACAAAGATTCTGTACCCTCTCTTGGCAAACCTAAGAGCTCAGGGTATAGCCGTCATGGCTTATCTAGATGATTTGCTTCTCATGGAGAAAACAGTAGCGTTCCTTAACCACAGCGTTACCAGAACGCTAGAACACCTGGAACGCCTAGGTTGGATTATAAACCTAGAAAAGTCGTCCCTACAGCCTGCCACCAGGTTGGAATACCTGGGTATGATCATCAACACCGCTCAGGGCAGGGTGTTTCTTCCAAGGCCAAAAGCCTTGGCCATTGGGGATCTGGTGCGCCTAATTCTGGGCAGGAGATCTTCCCCCATTCGATTGTGCATGAGACTGTTAGGGAAAATGGTCGCCTCCTTCGAGGCCGTCCCATTTGCCCAGTTCCACTCAAGGCCTTTGCAAAGATGCTTCCTTGTGGCTTGGAACAGGAAGCCCCAATCCTTGGATCTTCCTATGCGTCTATCCCCAGGGACACACAAGAGTCTCGTCTGGTGGTTACGAACCAAGAATTTGCTGAAGGGCAAAACCTTTCCTCTTCTTCCATGGAAGATTATCACGACAGATGCCAGCCTGACAGGCTGGAGAGCAGTGTTGGAGGAGACGTGCTCGCAGGGGAAATGGTCTGCGATCGAGAAGCTATTGCCCATAAATGTCTTGGAGATCCGGGCAGTTTGTATGGCTCTCATAAGGTGGTCTTACAGACTACGGGGTCTCCCTGTTTGGGTTCAGTCCGACAATGCCACAGCAGTGGCCTATATCAATCACCAGAGCGGTACCAGGAGTCTGGTTGCGCAAAAAGAGGTGAATCGCATACTTGTCTGGGCAGAAAAGCATGTTCCGTGTCTTTCTGCAGTCTTCATTCCAGGAGTGGGAAATTGGCAGGTAGATTTTCTGAGCCGCCAGCAGTTGTGCCCAGGAGAATGGGCTCTGCACCCCGACTTGTTTCAGAACATATGTCGCAGGTGGGGTACTCCAGACGTAGATCTCTTTGCGTCCAGGTTCAACAGGAAACTGGACAATTTTGTGTCAAGGACAAGAGATGCACTTGCTCAGGGGTCAGAAGCTCTGACAGTTCCCTGGGATCAGTACAATCTGATTTATGCCTTCCCCCCGTGCCCGCTACTGTCGCGGCCCAGGCGACTGTGACCGTCTGTCCGTGTTCATCCGATCCGCTCTGCAGACGGATAGAAATATAGGATTTTCCTCCGTCTGCAGAATCGGACAGTAGCGGAGGCGGACAATAGCGGGTGTCTGCGGATGTTCATCCGCAGACACCCGCTATCCCATAGGGATGCATGTATGTCCGTATTTCATCCGCAAACGGATGGATGAAATACGGACATACTGTCCGCATGTGTGAAAGGGGCCTTAGAATGGTCCGTCAAAGTCCAGACCTAAATCCAATTGAGAATCTGTGGCAAGACTTGAAAATTGCTGTTCACAGACACTCTCCATCCAATCTGACAGAGCTTGAGATATTTTGCAAAGAATGGGCAAAAATGTCCCTCTCTAGATGTGCAAAGCTGGTAGAGACATCCCCAAAAAGACTTGTAGTTGTAATTGCAGAGAAAGGCGGTTCTACAAAGTATTGACTCCGGGGGGCGCCATACAAATGTACCCCGCACACTTTTCACATATTTATTTGTAAAAAATGTTGAAAACCATTTATCATTTCTCTTCCACTTCACAATTATGTGCCACTTTGTGTTGGTCTATCACATAAAATCCCAATAAAATACATTTACGTTTTTGGTTGTAACCTGACAAAATGTGGAAAATTTCAACAGGTATGAATTCTTTTTCAAGGCACTGTATATGACACAACTGAAAGTAAAGAATTTATATATATATATATATATATATATATATATATACAGTATATTTATAAAAAAATAACACATTCATATTTTTAGTTTGTGACTAGGGATGAGCCAAACACCCCCCGGTTCGGTTCGTACCAGAACTTTCGAACGGACCCCATGTTCGCTACGAACGTTAGAACCCCATTGAAGTCTATGGGACTCGAACGTTCGAAATGAAAAGTGCTAATTTTAACGGCTAATATGCAAGATACTATCCTAAAAAGGGTTTGGGGACATGGCTCCTGCCCCAGGGGACATGGGTCAATGCCTAAAATGTTTTAAAAAATGTCCGTTTTGGCGGGAGCACTGATTTTAATGACGATTAAAGTGAAAAAAAAAATTGAAATATTCCTGTAAATATGGTGCCTGGGGGGTGTCTGTAGTATGCCTGTGAAGTGCCACGTGTTTCCCGTGTTTAAAACAGTCCCTGCACAAAATGACATTTAACGGAAATAACACCATTTAAAACTGCTTGCGGTTTTAATGTTATATCTGGTTCCTGCAATATGGTTGAAAATCATTGAGAAAAATGGCATGGGTAGCCCTCCCTGCCCATTACCAGCCTATTTGGGTCTTGTACGCATATTAAGGGGAACCCTGTACCCATATTAAAAAAAGGAAATGCGTGTGGCCCCCAGGCCCTATATACTCAGAACAGCAGTATACAGGCGGTGCAAACAAGACAGGGACTGTGTAGGTTTGTTGTGTTAAGTTGAATCTGTTTGTAATTTTCAACTGGTACATTTTTAAAGTGTAGCTCCGGTCAAAAAAACTATTTTTAAGCTTTTTGGAAAACATAGGGAAGGGTTATCACCCCTGTATAATTAGTTTTGTCGTCCATCTTTTTTCATCTCACTTGCTGTTGTCTCCTTCCGTTTGCAAGTAGGAGATGTTTGTAAGTTGGATGTTTGAAAGTAGGGGCCTGCCCTATATGCTCTGCAGAAATGGCGGAACAAGGTGTTGGTTTTGCCACAACATTGTAAGCCCTCAAAGTGACTCTTGGTGGGCGCTGGAGCGCCCTGCTGTGAACGATTATATCAAGAATTGTAATTACATGCCATTGTTGAACAGTGGTAGAAAAATTGACCTTTGGTGGTTGTGGTGCTGGTGCCACAACACTATAAGTCCTCACCGTTACTCTGGGTGGGCACAGGAAGGGGCCCTCCTGTGAAATATTATATCAAGAATTGTAATTACATGTCCCTGTTAAACAGGGGCAGAAAAATTTGGCCTTAGGTACTGCTGCTGTTGCCACCACACTGCAACCTCTGCCATATACTCTAGTTTTATTGCAGGAATTAGCCCTGCTGCAAAGCATTGCATCAAAAATTGTACTTAAACGCCCCTGTTAAACAGGGGCAGAAAAATTGGGCCTTAGGCACTGGTGCTGGTGCCACCACACTGCAACCTCTGCCATATACTCTAGTTTTATTGCAGGAATTAGCCCTGCTGCAAAGCATTGCATCAAAAATTTTACTTAAACGCCCCTGTTAAACAGGGGCAGAAAAATTGGGCCTTAGGCACTGCTGCTGGTGCCACCACACTGCAACCTCTGCCATATACTCTAGTTTTATTGCAGGAATTAGCCCTGCTGCAAAGCATTGCATCAAAAATTGTACTTAAACGCCCCTGTTAAACAGGGGCAGAAAAATTGGGCCTTAGGCACTGGTGCTGGTGCCACCACACTGCAACCTCTGCCATATACTCTAGTTTTATTGCAGGAATTAGCCCTGCTGCAAAGCATTGCATCAAAAATTGTACTTAAACGCCCCTGTTAAACAGGGGCAGAAAAATTGGGCTGATGGCATCAACCAGAACCAGAAATGTTCTTCCAACATATCAGCGGAGGAGGAAGAGGATAGACAATCAACATAACAGGACAGTCACTCAGCATCAGCATAGGCAGTCTTGAAGGGATGTGGTATTTGAAAAGAAATTATTCGGTTACATCAGCTTCAGGTGCTTGGTAGCTGTGGGTGATCCAAGACTGATTCATCTTGATGAAGGTCAGTCGATCAACTGATTCGGTGGACAGGCGCACCCTGTGATCGGTAACAAAGCCACCAACAGCACTGAAGGTGCGTTCCGAAAGAACGCTGGATGCAGGACAGGCCAGTAGCTCAATTGCATACTGTGCAAGCTCTGGCCAGTGATCCATCCTCAAGACCCAGTAAGCCAGAGGATTTTCGGTGGGAAAGGTGTCCAAGTCTGACCTTGCCCCTAGGTATTCCTGCACCATGTAAATCAGACGCTGGCGATGGGTGCTGGAACCGATCATACCTTGGGGCTGCGGACTAAAAAATTGTCTGAAAGCATCAGTCAGACGGCCACCTTCTCCACCGCTCCTTCTGACCGATGCCTCAGCAACACGTTGTCCAGGACCAGGAGTTTGTAACCTCCCAGTCTCTGGGAACGCGTTGCACAGACCTTTCTGCAAGGCCTCCCGGAGATGTCTCATCCTCTGCTCCCTGTGCGATGGCAAGATAAGGTCGGCAACCTTACCCTTGTACCGTGGATCAAGGAGAGTGGCCAGCCAGTAATGGTCCCTCTCCTTGATCCGAAGAATACGAGGATCCTTCCGCAGGCTTTGCAGGATCAGGGAGGCCATGCAGCGTAGGTTAGCTGAGGCATTCGGTCCGGAGTCCTCTGGGTCACTAAGGGCAACATGATCCACAGCTACCTCCTCCCAGCCACGTACAAGTCCACGTGTTTCTTGGGACTGTAAATCATCCCTACAAGACTGCTGCTGCTGCTGCTGCTGCTGCTGCTGAGTGCCAGCCTCCACCTCCATGCTGACACAATCATCCTCCTCCTCCTCTTCCTCCTCCTCATCCTCTTCCTGTGTGATGGGTGGCACAGCAGGAACACTGTCTGGATAAATGGGGCCTTGAGAGGCAAAGAAGTCCTCCTCTTCCTGCCTCTGTTCTGCCTCAAGTGCTCTGTCCATTATTCCATGCAGCGTATGCTCCAAGAGGTGGACAAGAGGTACAGTGTCACTGATGCATGCACTGTCACTGCTCACCATCCTTGTGGCCTCCTCAAACGGTGACAGGACAGTGCATGCATCCCTGATCATGCCCCACTGGCGTGGTGAGAAAAAACCGAGCTCCCCTGACCCTGTCCTGGTGCCGTAGTCGCACAGGTACTCATTGATGGCCCTCTGCTGCGTGTGCAGCCGCTGCAGCATGGCCAATGTTGAGTTCCATCTGGTGGGCATGTCACATATAAGGCGGTTCTTGGGCAGGTTCAACTCCTTTTGGAGCTCAGCCAGCCGAGCACAGGCATTAAATGATCGGCAGAAATGCACACAGACTTTCCTGGCCTGCTTCAGGACATCCTGTAAGCCGGGGTACCTGCCCAAGAACTGCTGCACCACCAGGTTAAGGACGTGAGCTACACAGGGCACATGGGTCAGTTGTCCCTGTCGGAGGGCGGAGAGGAGGTTGGTGCCATTGTCGCAAACCACCATTCCTGGCTTAAGCTGGCGTGGGGTCAACCACCTCTCGGCCTGCCCCTGCAGAGCTGACAAAACATCCGCCCCAGTGTGGCTCCTGTCCCCCAAACAAACCAGCGCAAGCACGGCATGGCATCGTTTTGCCTGCGTACTTGCGTAGCCCCTGGAACGCCTACGGAGCACCGCTGGTTCTGAGGACAGAGCACTGGAAGAGGCCATGGAGGAAGAAGAAGAGGAGAGGATGGATGAGAGAGGTGTGTCACAACCAATAGTAGCATTTTGGAGGCGTGGTGGCGGAACAACCTCCAACACTACTGCACCTTGTCCTGCATCCTTCCCAGCAGCCAGAAGAGTGACCCAATGGGCCGTGAAAGACAGGTAACGTCCCTGTCCATGCCTGCTGGACCATGAGTCAGCGGTAATATGCACCTTACCGCTGACCGCCCTGTCCAGCGAGGCAAGGACATTGCCTTCCACATGCCGGTAGAGAGCCGGAATCGCCTTCCGTGAGAAAAAGTGGCGTTTGGGGACCTGCCACTGAGGAACCGCACATTGTACAAACTCACGGAAGGGGGCCGAGTCTACCAACTGAAAAGGCAGCAGTTGAAGTGCTAGCAATTTAGCCAAGCTAGCATTCAACCGCTGGGCATGTGGATGGCTGGGAGTAAACTTCTTCCGCCGGTCCAGCAGCTGGGGCAGGGACATTTGCCTGCTATAATCGGACGTGAGTGTACCGCTAGCAGAGTTCCCGGAAGCACTTGGCTGTGACACACCTAATTCTACACCTTCATTCCTCTCAGAGCAGGTTTCAGAGAGGACTGAAGGTCTAGTGGGGTTGGAGATGCCAGCTGATGAGGAGCAAGGAGAGGTCCGCTTTGTTCTTTGGTGTGGGTCTTTGAGGTACGCTTGCCAACGAGCTGCATGGCAGGTCAACATATGTCTGGTCAAGCATGTGGTGTCCAAGCGGCTGATGTTTTGGCCACGTGAGATACGCTTGAGACATATGTTGCAAATAGCAGCGGTGCGATCTGATGCACTCGTCTCAAAAAAGGCCCACACCAAAGAACTTTTAGAGTAACGCGCAGAGGCAGCGCTCTGCACAGGCGGAGCTCTGTGGTGTGATTCAGTCGGTGTGCTGCCCCTAAGCTGGCCCCCGGAGGGCATCCTGCCTCGTTGGACATGTGCCTCCTCCTCCTCCTCCTCCTCCCTCCTTCCAGGCACCCACGTGGAGTCAGTGCCCTCATCATCCCCTCCCTCTTCATCGCTGTAGCAAACCTGGCAGTATGCTGCAGCTTGTGGAACATGACTGACAGATTGCTGTCCTTCTTGAGCATCCCCTCTGTCTGCGCTCACGCTACTGCCTTCCTCTAGCTGAGTGTCATCATCAGAGCCCACAAAACACTGGGCATCCTCCTGGAGCATGTACCCAACACTGTGCTCAAAGAGTTCAGGAGACTCCTCAGGAGGACGTGGTGGGTCTAGGGAAGGAGTCACTGATGATGACATTGAGAGGAGGGAAGACGATGCGTTGGCAGCTGCTTTGCTACTACCCTGAGACTGGGTGAGAGAGGATGAGGAGGATGAAGAGGGCTTGGTCATCCACTCTACCAAGTCGTTGGCATGTTGCGGTTCAACATGTCCAGCTGCCGAAAAGAAGGACAAGCATGTCCCATGGCCACGTGCTGATGACAATGCACCGCGTCCACGACCAGCACTGTTGTCTCTAGACACAGAGCCTGCTTGCCCTCTTTTATCGGCTCGCGCCTGTCTGCCTCTCCTTGCTGGCCTTCCAGACATGGTAATGGCCTGAAGGGAGTTGGGTAAAACAGCAGTTGGGTAGTTTATATTGTGCTGGAGGCACACAACACCCACTAACTCCTGCAGATGCCTTTTTTATAGAACACCAGAGATAAAGGGGTATATACAGATGTATACTGTGCTGTGCTGGAGGCACACACAACTTCCAATAACTCCTGCAGATGGCAAGTGGGCTCAAATAGAGAAGAGCTATGTAGGTGGATATAGCGGTATGTACTGGGTACAGAGCACGCAGACAGCACGCACTATCTCCTAACACTACTGACTGCAAGCTCTATTATTAAAGATAGATCACTAGCTATATAGGTGAGGTGAATATCGCGGTGTATACTGCGGTCAGGGCACGCAGACAATAACCAGAAAACAGCAGACATAAAGGGGTATATACAGATGTATACTGTGCTGTGCTGGAGGCACACACAACTTCCAATAACTCCTGCAGATGGCAATTGGGCTCAAATAGAGAACAGCTATGTAGGTGGATATAGCGGTATGTACTGGGTACAGAGCACGCAGACAGCACACACTATCTCCTAACACTACTGACTGCAAGCTCTATTATTAAAAATAGATCACTAGCTATATAGGTGAGGTGAATATAGCGGTGTATACTGCGGTCAGGGCACGCAGACAATAACCACTACACAACAGCAAGATAGAAAATCGTCCGAAAACGATCGGTGTGTACTGTGCTGAAGGTACACAGAACACCCACTGCTTCAGACGCCAACACACTACACGAGGCCGCCGCAATGGCGGCCTTATATAGTGTGGGGCGTGCACTACACAGCCTGAGCTATGATTGGCCACAGGCATCCTGCCTGTGGCCAATCATGGCTCTCCTCGCTGCTGGCGCTGCGATTGGCCAAGCATGCGGGGTCACAGTGCATGCTTGGCCAATCATGAGCCAGCAATGCACTGCTCCATCGCAGTGCATTGTGGGCCGTGAGCGCCACGCGAATTTGACGCGAACGGACCAAAGTGTTCGGATTTCGCCGAACAGCCAATGTTCGAGTCGAACGTACGTTCGACTCGAACACGAAGCTCATTCCTATTTGTGACAAATTAGCTGGAACTCAGAGGAGGCACCATCTTTGGGTCATACAGGTTCCTCCACCCCAAACTCGCTCATCCATGTATTTATGGACCTTGCTTTGTGCACTGGTGCACAGTCATGTTGGAACAGGAAGGGGCCATCCCCAAACTGTTCCCACAAAGTTGGGAGCATGAAATTGTCCAAAATGTCTTGGTATGCCGACGCCTTAAGAGTTCCCTTCACTGGAACTAAGGGGCCAAGCCCAACCCCTGAAAAACAACCCCCACACCATAATCTCCCCTCCCCCCACACCATAATCCCCCCTCCACCAAATAATTTGGACCAGTGCAAAAAGCAAGGTCCATAAATACATGGATGAGTGAGTTTGGGGTGGACTGGCCTGAACACAGTCCTGACCTCAACCCGACTCGATGTCCGCAGGGATACCCGCGATCGTCTCACAGAGAGGAAGAATGGGGAGATGCTAATGTAAACAAGCATCTTCCCATTCTGTCTAGTGACAGTGTCACTGATCTCTGCTCCCTGTAATCGGGAGCGGTGATCAGTGTCGTGTCGCACATAGCCACGCCCCCTACCTAGTGGTTAACCCCTTCACTGCCAGTCACATTTACACAGTAATCAATCCATTTTTAATTGCACTGATCGCTGTATAAATGCGAATGGTCCCAAAATCACGCCAAAAGTGTCCGATCTGTCCACCAGAATGTCGCAGTCATGATAAAAATCACTGATTGCCGCCATTACTAGTAAAAATTATTTTACAAAAAAATTATTAATAAAAAATGCCATAAAACTATGCCTATTTTGTAGACACTATAACTTTTGTGCAAACCAATCAATAAACACAGCATTTTTTTTTTTATACCAAAAATATGTAGAAAAATGCGTATCTGCCTAAACTGAGGAAAAAAAAATATTTTATATATTTTTGGGGAATATTTATTATAGCAAAAAATAATGCGTTTTTATCAAAATTGTCGCAATTTTTTGTTTATAGCACAACAAATAAAAACCGCAGAGGTGAACAAATACCACCAAAAGAAAGCTCTATTTGTGGGAGAAAAAGGGCGTCAGTTTTGTTTGGGAGCCACGTCGCACGACCGCGCAATTGTCAGTTAAATCGACGCAGTGCCGGATCGCAAAAAAGTGCTCTGGTCTTTGGATGTCAAATGGTCTGGGGCTGAAGTGGTTAAGCTTTCCTCACTTACACACAAAGTTTATTCCTTTGATAAATTGTTACAATGATTCTACTTAAGTTCCACTGCTAAAGAATGTTGTGATTCTTGGCCCGTTTTTTTTTTCTTCCTTTCTTTTGACGGCTGTGGCTTCAGAAAAGCTTCAGAAGAGCTTCAGAAGAGCAGAGAGAATTCTTTGCATAGCAAGGATCGCGAAACACTTTTGTCAAAATGTTCGCAATGGGAAAATAAATTGCGATAACGATTCTTGGCGATTAATCGTGCAGCTCTACTGAGAACTATTCGATGGGGGGGGGGGGGGGGCACTTCTCAGCAGAACACTTGGCTGTCCTTCAGCAGAGTGGAGAGAATTCTCTGCATAGAGAGGATTGGAAAATACTTTGTCAAGATCGCAAGGGGGAAAAAAAATTGTGATAATGATTCTTAATGATTAATCGTGCAGCTCAAGTACATAATGAAAGCAATGTCAGGAATGTTGTGCTAAAACACAACCCCCCCCCCCCCCCCCCAAAAAAAAAGCTGCTAACACAAAAAGAAGATATCCTTCCAAGTGTGAAAAAAACAGGAATATATTGTGTTGCGCTGAAAAAACCTACATATATAAGTGCACTAATGCATGGTAGTGCTCGGGTGATATATGAAAATGAAAAGTCCAAAAATTGATCCCAAGGAGTCAAAAACCAATGAAGGAGATGGATGGCCAAAGGTGCGCACAACAAATAAACTTCTCTCTTCCTCGAAGGGTGCCAGCGGTATCCACCGTCACCGGAGGTAGTGACCGAATGTAGGCTTACCAAACCACCGCTGACCCCCTTATTCATAGCAGTCACCAAAAGCTTAGACAAGAAATACTAAAGCTTCCCCTCCCCCCTTCCTACCTACCTTTTGGAAGTAACTCTTTGGGGTTGTAAATGGCCCTGAACTGACTGGTCATTGGAAGGTGATACTTTGAGCAGGTCGATAGAATTCCCTTCCGATAATTTGTACCTAACTTGAAGGAAGGTGTCTGTGGGCCCCTTTTTGGGAGCCCGGGCTGCTGCCTCTAGGAACGGCCTTATGGACGTTTTTCCGCATGTAAACTTGGCAAGGTTGAATAAAAACAAGGGCCCGGGATCCACTAAATGCAGGTTGGACGGTGAGTTTGAAATAGTTTATTGGGAGTAGAAACAAATAAATAAAACCAACGCATTTCAGGGGAACAGCGACCCCCTGATGTGTCTGTAGAGCAAAGATCGGACGGTTGTGCTGCCAGAGGCAGCATCTCTCTTTGTTTTACAGACACACCTGTTCGGGACCGTTCCTCATTGACTAGCATGCAGCAACAGCCCTAAAGAAGGGGAGTCTGCTCCTCAGAAACGCGTTGGCTTTGTTTATTTGTTGCTACTCTCAATAAACGATTTCAAACTCGCCTTCCAATTTGTATTTTCTGGAAACTTGGCGCTCCTTTTTCACCTCCCTTTTATACCCACCTTTGGAAACACATTATACTTGAGATAAATCGGCCGCCATTTGTTTACATTATGTCCAACTCTGTCTACTTACATAAGTTCTTATCACATGGCTATTCTATGGAGCACAGCTGATCCCATACATATCATACAATCTAACATGAATGTGCGCTTTACTTTCTATTACAAATCTCAGAGAAGGAAATAAAATTCTTGTGAAAGAAAAATAATTCCATGAGATAGACTTTCATTTCTCTGTTATCTTGTGCTTTGCACCCCAAGAAGTTCCCCCCTCCCCCTCCCAATGTACATTCTGAGGCTTCTGAGATTTTCATATCCTTCCCTCTGTATTTATAGAGCTCCCAAACCACATTCCCTCCTCACCGGGGATAGGGTTGCCACATCATCCCTTTAACCACTTGAGATCCACGCTATAGCCAAATGATGGCTACAGCGCGGATCTCCTTTTCCGGGACTATGTCTATTGACGTCGTCCCGTGCACGAGCGGCCTGCGTGCCCCCTGTGATCGGCGAGTCCATGAGACTCGCCTGATCACCGATCCGTGCAAGGGGTCGATCCCGACCCCTTATCACGTGATCAGCTGTCAGCCAATGACAGCTGATCATGTGATATAACGGAGCCGGTAATCGGCTATTATTCCTCCTCGCGCTGACAGCACGAGGAGAAAAAAAAAGCTGATCACGGCCAGCCCTGCTTGTGCCCACCTGCCGCCTGCCAGTGCCACAATAATAAAATGTAAGTGCCCCCCGTCAGTGCCACCCAGCAGTGCCCATAGTGCCACCCAGCAGTGCCCACAGTGCCACCCAGCAGTGCCCACAGTGCCACCCAGCAGTGCCACCCACAGTGCCACCCAGCAGTGCCCACAATCTGCCTCAAAGGTGCTGCACCCCAGTGCCACTTATCCGTGCTCATCAGTTTTCATCTACCAGTGCCCAGCTGTGCCGCCCATCAGTGCCCAGCAGTGCCACCTATCAGAGCCACCTATCAGTGCCACCTATCAGTGCCCATCAGTCCCAACTATCAGTGGTACCTATCAGTGCCCATCCGTGCCACCCATCCGTGCCACCCATCCGTGCCACCCATCCGTGCCATCTTATCTGTGCCCATCTTTGCCCATCAGTGCCGCCTTATCTGTGCCCATCGGTGCCACCTTATCTGTGCCTATTAGTGCCGCCTTAACTATGCCTATCAGTGCCCACCAGTGCAGCCTATCAGTGCCCACCAATGCAGCCTATCAGTGCCCACCAATGCAGCCCATCTGTGCCCACCAGTGCAGCCTATCAGTGCCGCCTAATCAGCGCACTTCAATGAAGGAGAAAAATGACCCGTTTGCAAAATGTTATAACAAACTATTAAACATGATTTTTTTGCATCTTTTTTTGTTTGTTTAGCAAAAAATAAAACTCCGAGCTGTAACTAAATACCACCAAAAGAAAGCTCTATTTGTGGGAAAAAAAATTATAAAAATTTCATTTGGGTACAGTATTGTATGACCGCGCAATTGTCATTCAAAGTGCATCAGCGCTGAAAGCTGAAAATTGGTCTGGGACTGAGGGGGGTTTAAGTGCCCAGTAAGCAAGTGGTTAATCCAGGATACATATTAATTACAGGTTCTGATGCTGATTTAATGCAGATAAGACACCAAGTGACACCAAGTCAGCCACAGAACCTGTGTAATTAATGTGTGTCCTGGATTAAAGGGATGATGTGGCAACCCTACCGGGGGAGGGGAACCGGAGAAGAATTGTCACTACAATGTCACCCAATGCTGATTTACCCAGAGAGAAAAAAAAGTCTGAGGAATTGTACTTATTTTATGGTATTCAACATTCACATTGTCCCCCATCAACAGAAATATCAGTAAATCATTACAATTATGTTACACATGAGCACACAATATATAGAATGTTATACAAGTACATACAATATATAGAATGTTATACATGAGCATTAGAGATGGCTTTGCAGTTCGCCCGGTGGTCGGTTCGCTGGGAACTTTGCTCGTTCGCGATTCGCCAAACCGGCGGACTTCTGCCGCTGTTCGCAGCGGACATATGCGTTTACATTGTGAAGAACTTTGACCCATGACACATCCATCATGGGGTACAGGACAGCCAATTGAGACATTTCATCACATGGACATACCCCCTAGTTTATAAATAGACCTGATCTGGCGGCCATTTTACATTCTGTCTTTTGTCAGTGTAGGGAAAGGACGCTGTGTGGAGCAGGGGCAGTCAGTCTAATCACTAGCTACCGTGTTTCCCCGATAGTAAGACACCCCCGATTGTAAGACGTATCGGGAGTTTCAGAGGGGTCGGCTAATATAAGCCGTACCCCGAAAGTAAGACATATGTCTTACTTTCGGGGAAACACGGGGGTATTGCCGCCTCCAGTGACGTACGGTACTAAGAGTGGGGCGGGGGGTGCGGGCCGCACCCTGGGGGGGGGGGGGGTGCCAGGCCAGCGCCCTCCCCCTCCGACTGAAGAGACAGCGCCGTTTTGATCAGTCTCGGGCAGCGGCTGTCACTCACAGCCAAGCAGAGTGAAGCCGCCTCCCCCTCCTCTTGTATGGCTACACAGTGCTGTGTATGGAGGAGGAGGAGGGGGAGGCGGCTTCACTCTGCTCGGCTGTGAGTGACAGACGCTGCCCGAGACTGATCAGAACGGCGCGACGCAACCATAGAGAAGGGGATTATTGTGCCAGGTCCCGGATCACTGCCGACAGGTGTCACTGGCTCTGTGTCCTCCCGGGAAAAGGTCAGTGCTGGTCATACAGAGAGAGACCAAGGAGGGGGAGGGGGAGGGGGGGTGTGAAGAGATTCTCTGCAGCTCTTATTATGTAACCGCAAGATGCAGCTGAGGAGGACTACAAGTCCCAACATACCGGGCTGTGTGGGCTTACAGTTCTCCTCTGCTGAGCATAGCAGCTTTGTATGCTTGGACTTGTAGTCCTCCATAGTGCAGCCTTGCATGCTGGGACTTGTAGGCCTCCTCTGTAGTACAGTGCAGCCTTGCATGCTGGGACTTGTAGTCCTCTGTAATGCAGTGCAGCCTTGCTTGCTGGGACTTGTAGTCCTCTTCTGCAGCGCATAAAATGCATATACACAAAAAAAAAAACATTTTACACAGTTTTTTTAGCTGTCAGTGCCCCTTTAACTGCGGGATGCGGACGGTTAGAGCGGGATGAGCGGAGGGATGTGGAGGCCGCGGGAGCAGCAGCAATGTTTTCCGTGGTCCATCAGGGCCATGGACAACATACAAAAACACGCTGTGTGGGATACTGTATGGGGCTGTAACCCTATGGGAGACTGTGATACGGAACCACAAGCAGTGCTTATACCGTATGCTATATTTTAGCCCCTAGACATGAGCGCTTCCGGTTCCAGTGGTAAAAGGAAGAGTTACACCGTGGAGTATAAAAAAGCGATTGTTGAAGAATCTTGGGGCAAAAATGTAGTGCAGTTCTGCAAGGAGAAAATGTTGGATCACCGACTGGTCCAAAAATGGCGTGCAGAATACACTAACCTGAGTGAAAAAGGGGAGAGCGGAATGGCTAAAAAGCGCAAGATTGGATGTGGTCGGCAACCAATGTATACAGAGCTGGAAAGCCTGGTCTCTGAGTGGGTTGCAGACAGGAGAGCAAAGACATTGGTGGTGACCAGGGCTCAGATTCAGGAATATGCCCTTGCAGTGTCGCCACAGTTTGACATTTCCCCTAAACAATTCAAGGCATCACAGCACTGGGTGGATAACTTTCTTGAACGCAATGACCTGTCTTTGAGAAGATCCACAATCTTCTTTAGATTGGAAGATGCTGAGATTGTTAAACGTGCATTAGCCTACAAGAAGTTTGTGGATGACATTGACTTCTCTAAATACAGTCTTTGCAACATGATCGCCATGGATGAAACTGCCGTGTTCATGGGCCAAGCAGCTCAAACCACCATTGATCAACGAGGTACCTCCTCAGTATACGTTCCCTCCACCGCTTATGAAAGTGCACGTGTCACCTGCATTTTGACGATTCGTCTGGATGGCACTAAAGCAACACCGCTACTCATTGCAAAGGGCAAGAAGGAGAAGATTGAGCGGGTTTCTGGCATTTATGTGCTGGAAACTGAAAAAGCCTGGGCCACACAAGATGTTATAAGAAAGTGGCTTGATTTAATGCTGCCGCTTGTAATGCGCGGGAACAAAAGAGGGATGCTGATCTGGGATGCAGCCAGCACACACCGCGCCAAAACCATGAAAAACTTCCTTCATGAGCGGAGAATCGACCAAATCATGATTCCTGCAGGGATGACGGCTTATCTTCAGACTCTCGATATCGCCATTAACAAGCCGTTCAAGGACTATCTGCGTGTGGAAATCAATGACTACATTGAAAACCGAATGGAGAGGAATGTACGTGGGAACTTTGTGAAGCCCAGACTGCCAGAGATTGTTAACTGGGTGAAGAATTCTTGGAATAAGATCACTAACACCTGCGTTGCAAATGCACTGCGAGCTGGCTACCTGGACAAAGCCTGCTCATTTCAGGACAGTGCCGTTGCTACCCATGAGAAATATGGGCCAATGATTCGGCAAGAAATGTCGTCCCGAGAGTCCCAAGAAAATCCACAGGAACCTAAGAGTGTGGATGTTTATGATGATATTCCTGAGGATGATGACATGGTTGTCATGGAATAAATCTGTTTTATCTTCCAGTATTCCACTGTTCGTTCTTACCATTTTTCATTGTTTTACATGTTATGCAATGTTGTAACAAGACATTCTTGGCACTTCCTTTTATAAAACTGTTTTGTGGTGAATACAATACTGTTCAGGTTGTTAATAAATGTTAATTTTATGGTTAAAACAAAAAATTCGACAATTTTTTTCCAATATAAGACATACCCCGAAAGTAAGACATAGTGGGGCTTTTGGGGATAAAAAGAAAGTAAGACACTGTCTTACTTTCGGGGAAACACGGTATTACTATTAGGTCCACAAAAGTCCTTTTAAGGACTGGTATAGGTGTACAGTATACAGGGTTGTAATACACTTATAATATACTTTCTTTCAAATATAGAAAGTATATTATATTGCGCTGCTGTGCTGCAGTGCTGACCAATTCTGCAGCTGTTGTTTCTCAGTGTAGGGAGGGACAGTTTGGTGTTTGGGGCCGGGATAGTCTGCAATTCACTAGCTACTAGCTAGCTACTACTAGGTCCACAAAGGTCCTTTTAAGGACTGGTATAGGTGTACTATTTGGTGTGCAGTATATAGGGGTATATTACACGTATAAAATACTTTCAAGTATAGAAAGCATAGTATAGTGCATTTCCACTGTGCAGCATTGTGACTGCTGAGCGGTTCTGCAGCGAAACTACAAAGAGTGACAAACACAATTAGAAAAAAGTATTATAACTGATGTGATAGACCAGTGGCCCCCCAAAACGACAGATTGAAGCGGGGTGTTATATACCTTCTTCCACATATACTGCACTTCTCTAGAGACTTTTGTCACATGGTCATTTAAAAAATGACAGGCAGCGGAAGAGGCAGGCCCTTCCACAGGGGTGGTAGCAGGGGTAGGGCAGGAGCAACAGGCTTGAGCCAAAGTGGCAAATTTCAGAAGGTGCTTTCGATTACATCAAAGGATGCACCAGACTTGGTTGAGTGGCTCACTCAACCTTACTCTTCTGCACCCTTACTCTTCACTCTCTGCTGTGTGCACCCCCAAAGACGCTACCCCCAACACCCCCACCACCATATACCCTCCGCTTGAGTGACAGGAATTATTTTCCAATCCATCACAAGACATTGCCGATGCACAGCCACTCTTGGTATTGGATCAGGAAGAGGAGGTAGCAACAACCGCCACTCAGCAGTCTGATGACAGTACCCAGATCAGCCCAAGGAGGTTGGTCCCCAGTATTGCTGCCTACTCCGAGATCTCTAATTATAGCGGTGGGGAAGGTGACATCGATGATGACGTGTCTAGTGATGCCACGTGGGTGCCCACAAGAGAGAAAGAGGAGGGGAGTTCAGAGGGAGATATGGACCAGCAGATAAGGAGGAGAAGCAGGCAGAACTTAGATTGCACAGGAGGGACAAAGCAGACTGCTAATGTATCAGGAGCGAGTCATCAACCATGTACGGTCACATCTAGCGCTCCCAGGATGCCGACACATGGCTCCGCAGTGTGGGCTTTTTTTAACGTGTCCGCTGCTGACAATAGTGTTGCCATCTGCAGCCTTTGCAGTTAACGCATAAGTCGCAGTAAGCCCAACACTCACCTAGGGACGACCGCCTTAAGAAGGCACATGAGCAGCCATCACCGAGCCCAGTGGGGACGGAACTCACAAAGCCACACTGCAGGCTCTCACCGTCCAACCTCTTCTACTTCTCCTTCTCCTCTCTCCTCACAAGTGTCCTCCACTCCACCTTCCATCATGCCGTCCTCACGTTTTTCTGGAAAAAGGCAGGCTTCCGTGGGCCAAATGTTCGAGCGTAATAAAATGATGAAGCCGGATAATCCTCTTGCCCAACGGTTGACCGCTGGCTTGTCAGAACTGATAGCCCGCCAACTACTGTCATATAAACTGGTGGACTCGGAGGCCTTTCGAAAATTTGTGGCCATTGGAACATCACAATGGAAGGTCCCAGGAAGGAAGTATTTCTCACAGAAGGGCATCCCAGAGCTATATGGCCATGTTCAGCGGCAAGTGAATGTATCTCTGGCACACAGTGTCGGTGCCAAGATACATCTGACCACAGACACGTGGTCTAGCAAACACGGGCAGGGAAGGTATATCACTTTTACTGCCCACTGGGTGAACCTTCTGATGGCCGTCAAGCATGCAACCCGTGGCACCTGTGTAGATTTGGTTTTACTGCCACGGATTGCATGCAGGCCTGCCTCTTATTCTCCTCCTCCTACTCCATCCACCTTTTCCTCCTCGGCTGACTCCTCCTCTTCTGCTGCTAGCGTCTTTTCCGCTGCACTGCCCAAGATCCCCAGAACCTATTCAACATGCCAGGTGAGACGTTGCCATGCTGTGCTGCGTCTGTTATGCCTGGAAGCCAAGAGCCACACTGGCCCTGCACTCCTTTCAGCTTTGCATTCACAGGCAGATCAGTGGCTAACACCGCTCAATTTGACAGTTGGTAAAGTGGTGTGTGACAACGGTGCCAATCTGCTTAGCGCATTGAAACAGGGAAAAATTTCACACGTGCCATGCATGGCACGGGTCTTAAACTTGGTCGTGCAGCGATTTGTTGTCAAATACCCTGGGGTCCAGGACATCTTGCGGCAAGCAAGGAAAATCTCGGCCCATTTCCGAAGATCTTACACGGCCATGGCTCGCCTTGCTGACATTCAGCGGCGACATAATCTGCCGGTCAGACGTCTTATTTGCGATTGCCCGACGTGATGGAACTCAACCATCTATGTGCTTGATGGGCTGCTCCAGCAGAAATGTGCAGTCAACGACTACCTGTATGAACTCTATGGCAGAACAAGTTCTGGGGAGCTTGGTTTTTTTTCACCGCGCCAGTGGCTGCTCATGCACGACGCATGCAGACTTCTGCGGCCATTTGATGAGATCACCAAACTGGTCAGTCGCAGCCATGGCGCCATCAGTGACATCGTACCTTATGAATTCTTTATGGAGCGTGCGTTGCGTTGTGTCATTGATCAAGCCGTGGAGGAGCAGGAACAGGAAGATGAGGAAATTGCAATGCTGCATGAATTCCCAGGGGGGGCTACTCTATCTGAGACAAGTCAACAACAGGAGTCTGAAGAGGAGTCAGAGAAGGATAGTGTCGGAGTGGATGAGGAGGAGCAAGAAGAGCATGCTTTAAACCTTTCTGAGATCCCTGTTGTTGTCCGTGGATGGGGAGAGGAGAACGAGGAAGATGACATTATCCTGGATGATGAGCAGGAGCCAGGCCACCACACCGCTTCCAGTTTAGTGCAAAGTGTTTTAACAGGGTTTTAACAAGGACCCCCGTATAAAAAGCATAAAGGTCAAGAAGCAGTACTGGGTGGCAACGTACTTAGACCCCCGGTACAAACACAAAATGGCGGAAATGTTACCACCATCACAGAGGGCTGTCAGAATGGAGCACTTCCAGGCCTTGCTTTGAGAAATGCTGCATTCTGCTTTTGCGTGCGCTGGCAGAGGAATTCCCACTCCCAGAGAAAGAGTTGCGGGCACCAATCTAACAGCACCTGCAAGAAGAGGGCGGTTTGGAGATGTGTTGGTCACTTCTGATATGAGATCATTCTTTCAGCTGACCCATTGACAGGTGTCATCCGGATCCAGCATCAGGGAACGTCTAGACCGACAGGTGTCCGACTACATCGGGTTAACGGCCGATGTGGACGCTCTGAGAAGTGATGAACCCCTGGACTACTGGGTGGGCAGGCTTGACCTCTGGCCAGAGCTTGCCCAATTTGCAATGGAACTGTTGGGATTGCCCCTCGTCCAGTGTCCTGTCCGAAAGGACGTTCAGCACAGCAGGGGGGATCGTGACCGATAAGCGCACTCGCCTAGCTCACGACAGTGTTGACTACCTCACATTTATAAAAATGAATGAGGCATGGATCTCGGAGGAATTCAACACATGTGACCAGTAGACCATGTATATGCATAACTCTATAAACGATTTATATAATGTAGAACACAGACCTTTTTTCTACCTTTGGCTCACTTCCTTGTACAAAAAAAAGCACACCGTACTATATGCCCGTACCCTCCTGTTTGAAGAGGTTGAGCGGTGTCATATTTTTGGGTCCCGCAGCGAGTTGCTGGTATCAGTGCTGGTGTCAGTGCTCTCTATCTCGGTGCTGGTGTGGTGTCAGTGCTCTCTATCTCGGTGCTGGTGTGTTGTCAGTGCTCTCTATCACGGTGCTGGTGTCAGTGCTCTCTCTCTATGTCGGTGCTGGTGTCAGTGCTCTCTATCACGGTGCAGGTGTGGCGTCAGTGCTCTCTTTCACGGTGCAGGTGTGGCGTCAGTGCTCTCTTTCACGGTGCTGGTGTGGTGTCAGTGCTCTCTATCACGGTGCTGGTGTCAGTGCTCTCTCTCTATCTCGGTGCTGGTGTCAGTGCTCTCTCTCTATCTCGGTGCTGGTGTGCTGTCAGTGCTCTCTATCTCGGTGCTGGTGTCAGTGCTCTCTTTCACGGTGCTGGTGTGGTGTCAGTGCTCTCTATCACGTTGCTGGTGTCAGTGCGCTCTCTCTATCTCGGTGCTGGTGTCAGTGCTCTCTATCTATCTCGGTGCTGGTGTGGTGTCAGTGCTCTCTATCTCGGTGCTGGTGTCAGTGCTCTCTATCATGGTGCTGGTGTCAGTGCCCTCTCTCTATCTCGGTGCTGGTGTCAGTGCTCGCTCTCTATCTCGGTGCTGGTGTGGTGTCAGTGCTCTCTCTCTATCTCGGTGCTGGTGTCAGTGCTCTCTATCTTGGTGCTGGTGTCAGCGCTCTCTATCACGGCGCTGGTGTCAGTGCTCAGTCTCTATTGTGGTGCTGGCTTCGGACAGTGAGGGAGATACCAGCGGTGAAGCCAATCAGCAGGCAGTACCAGCACTATGGCTGAGGATCAGCACTGGACTGGCACCTCCGGACCACCGCAGTGGAGCCCTGCATAGGTGGGGGTAAGGGCCGGGCAGAGGGATGGGCTCAAGCACAGGTTGGCACACTGGGACACTGGCACAGGACTGTGCTGCCTTGACTGTGGCACTGATCATCTCCTGCACCCCCTTCATAGCCTGGCCTGACCTTGCCTCTCCTCCATGGCGTTCATGCTCTCCTGAATTGTCAAAATTTCACAGATAAAAAAAGAATGCTTGTCGTTGTCAATCCCAAATTCACTTAATACTTTTGTTATGTCAGTGTCCATGTTGTGGGACTATGTGTGCACAGCTAGTAAGTATTTTGTGGCTGAAAATATGACCTGGAGGTTTTTAAGGTTCGCAAACTTTTGGCCACGTTCGCTGTTCGCGTCCGCGAAACGTCCCGTCGGAAGTTCGTCCATCACTAATGAGTACACAATATATATAATGTTATACATGAGCACACAATATATACAATGTTATACACGTGCATACAATATATACAATGTTATACATGAGCACACAATATGTACAATGTTATACACAAGCACACAATATGTACAATGTTATACATGTGCACACAATATATACAATGTTATACACGTGCACACAATATATACAATGTTATACATGAGCACACAATATATGCAATGTTATACACGTGCACACAATATATACAATGTTATACACGAGCATACAATATATACAATGTTATACATGAGCACACAATATATACAATGTTATACACGTGCACACAATATATACAATGTTATACACGTGCACACAATATATACAATGTTATCCACGAGCACACAATATATGCAATGTTATTCACAGTCGTGCTCAAAATTTTGTATACTGAAATGGATATTTTATAGATAGGCAACTCCTATCCTCATATTGATTAGTGGTTCCAAATTAATAATAACTACTGCACTAGGGAACAGACACAAAAGATACGCTCAGCATCTTTCTAAATAACCGTTCTCCTTTATTATGACGCATTTGAAAGGTTTTATACACATGATTATGTAGGTATCACATTAATATTACAATTATACGTTTATGGTAACAAGGGGCATTACATAGGCAGGCTAATTCTAATCAGGACTCGAAAAAGAATGCAAAACATGTACTGAAAACATTATTAGTGCTGTGTGCACAGTGAGGGCATTGTGCAATACATATAAAATAGAATACAATTATATACAGAACCTACAAATTTCCATTACAGTCTGCGTAGCAGGCGGAGCAGGTGGTGAGAACCACTGACTACTGCTCCTATTTGAGCATCCATTGACATTTTTTTTTTTTCAAATGTTTTTATTGAGATTTTTAGCAGAGTTAGTTACAACAAGGGTTACAAAACAAAAAAAAATAATATATAGTAATAAAAGTAACATAACACAGTATAATGTAGTGACAGGGTTTTCTCAGCACAATATAGCATATAAACAAATAATCCACAATAAAGAATAAAGTAGTATTCCCAAGTATCTAATATTCATAGTCATAAAGGGACTCGAACAAGAGTAAGTCTCTTAAAATTTGTATAATAAAGTCCGTAATATAATTATTGTAAGATTTATAAATAGCGATATGGATAATGGCCACTTCTGGACCCCAAGACACCCCTCACAGGGATCTATCTGTGTCTTGGAGTACCTAGGCCAACATCCTAAAGGAAATTCAAACACAGTAGTTATCTTTTATGAAGGAAAATAAAGATCTATTCTTACTCCGCAGCTCAATTCAGATAAACAAACATGTGATATATTTGTCACTTTGTTATGAAATTATTTTTAAAGCCATCCAAAAAAAAATATTAAAACGCACAGGAGTTCTTTCTTCTATATGATTAAAGAATCAGCATTATCTAAATTGTGGAAGTATAATTTTTGTACCATATACTCCAAGGTTCCCATAGTTGTTGTTCCTTAATATATAGGGATTTGTCATTAGGAAATAACAATTCGTAGGAGCGGTGGAGTTGGGTTAATTCTATAACTTCTGTCATAGTAGGAAGAGAGTCAGTTTCCATTTTCTAGTTATGGATAGTCTCGCAGCTAAAAGTATATGTGTTACTACTTTACGATATTGTTTGGGAATCGTATGTAAATTCATATTCAGAATGGCTAGTTCTGGTGAAAGTTGAAGGACAATACCTGTTACGGAAGTGAGTAAATGGGAGATTGTCTGCCAGTAGTTATGTAAGCTTGGGCAGTCCCACATAATATGAAATAGGGTCCACAATTGAGTGCAATTTCTCCAGCAATTAGGTGACGAGTTCCCCTTGAATTTTGCTAGGATATGTGGAGTCAGATATTGTCTTTGAACAATTTTTTGTGCCAGTTCCCATAGTGTAACACATGCAGTGGCCCTATATATGCTTCGTAGGGAAGCCATCCATTGTTTAATTGAAAAGTCTTGCCCCAAATCTTGTTCCCATTTAAGGAAGGAAGGTAGTTTGCTGGGTATGTTTTTTTCCCCTAGAATTGGGTATATGGTAGCTACTCCTTTCTGTGAGGTGGCATGGTTATTGAGGAAAGACCATATTTTAACCGTGATTGAAGCTCTGAGTCGTGGATTGTGTAGCAGACACTTTTCTATTTGATTATATGTAGATCGCTCAGATTTCGGAAGCTGTAATTCATTACTTAACTGAGAAAAATACTTTAATGAGCCCTGTTGGAAGAAGGAACCAAGTTTGATATCCCGACCCAAATTCCAGTCGTGTATTTGTACGCCAGGAATTAATGTTGGTATAATTGTTAGAGGAGGGTTTAACACCGTGTTCGGAGTTTTATCCCATTTGTATGTGATGATTCTCTGCCAAGAGTGTAACGTCGCTTTCACTGTTGGTGGGTATTGAGCTGTAATTGTGGACTTAATTTTCCTACTAAGTAATCAGAATTGCATATTAGGCTGTCGTGTGATGTCTTTCTCAATTTGTCCCCATAAAGTTTTAGGAGTAGGCAAGAACCATTCTTGCAATTGGGTCAAAAGAGTTGCGTCATAATAATCCTGTAGATCAGGTACGGTCGCACCACCTATATTTCTATGTTTAATTAGTATATGGTATGCGCAATGGGATTTTTTGCCATTCCATAGATATTTTCCCAAACTGCTTTGTAAGGATTTAAAGTAGTATTTAGGGATACATATTTGAAGGGACCTGAGTTGATATAATAATTTTGGTAAGGTCATCATTTTGAAAGCTGCCAGGCGACCAGCCCATGTAAATTCGAATTTACTAAGTGTTGTCAGATCTGTTTCAAAATGTTTCTTAAATGGTAAAAAGTTTGTTTTAAATAACTGTTTTGTTTTGTTAGTGAGAGTGATTCCTAAGTAAGAAATCCCCTCGTCTTTCCAGTGGTAGGGGTATTTATTAGACAATAACTGCCTGGTTGTGTTATCTAATCCTAGGTCTAAAATATGGGATTATTGATTGATTGAATTTTTGAACATTGATTTTATAATATGATGCTGCTCCAAATGTCGTTAGTATATTTTGGAGATTCGGGAGAGATGAAATAGGATCAGACACTATAAGCACTATGTCATCTGAGAACAGACTTATTTTATTAGCTATTTGCCCAATTTTTATACCAGATAGTTTTGTGTCAGATCGTATACGTTCTGCTAGAGGTTCGATGGCTAAATTAAATATTAAAGGAGATAAGGGGCAACCTTGTCGTGTTCCATTCGAGATGCCAAAGGGCCTAGACATCATATCATTTGTGTATACTCTCGCTGAGGGGCCCTTATACAGTGCAAAAATTGCCGATAAAATATTTCCATGAAAGCCGAATTTTAAAAGCACTGACTGTAAATAGCCCCAATGGACCCTATCAAACGCCTTCTCTGTATCCAAAGAAAGGAGCAGAGAAGGCGTTTGATGTCTCTCAGTGAAGTGTATAATATCAATCAGACGTCTTGTTGCATCTGAAGATTGTCGACCTTTAGTAAAGCCAGATTGATCTTTGTGAATGAGGTCTGGTATGTAGTTCATCAGTCGATTCGCTATTGCTTTGGCGTATATTTTGATGTTCAATAATGAAATCGGTCTGAAATTTTGGGGAGCGTTGGGATCTTTGCCTGGTTTCGGCAGTGTTATGATCAAGGCCTGAAGCATCTCAGCCGGAAATTCTGATTTGGATGCCGCTTCGTTAAAAAGTGAGCATAAGTGGGGAGCCAGTATATCTCAAAGTAATTTATAGTATTCTCCTATCATTCCGTCTGGGCCCGGAGATTTATTGTTGGGCAGGGAGTCTATAGTTCTAGCAATTTCTTCCACTGAAAATGGGACGTTAAGATCAGAGATTTGATCAGTAGTTAATGATGGGAGACTAATAGTATCTAAGAAATCACTTATTATCTTTGGGGTAGGTGTGGGAGTTTGAGAATCATCTTTAAGATTGTAAAGGGAGCTATAATAACAGCTAAATGCATTCGCTATGTCTTGGGGGTCTTGCAATTTTTCTTTAGTAATAGGGTGGTATAGATATGGAATCTTTGATTTGGAATATCTGCCTTTGATCCGTAGTGCCATGTTTTTTCCTGCTTTGTTGCTAGTATGGTAATATTTAGCTTTAAGTTTTCTAGTATGTTTTTCAAATGTATCCAATAAAGTCGTTCTGAGTTCCTGTCGTAATATTTGTAGTTTAGTTTTCAGTTGTTCTGATGGTTGAGATTGGTTTTGGGAATCTAATGTTTTAATGTCAGCAGTAAGTTTCTCAATGAGTTTCGTTTTATTTTTCCTGAATTGAGCATTCAGTTGCATTAGGATTCCCCTACTAAATGCTTTATGAGCACCCCATAGGGTGGCGGAGTCTGACACCGATCCCACATTATATTTAAAGAATTCAGTTATCTGGTTTTGTATAGCTGTAGCATAGGTAGGCATTTTGATAAGATATGCATTTGTTCTCGATAGAAAATGGGTCGTTTGAGAGTGTTTAGGTAGAATAGTCATACTAATTGGGGCATGATCAGCCCAAGTGATGGGTGCAATGTCAGACTCCCTCACCCGCTGCAATAACCACTTATCCGTAAAAATATAATCGATACGAGTATAGGTATTATGTACAAGGGAATGATATGTGTATTCACGATCTCCAGGATGATGGCATCTCCATACATCATAGAAATCGCTTTTATTCAAAAAAAATTTAAGTGCACAGTTGGTTCTGGTTTTGGGATTAGAAGTGTCTAGTTCTTGTTCATGTATTGTGTTGAAGTCTCCACAAATTATTAAGGCACCTTTTCGGCATTTACCTATTTTTCTCATCAGGCCATTCAGAAAATGGGATTGCCTTTTATTAGGCACATACACATTTACCAATGTAGTAAGCGTATTATCAATGGTACATATTAATATGAGGTATCGTCCATTGGTATCTACAATAGATTCATGCAATTGAAAATTAACTGAATGATGTATGGCAATAAGTACTCCTCTTTTTTTCTGTTGGCCTGATGCTGTAAATATGTGAGGAAAGTTCTTATGGGTGCTCCAATGGTTCGCGTCCTTCCTAGGAAATCGGTCACAGACAGTGAAACTAGGAAAATTCCTCTCCGAAACTCGGGCAGTCACCTGCGGAGTCCCTCAAGGCTCTCCGTTGTCACCCGTTCTCTTCAACATTTACATTCGCCCACTCCTTCAAATCATCAGATGCTCAGATCTCTGCTTCCACTCTTACGCTGACGACACGCAACTTTATTTCCGGATCAATGGAAAAAAAGATCACCAACAACAACTTGAAAACTGCCTCAAATCAATAGAGGACTGGATGACCACCAACTCCCTCCAGCTGAACCAATCAAAGACAGAGCTTCTTATCTTACACCCAAATCATAATCCCGCAACCAAAACCTCCTGGTCTCCACCAACCGTCTTTGGGCAGACTATCTCCCCAAAGACCAAAGCGAAGAGTCTCGGGGTTATTTTAGACGCACAAATGTCAATGGATGCGCAAATAGGATCTGTAGTCAGTCGATCTCACCATCTGCTACGCATGCTTCGCAGACTCATCCCTTTTATCCCAAAGAATGACAAAGCAGTGGTAGTTGCAACAATCATTAATTCACGACTGGACTACGCAAACTCGCTTTACATAGGATTACCACAATATCAACTTGCGCGATTACAACTGATCCAAAACACGGCGGCAAGGCTGATAACAGGAAAAAAACCCTGGGAATCCATTTCTCCTTCACTGAGGAGCTTACATTGGCTAACCGTAAAAAATCGGATCACGTTCAAGACCCTTTGCCTCACCCACAAATGCGTGCATAGAGAAGCTCCGCAATACCTAATGGAGAAAATAAATCATTACACACCAAACCGCAGTCTTCGATCAGCCAACAAAAACCTCCTCCTCGTGCCCAAAGCCCGGTATAAATCCAAGGGTGATCGGAGATTCGCTGTCCAAGGGCCTTGGCTATGGAATGCTCTACCAATCAACATCCGCCTGGAAGAAAATCACCTGGCTTTTAGGAAAAAACTCAAGACCTTCCTCTTTTAGCAGATGATCAAAGCTCGCCACAGCGCCTAGAGGCGATTCAGTTCGCATTGTGCGCTATATAAGTATTTCATTCATTCATTCATTCATGTGGGAATAGCGCCTGTTTTGAAATGGGTTTCTTGTATACACAATATTTGACATCGCTAGGTGTTAGCCATTTGCCACATCGACGCTCTTTTTGCTGGATGGTTAAGACCATTAGTATTTAAAGATATTAACTTTATACTCATAAAAGGATATTAATAAGATGGAAAAAGTAAGTACATACTAGCCTGATAATAGCTTTAAATTCTACTTCCATGTGAACAATCTGTAGTCTGAAATGCTATGAATGTCCAAAAATTTAGTGACTGAAAAGTTTTGATTCAAATTTTGTAGGTTCACAACATACCTGTCCCTTTAAATGCTATGAGTTGTGTATAGGATACTGTGAAGAAAAAAATAAAAGTAAAAGCACAAACAAAAATATAACCAAACATTAAACTTAACTTGCAGTGGTAAACATTTCAATGTATACTGCAACATTAGAATGGGGAATTCGTTCAAAGGTCAGCTGTTACAAAGATTTAGTATCGCACGGCACGGCGGGCAAGCTGATAGATCGGTTTCCTATAGATAGGATTGTATTTTGACCGGATCTAGTCAATGAAAGTTAATGCCATTGTGGCGTAAGTTTCTCCGGATTCTTCTTAGCTCCGATAGGTGGAGTTGGTTCGGGGATAATACCCCATGCGTGAAGTAACTTAATGCCTTGTTCCACAGAAGTGATTGTATGGTAGGTGTCGTTCTTCTGTATCAGTAGTTTAGATGGTTGTTTCCAACGGTATTCAATTTTATGATTACGCAGAGCTTTTGTAATCGTGGAAAGTTGTCTTCTCATATCTAGAGTATGTTTAGACAAGCCAGCATAAATCTGGATTGTATTATATGGTTGTGGAAGTTGTCCTAGATGTCACACTTTATATAGGATTTGTTCTTTAACATGGTAGAAGTGTACTCTAAGTAGTACATCACGTGGTATCTGTGGAGGGAGAAATGATGGTTTCGGAATCCGATGGATACTATCTATTGTGAGCTCTAAGGCTGGTATAGCTGGCAGCAACTTGGAGAATAAGTCAGTGGCATATTTTTTAAGATCAGACTGCTGTATATTTTCAGGGATACCCCTGATTTTGAGATTGTTCTTCCTTGAGCGGTCTTCTAAATCTGCGATTTTAAATTTAAGCCACTCTTTTTCAGCTTTATTTTCTTCATGAGCATCTATTAAATTATTAATAGTATTGGTCATGTCTCCCATAGAGTTCTCAATAGTGTGTACTCTTTCACCTAAGGAGTTCACTGCTTTGGAGAATTGATTTGTGAGTTGTAAAATATCCGTATGAAGCGAAGTATGTAAAGTTAATAGCATTTCTTTTAATTGGGTGTCCAGAATAGGCTGGTTATTAGTGGGGAATGCAGCTATAGGTGAAGCTATAGGAGTTATGACTGTGTTATCTTGACTAATATGAGGTATTTTATAGCTTACCTTCTGGCCTGTGAAATCCAGTTTGATACGAGTTTTAGCCGGGCTGCGACATGTAGGGCTGAGGTAATCTTCCTCATGAGGAGATTCCAGATGTGTTTTCTGAGGTGATTCTTCTAGAGCAGCATCAGGCATGTCAGTGTATTGTGCTCTCCCTGAGGAGGCTGTTGCTGGTACAGCAGCTGTGAGAGGATCTGTGCCATCATTTCTTCTCCCTCCCGCTGACTGAGAGGAGAATGTCGTTAGTTTTTTCATTTTCCGTTCGTCTTTCCGCCTTTTTGACATCACCTTCGGATTCAGGAACTCTTCCGTCGTCTGTTCGTATCTTTTTTACCGACATTCGCTGTGAATTGTCGCTAATATGCCCGTTCATGTCACGGAGCTCTCTCACAGAGCTTCCATTCAGCTCATGCGCTGGCCACGCCCCCCCCTTTTTTTTTTTTTTTTTTTTAAATCAAGATCTCCTGATTTTTTTGTTTAATGTTTTTTTTCTAGTGATCTCCATAATATCTTTTGTCGTTTTGTGTGTCAAGTTACCATACCACACCATTATTATTAATGTTAAAAATTGATGTTGTGCTCCCACAAAAGGTGAAGAAAAAGGGATGTCCCACAGGAATATATCCTTATTTAGAAAGTGTAAAAAACTTACAACAGATATTTAAATAAAGTGCTCAAGTGCATAATATGTCTGTCTAGCGAAAAATTAATAAATTACAGAAAATATCACAAATTAAATAAATTAGTAGACCAAGAGAGCAATCAATGTGTAAACAAAAAAGTGTCACTCGTACTATAGTGTAAAAACCAGTGATCAAGAAAATAAAGTGCTAATGTGCATATGGTATCACTTATAGCAAGTAGACATCAATATATAAACCAGTGGTGCTATTGTCCAAAGTGACAGATATAATAGTCCAATAGTGGATAATGCAGTGAGGGTGTCACAAAACACAATGAAGCTATACGGTGGAATCGTGCATTCATAGTGCGATAATCTCTCCACTCAAGTGATATCCGCGTGTTCACTAGGCAGACCAGGTAATTACCTTACAGCGTATATGGCCTCTGGGAAAAGCACTGGGGGTCAGGGAGAAAGCTTCAGACTCCTATAGAGTAACCACCGTCCATAAGGGTTACTCCTTGGATAAAATCAGCATGGGCACTCAAAGGATAAATATAAGACCAACCATAGTGTAGTAGATTAAAAGTTGTCAATTTTATTAAAAGGTTAAAACTACTCACACAGTGTCAGAGGTAAGTCGCACAGTAAACAGACTACGAGCGTACCGCTCGGGTGTAGACGTCACTTCCGGTATCCTACGCGTTACGTCACTTTCCGTGACTTCAACTAGGATGATATACTGGGATCTTATATTTTTTAACCTCAAGGAGATTGGTTGCTGTTTGTGTCCCTTGTGTCTAACTACTTGCTGACCGGTTGCCACCAAAATACGGAGGCAAAATGGCGCAAGCAGGCGAATCGCCGTCACCCCCCCTCCCCCAGCCACAACGATCAGATTCGATCAGGAACCGATCAATCCCCAGGGCCAGGCCAATGATATCTGGCCTGGACCTAGCGATCGGTCCTGATGAATGAGATCCTTTCCCTGTCGTGTAACTGTAAACACTGACAGGAGAAGTGATGTCATCTCTGCTCGTGACGGTCTTTTCGTTCCAGACCGAGAGGAGAGAAGACATACAAGTAAGTGCACCAACACTACACTGACACCAGGTCACGTAGGCACACTATTTACCCCCAGGCAGCATCAGATCAGGCACGCACCATACGTCTCCTTCAGTAGTATAGTGTCTGAACAGATCAATATCTGATCTGATCAGCTCTATACTAGCGTCCCCTGCAGTTTAGGATTCCCAAAAATGCCATGCTAGCGGGATCATCCCAGATACCTGCTAGTACCTGCTTTTAGCCCCTTCGCCCAGCCCAGCCCACCCAATTGCAGTATCAATCGATCACTGTCACTTACAAAACACAACACACATAACTGCAGCGTTTGCAGACTCAGGCCTGATCCCTGCGAATGCTAACAGTTTTTTTGGTAGCGTTTGAATCAGTCGCTAACAGTCAGGAGCTTTTTTACCTGTGAGTCTCACTACTGTACCAGTAAATTTAGCAAAATGGCAAATCGAAGGTACAGTAATGAAGAAGCCTACACGATTCTGAGCGTGACAGATAGTGAAGGGGAAGTCACTGATCTGTCAGATTCAGGCTCAGAATACGATCCTGTTTTTCTCCAAACATCTTCCAGGACAGCCCATGAGACCTAGGGCTCCTCCTACCAGGACAGGAAACGCGTTACCCCCACCAGATAAAAGGGCGGTCCTCCAGACCCCATGTCAGTTATTAGTGTTTCCTCTGGACGGGGGGTAACATGTTTCTGGAACCTGGTCCCCTAGGTCTCAAGAGCTGGGGCTCTGTAGGCTGTTTGGGGCATGTCACTAACCTTTTTTCCTCTGCCAGAAGCAACATCTCCACCAGGGAATTTGGTCTATGCTGCTGTCTCCTGTTCTCAGTGCCTGGAGAGGGCCAGGACTGGGGTGATGTCAGCTCCCAAGCGCGGAACATTGCACTAAACCGATGGTTTGTGTGAGGGAAAGGAGGAAGCTGCGGTACTCGAGGGAGGAGCTTCTGCGCTCCAAGCTGGCCCACAGGAAGTACCTTGAGAAGGTCACTTCCAGTGCATACGATGTCATCATCAGACGCCGGAGACACCGGTTCCAGTCTCCATAAATGGCGCGAACAGGAGACGCTGGCTGCTGGTGTTTTTTGAGTGAGAAGCAGCCAGGCTGTGGACGACGAAAAAGGGACAGGATGGATCCTTCTGCAGTACATGCACAGACGGCGGATGTGGTCCCCAACACCAGCACCTCACAGCCTGGTAAGTCTGGAGTGTTTTGTCACCCTCTTGCTATCCCTGTGAGTGTTCCCTCCCCCTCCCCTCTCTGTAGTAGTTGGGTGTAAGGGGACACATTTCCTCCCTCCTGCACGGGGTGTTACGGAGTGATGGGTGGCTTCTAGTTACATTGCGGGTCACTTTTTTTGTCTTGCAGGTCAAGACCCAGGATAAGGCCCAAGCTCAGCCCCCAAAATGGAAATGTGCAGTTTGCGCAAACAAATTTAGCTCCTCACGGAGCAAAGCATTTTGCCGCACCTGTATAGAAGGCTTGGTAAAGGATGAACCGGTACCCTCCTGTCAGAAGATGTTGTCTTCTGTCAGAGATGAGCTTGCATCTACCTTTAGCTCTTTAAAAAAACACTAATTGACAAGCTTCAGACTCCTGCTGAGGGTCAATCTTCAGTTAGGGCTTCAGTCAGTAGCACTACTCAGTAAGCGGGGAGCGAAGACTCAGAAGCTGAAGTCATATCTACCTGTTCTTCTCCGGAAGAATCAGGGTCAGATACAGAGGCCAGGGATAAAGAATCCACTCGGGGCTCAAGGTTTAAGTTATCTTTAGAAGATGTTGATGACTTATTAAGGCTATCTATACTACGCTTGAATTGAAAGAGGAGGAGGTTCAATTATCTAAACATGATCTTATGCATAAGGGTGTGCATAAGAAAAAGTCTAGAGTCTTTCCAGTACATAGCTCCTTGATTGATACTATCAAACTGGACTGGGAAAATCCAGAGAGAAAACCTTTCTTTTCTGGTAACCTTAAAAGGAGGTTTCCTTTGTTCCACTGCACAGCCGTGGAACAAAAATCCTAAGTTGGACACACCTCTTTCAAAGGTTTAACAAAACTCTGACTTAGCGTTTGACGATATGGGCACGCTTAAGGACCTGATGGACAAAAGAGGGGATACCCTTCTCTACAGAGCCTGGTATTCGGTTGTTGGCAAATCTTAAGCCTGCTCTGGTCTCCACATGTGTAGCCAGAAATCTAGAAGTATGGCTGTCACAAATTCAATCACATTTGTCAGCAGGTATCGCTAGAGAGCCGATTTTGAAGTCTTTTCCTCTCCTTTTTTCAGGCAGTGGGATTTTTGGCTGATTCTTCCGCTGAGTCAGTAAGACTGTCAGCTAGGACTTCAGCCTTAGTGAATTCAGCCAGGAGAAGCCTTTGGCTTTAAACCTGGTCAGGTGATGCAGCCTCAAAGTTGCGCCTATGTGGACTTCCCTTGACGGGTGATCATCTTTTTGGCCCAGGACTGCAGGAGATACTAGAACGCACAGCCGATAGGAAAAAGGTGTTTCCAGAGAAAAAGAATAACCCAACAGCCAGAAAAAAATTTCATGGCCAAGGTAGGCAGCAGGGTCCTAGAGAAAAGGACAACAGGCCCAAAAAACATTGGACAGGACACAAAGGCAGAGTTAAGGGAGGGGGGTCTTCTTTAATCCTCCTCAACAACCCACCAAGCCTCAGTGAATTGTGTCCCCCCATGGGTGGAAGATTGAGGGCCTTTCTCTCACAATGGGCAGCAGTCACTTCAAGTCCCTTCATCCTGGATCTAGTGACCAATGGGTACAGGCTGGAATTTTCACGCCAACCACCAGAGCAGTTATTGGTCACCTTTCCTCCCCAAGATTGGATGAACGCGAGGGCTCAGGGTCTCCAAATTGGATCAAAAAGACCTGATCCCTGTTCCCCCGGTCAGATCAGGGCAAGGGGTTTTATGCCCATATATTTGTCATCAAATAGTCACCCGGGAAGTTTCGGCTTATCCTGGACCTTCAGTCTCTAAACCATTCAGATACAAGCACTTCCGTATGGAGACGGTATTCACAAAAATCTGCTCTACTCAAACTGCTTCATGGCCACTTTGAATTTGAGGGGTGCCTACCTTCACATCCCTATCCATCCAGAATTCCAGAAATTCTTGACATTAGCAGTCAAGATGGGAACAGAGACTTGGCACTTTCAATTTCAAGCCCTCCCCTTCAGTCTATCGTCAGTCCCACACATTTTTACAAAAGTGTTAGGGAAACCATTGGCTCCACTAAGGTTAATGGCAATAACTATTATTCCTTACCTGGACGACCTCCTTATGGTGGCAGAGTCATACCAGAAATTATTAGCGGATCTCCAGACTGTACAAGACTTCCTACAATCCCTAGGCTGGTTGATAAACGTAGAGAAGTCGTCCTTAATTCCGGCCCAGAAGGTAACATATCTGGGTTACGACTTTTTCTCAGTAGACCATAAAGTCTTTCTTTCTCAGGAGAAGATTACAAAGGTGATCCAAACTATGTCAGCTTTGCAGACAAACCAGTCGGTCTCACTAAGACAGGTTTCTAAGGCAGTGGGTCTGATGACCCCATGCTTTCCCGCAGTACCATGGGCAAGATTTCATCAATGTCCATTACAACTGTTTCTATTAAGAAACTGAGATGGAGATGCAAGGTCCCTGGAGTCAAGGGTCTGGCTTCCCGCCAGGGCAGAGAGAAGCTTGTGGTGGTGGAGGACAAGCCTGCACCTAAGGAGAGGTCTCCCATGGTCCATTCCGATATCCCAAAGGATCACTACGGATGCGAGTTCCTGGGGATGGGGGGCCAACCTTAGCAACGCAGTGGCACAGGGAGAGTGGTCCTCGAGGGAAGCACGGGCTTCATCCAATCAAAGAGAGCTGCTAGCAGTTCAGAGAGCCTTGCAGTCATTTCAGATGGAGATCAAGGGACACGATCTCCAAAGCCTTTCAGACAATATTGTGACAGTCGTGTACCTCAACAAACAGGGAGGCCCGAGGAGCCGGATATCAATTGACCAGGAGATTTTATCATGGGCAGAAGGGAATCTAGCTTCAATTACAGCTGTGCACCTGAAGGGGACACAAAATTGTCTGGCAGATTATCTCAGCCGCCACCGGTAGATCGGGACAACTGGTCCCTTCATCTCGAAGTCTTTGCAGATCTCACCAGCAGATGGGGATATCCCGAAGCGGATCTGTTCACAAATCAGAACAGCCGCAAGACAGTGAGGTTCTTTTCCATGAACTCGGCAAATCAAGTTTTGGGGATCGATGCTCTGGTGAACCCGTGGCCATTCGGCCTCTGTTACGCCTTCCCGCCGATAAGACTTATTCCGGAGATCCTCCGGAAGTTTCTTCTAGAAGAAACAGATCTTATCCTTATCGCCCCTTTCTGGCCCAAGAGGCCAGGGTTCTCCCCGCTACAGACTCTGATCTCAGAGCCTCCACTGAGTCTTCCAAAGAGAGAAGACTTAGTATCGCAGGGTCCAGTTTCACATCCTCAGGTGGTTTCCTTAAACTTGACGGCTTGGTATCTGAAGAAAAGATACTGAGCGCCCAGGGGTTCTCTGACAAAGTAGTCAAGGCTCTGGTAAATTGCAGAAAACCAGTCACTAGAGCCATATATTCCAAGGTTTGGAAAAGATTTAACTCATGGTTATCTGATAATCAAAGATTAACCCATGATATTCCTTCAATTTTGGAATTTTTTCAAGAGGGTGTCGACAAAGGTCTTTCTGTTAGTACCTTAAAGGTACAGGTGGCAGCTATCAGTGTTTTCCTTCAGTTTTCTCTCCTGGAAAATCCCACTATGGCCAGATTTTTCAAATCAATTTCTAGGGCCAGACCAGTAGTGGTGAGAAATTGCCAACTTGGGACCAATCTCTGGTACTCCAAACTCTGCTTGAATTTCCTTTTGAGCATCTGGAGGATATTTCAGTAAAGTTACTTACATTAAAAACTGTTTTTCTTGTAGCTGTTACCTCAGCTTGTAGGGTTAGTGTGTTGCAGGTCCTATCAGTGAGGGAGCTTTTCCTCACGATTTTTGAGGATCGAGTGGTTTTGAGAACTGATCCAGGTTTTTTGCCCAAAGTTGACCAGTACATCCCACCGATCCCAGGACATTGTACTGCGGAAACCAGGAAAAAAAAGTTTAGTTTTTTTAGACGTGAGAAGGATCCTCTTTGTCTATCTTGAGGTCACCAAGACCTTTAGAAAAACGGATGCCTTGTTTGTCCTCTTTTCAGAAATTCACAAGGGAAATAATGCATCTAAAGCCACATTGGCTAGATGAATAAAGCAAGTTATCGCTGAAACTTGCAAAATTAGGGAGGTTCCTCTGCCGTTTGTTACTGCGCACTCAACTAGAGCCTTATCTATGTCTTGGGCTGAGAGGACTGGTTCCTCACCGGAACAAATTTGCAGAGCTGCCACATGGTCCAGTTATTCGACCTCCATTAAACATTATCGCCTGGATCTCCTATCTGCTCAGGAACAGGCGTTTGGTCGTAAGGTCCTTCAGGCAGTTGTCCCTCCTTAAGAATGGTAAGTTCTGGCTCATCGTCTCATGGGCTGTCCTAGAAGACGCTTGGAGAAAAGCTGAGTAAAGCCGCGTACACACGGGCGGACTGTCTGGCCAACTTAGTCCATCGAAACACATTTCAGCGGACAGTACGCTCGTGTGTGGGCTTCAGCGGACTTTTTCAGCATGCAGTCTGGCGGACTAAGTATTTCGGACTTTCCGTAATATTGTCCGTCATACTTTGGTTTCAGCGGACAATCCGCTCGTGAGTAGGCTAGTTCGACGGACTAAGTATGGCGCATGCTCAGAAAGGATTTACACGGCGAAAGGTTGCATTGCTGTGTATTGGACTTCCTATTTCTAGTCCCGTCGTACGTGCTGTACACGTCATCACGCAAACTTTCGACAGACTGTTTGTGCATCCGTGTGTGGTCAAGTCCGTTCATTCGAAAGTAGTCTTTGTCTGACGGACTAAGTTGGCCATACAGTCCACCCGTGTGTACGCGGCTTTAGACTTACCAGTAACTCCTTTTCTGAGAGTCTTCCAGGACAGCCGGATTCCCACTGGTTTTGTCTGAAGTTATGTGTATTATGCATATGTTTTGCAGGGACGTCCTACGGTTCTTAAGAAGACTGACATGGGGCCTGGAGGACCGCCCTTTTATCTGGAGGGGTAATGTGTTTCCTGTCCTGCTAGGTCTCATGGGCTGTCCTGGAAGGCTCTCAGTCAGGAGCTTTTTTACCTGCGAGTCTCACTACTGTACCAGTAAATTTAGAGCCCAAAATGGCAAATCAAAGGTACAGTAGTGAAGAGGCCTACACGTTTCTGAGCACGACAGATAGTGAAGAGGAAGTCACTCATCTGTCAGATTCAGGCTTAGAATACGATCCTGTAGACGACAGCTGCACCTTGACAGATAACTCTGACGATGGAGTTGTGGTCGCTGCCAAGGTCAGGTGTACCAGACCCCAGTCTTCTTCTGCTATCGTTGAGGTGCAAGAACCGCAGGTCCCTCGTATGGAGCAGAGAGCCAGAACTAGCGCCGCTATTCCTTCTGGTGAACTGGCAAGCACCGAGCGGCCTAGTACATCCTGATCGTACATCCAGCACTGCAGTAACACTTGGTGACGTGGCGAGTCCCATAAGTGCAGTTCAAGCTGGGGAGGTGGCAAGCACGAGTAGTGTCCCGCTGCCAACAAGAAGACAAAGACAGGCCCGTCGAGCTCATAGTGCTCTTCCTGTTGCATTCGCCAATTGTAATTGGGAACCCACCACTTCTGCAGCACCTGTACTTCCCCCATTCACTGGCCAACCCGAAATTCAGGTGGAAACAGTTGATTTTATGTCACTTGATTTTTATTCGCTGTTTTTCACTGAAGATCTATATAGATCTATTGTGGACCTAAGCAATTTATATGCTGGTCAATTAATCGCCGCTAATCCCCAGCTGACCCTTGTCAGAGATTAGAGGTCAATTATGGTCTCTGAAAAATTTAAGACCTTCCTGGGCCTATCCCTTCTCATGGGCATAACTAAAAAGAATGAGTTGTGGTCATATTAGTCCACTGACCCAATTCACCATATGCCCGTGTTTTCTGCCTCCATGACCAGGACACGATACAAGCAGATCTTGCGTTTCATGCACTTCAACAACAAATAGTTCCGTAGCGCCTGAGAACTGCCCTGACTACATAGAGATGCTGGTAAGATTGTGTGGGACTTGGTTGCACCCTTATTTGGAAAGGGGTACCACTTGTATGTGGACAATTATTACACTTTTTAGTCACTTGTTTGAGAATCAAATTGGAGCATGTGGCACTGTACAATCTAATTGCCAGGGCTTACCCCAGCGGCTTGTAGATTCCCGTCTTAGGCTGGGGGAGAGAGCCTGCTTGAGATGTAATAATTTGCTCGCTGTGAAGTGGAGGGATAACAAGAATGTTTTCGTTCTTTCTTACCTTCACGCAGACACGACTGTCTAAATTACTACAGTGACTGGTGTTGTGGAGAAACCCCTCTGGGTCCACGAATATAACCTCAATATGGGAGGGGTGGACCTCAACGACCAGTTGTTGGCGCCGTACTTAATTGCCCGTAAGGCCAGACACTGGTATAAAAAAGTGTCTGTATACTTATTTTAATTGGCTTTGCTGAACACTCATGTGCTATACAAAACTTCAGGATGAACTGGATCCTTCCTTAAATTCCAGGAAGAGATCATCAGAGCCCTTCTGTTTCCAGACGGCGCTCTGGCCCAACTTCCCAATGCAAATGCAGTAAGCCGGTTGCATGAGAGGCATTTTCCGCATGTCCTCTCTGGTGCCCCTACCCAAAGAACACCCCAAAGAAGATGTTGTGTCTGTAGAAAGCGCAGATTTAGGCGTCACACCCGCTTTTATTGTCCCTCCTGTCCTAACCAACCTGGTCTTTACATTAGTGACTGTTTCGAACGCTATCACACTAGTTAAGTATTAGCGTAGGGTACAGCAACACACAGTCATAGGCACACATACACAGGGTCTCAAAGTCTCAGAAGATGTGATGGCCATCACATTTTGAGAGACTCTAATCTGCAACATTCATTTTATAGTTTGTTTTACACTTTTTATAAAAGTGAAAGAAAAAAAAAACACACACACACAAAAACACAAAGAAATAAAAAAGCCAAAAATAGTTGTGGCTTTATTTTTCTTCTCTCTCTCTCTCTCTCTCTCTATTGTTCTCTCTCTTATGTTTGCTCTCTACTTTCCACTCTACTGTTCGCTCACAATTGTTCTATATCTATTGTTCTCTCTTTGTTTTATTTTTACTATATTTTAATGTATTTGCTTTGCAGGTATGGTATGTTACTGTAATGTTTGTTTTATTGTTAACCATCATTTGCTTAGCAGGCCAGGTACACCATTCAGCTGCAGCGCAGATTTATTTATTTTGACAGCAACAGCGTTTGCTTCCATGATAGATAAAGCCGTGATTCCAGCGCTGTAGGAGGTGATTTCACCACCACAGTTATATAAAAGAGCATATATGCCGAAGCATGGGGGCAGCAGGGGTGGAGGAGCGATTTGCTCCTAACATTTGGGGCGGATGCCCCCATTCTTCGGCATATATATATATATATATATATATATATATATATATATATATATTAGGCACAGATTGCGCTAAAAAAGGTTTTATTTTTTACTGCTTTGCAGGTATGGTAAGTCTTACTGTTATACTGTAATGTTACTTTGTTTTATTGTTAACCATAATTTGCCTAGCAGGTACGCCATTCAGTTGCAGCGCGGATTTATTTATCTTGACAGCAACAGCGTTTGTTCCCACGATACATAAAGCCGTGTCTCCAGCGCTGTAAGAGGTGCTTTCACCACCACAGTTAAAAACAAAATGGTGCATGTATGCCCTTAATTAGAAGTGGATGGATGAAGGGAGGTATTCTAATGGGGGGCATACCCACCGATCAATCTCTTTTTTTCGTTCAGCCCATAGACTGCCTGAAAAAAAAGATTACAATATATGCCCAACAAGGACCAGCAACGCACTGGTATGTTGCTGGACTTTGAGTGGTTATACCAGAATGACCACTAAAACAAAAGGGGCAGGGGGAAAAGGGATTTCTTGGAACTCATACCATCACTCCAGTACTTATACTGGTCTTACTTGTTATGCTCTATTATGTCTCTCCTCTAATGATCAGAGGCCACAGCCTTAGGCTCGGTTCACACAGGGGGCGATGCGAGGCGACGCGACTTGCCTCGCCGCGACCTGACGCGACCTCAGCGGCGACTTGCAAATGACTTCTGTATAGAAGTCAATGCAAGTCGCCCGAGGTCGCCCAAAAGTAGTACAGGAACCTTTTTTCTAAGTCGGAGTGACTCGAGTCGCTCCTCTTAGAACGGTTCCGTAGTACAGAACGGGGGCGACTTGTCAGGTCGCGGCACGGCAAGTCGTGTCGCCTCGTGTCGCCCCCTGTGTGAACCGGCTCTTAGCCAAAAATAGCATACAAGTAAAGAAAAATATTTCTCCTCTCTTCTAAGTATGGTCAAGGATTAGCCAAACCCAGAAAGAGAAAAAGGAAAGAAAGACAGATACTATGGCTGTAGTGAACACATATAGAGTAGTTATCATTAATTTTAACTTTTTATTAATAATTATTACAAAAAGACCATATTAATATAAAATCACATTGCCCTATGACTAAATAACATTCAACCCTGCTGAGCTTCAGCTAGTGACACACTACAAAAAGGTCCAACACGTGCACCATTAGTGCGTCTTACAACCAAACTTGAAGATATAGTTAAACATAAAACATTCACATAAAAGACAGACCAGTTGGTCTTTTTGTAATAATTATTAATAAAAAGTTAAAATTAATGATAACTACTCTATATGTGTCCACTACAGCCATAGTAGCTGTCTTTCTTTTCTTTTTCTCTTTCTGGGTTTGGCTAATCCTTGACCATACTTAGAAGAGAGGATAAATATTTTTCTTTACTTGTATACCAGAATGATGCCTGCGGGTTTTGGTATCATTCTTTTCAGCCAGCGGTCGGCTTTCATTTAAAAGCAATTCTAGCAGCTAATTAGACTCTAGACTGCTTTTACAAGCAGTGGGAGGGAATGCCCCCCCCCCCCACTGTCTTCCATGGTTTTCTCTGGATCTCCTGTCCCAACAGGGAACCTGAGAATGCAGCCGGTGATTCAGCCGACTGACCATAGAGCTGACCAGAGATCAGAATGGCTCCAATCATCTCTATGGCCTAAGAAACCGGAAGCTACGAGAATTTCATGACTTAGATTTCGCCGGATGTAAACAGCGACATTGGGAAATTGGGAAAGCATTTTATCAAACCAATCTTGGTGTGGTCAGATGCTTTGAGGGCAGAGGAGAGATCTAGGGTCTAATAGACCCCATTTTTTTAAAACAAAAGAGTACCTGTCACTACCTATTGCTATCATAGGGGATATTTACATTCATTGAGATAACAATAAGTCATTTTAGCAGTAGACATCCTCTGTAAATCTAAAGTGTTAACCTGTAAAGGCTTTTAATGTAGTTTGTCACCGATGCACGTTTGTGTGCAATTTTAAAGCATGTCGTGTTTGGTATCCATGTATTCGGCCTAAGATCGTCTTTTTTATTTCATCAAACATTTGAGCAATATAGTGTGTTTTAGTGCATTGCAATTTAAAAAAGTGTGTTTTTAAAAAAAAAAATGCGTTTGAAAAATCGCTGCACAAATACTGTGGGGGAAAAAAAAATGAAACACACCATTTTAATCTGTATGGCCTTTGCTTTAGACATATATATATATAATGTTTGGAGGTTCAAAGTAATTTTCTTGCAAAAAAAATATATTTTTTCATGTAAAAAAAAAGTGCCAGGGCTTTGTCTTCAAGTATTTAGAAGAATAGGTGATGACCATAAAAATGGTCTCACCCACCCAAGACATCGCTGCTGAGTTGTAAGTCACAACTCAGCCTCTATGTCGGGGGTGGGCAGGGGACGAAGCCCCCCTCTCTCCTATCAGTGCCAACCAATGCTGCCAACCAGTGCCAATCAGTGCTGCCTATCAGTGCCAGTGTTGCTTATCAGTGCCAACCAATGCTGCCTATCAGTGCCAACCAGTGCCAATAAGTGCTGCCTATCAGTGCCAACCAATGCTGCCAATGAGTGTCAACCAATGCTGCCAATCAGTGCCAACCAATGCTGCCTATCAGTGCCAATCAATGCTGCATTGCTGCCTATCAGTGCCAACCAGTGCCAATCAGTGCTGCCTATCAGTGCCAATCAGTGCTGCCTGTCAGTGCCAGTGCTGCTTATCTGTGCCAACCAATGCTGCCTATCAATGCCAACCAGTGCTGCCTATCAGTGCCAACCAATGCTGCCTATCAGTGCCAGTGCTGCTTAGTGCCAACCAATGATGCCTATCAGTGCCAACCAGTGTCAATCAGTGCAGCATATCAGTTTCAACCAATGCTGCCTATCAGTGCCAACCAGTGTCAATCAGTGCAGCATATCAGTTTCAACCAATGCTGCCTATCAATGCCAACCAGTGCTGCCTATAGGTGCCAACCAATGCTGCCCAGTGCTTATCAGTGCCAACCAGTGCCAATCAGTGCAGCCAATCAGTGCCAACTAATGCTGCCAATCAGTGCCAACTAATGCTGCCAATCGGTGCCAACTAATGCTGCATATTAGTGCCAATCAGTGCTGCCTATCAGTGTCCATCAGTGCTGCCAATCAGAGCCTATCAGTGCCCATAAATATAAATATGTATTCCCGCGCTACTCGACAGAATGGCTATTTAACTGCTACAAAACACTGAAAGGGTCAGTCCATAACCACAAAAAGGAATCAGTATACAATAAAAAGTGCTGCGCTGTTAGGTACAATAAATAACCGATAAGGTAATAAGTTAATAGATACAAAGGGACTACGTGCTACATAATTAAAAAGAAAACATATATAGTGAAAGTAAGCCATTCATAAAGTGCTGAGTGCTAAAAGTGACCGTATGCATGTGATGCAATTCACATAGGTAAATTTGAATAATAGTCTTATGGCGCGTACACACGGTTGGATTTTCCTTGTTGTCGGAAAGTCCGACCACGTGTATGCTCCATCGAATATTTGCTGTTGGACTTTCCGCCAACAGGTTCTCAAATTTTCCATCAACAAAATGTTGTTGTCGTAAAGTCTGATCGTGTGTACACAAGTCCGCACACAAAAGTTCACGCATGCTCGGAATCAAGTATGAGCCGGAATCGCTCGGTCTGGTAAAACTAGCGTTCGTAATGGAGGTAGCACATTCGTCATGTGGCAAATTGTCCTTTTTGATGTAAAATACATAGCCAAGTATTTGTCAAAACAAAAATTTGAAATTTAATAGGGGTCATAACAAAATAAAGAGGAAGGCAACGCTGGAGAAGCAGTTGGAATTGGTGAAGCCTTTGTACCCCAGTGCAGACATCAATTATTTGACTGTCAAAATTGGTAACCGGAGGAGTCCATTTAATAGGGAGAACAATACGGTCCAGGACGAGAGATTGGGAGCAGCAGCAGATGACATATATGTCCAGAGGCTGTGGTCTTACAATAGCCTGTGTCTTTTGCCAGGCCACACCAAACCCATGCCATCACTCAAGACTTCCTTTTGCACTTCCTTCCATGCTGCGCTGGTGGGTTGGGTGGCTGTGATTTTGGTGGTGTTTCTGGAGGTGGTGGAGGAGTAGAATGGTCCAACTCACACAGGTGTCTTTTATTTGTGAGTTGGCCCCTCATCCTCTTGTTTAGGGCCTGAAGAATGATCTCCTCACATATGAGATTCCGTCAGGCTGCTTGCCATGGCCTCCTCCTGGCTGAGACTTTCCTGTGTATGAAAATGATACATAGTTTTAGTTTTTTGGCCATCACACACAATTTTGAGCTCATGACTGTTGCAAATTGAATGTTAACAAATAGAAAATACTATCCTTTTGACTCCAGCATTTTTCATTCTTGTTCCAATAATTTTTGGCCACTACTGTCTATTCATATGTAAACCACTTTGTTAAATCAGAAATTAGTGATAAATGACATCTAGTTAACATCATTCAATTTTTGGCAAGAAATATGTTGAACTATGCTGTACCTGGCTCAAGCTGGGCTCTTCATAATAAGCAACCCCAGGAGGAAGTCAGCACAGCACAGGGATGGTGGGAGCCCCTCATAATATGCACAGCAGAGGTACAGCCCCAGGAGGAAGTCAGCACAGCACAGGGATGGTGGGAGCCCCTCATAATAAGCAGCCCCAGGAGGAAGTCAGCACAGCATAGGGATGGTGGAAGCCCCTCATAATATGCAGCCCCAGGAGGAAGTCAGCATAGCACAGGGATGGTGGGAGCCCCTCATAATAAGCAGCCACAGGAGGAGCAGGCGAAAACTGGACCAGCGGTGCATGGCAGACAATCCGCTTCTCTCTTTCTCATCTAATGAAAATTCGTATTTCGGATAGGAAATTCTTCAATGGAATTTCGTATTTCGGATAAAAACCAAACTTCCATCAGCATCGACTGTCATATTGAGGTATATTTTTGCCTTTAAATTCATCGTAACGGACGTTCATACAAATTAAGGAAACCTAACGACAATTCGTATTTCGTACGAAACGAAATGGAATTTCGGACACGAAATATGAAGTACGAATTAATTTTAATACGAACCGTAACGGAACAGAACAAAACGAATTTATTGACGGCGCCCATGTCTAGTGTGCAGAGAGCAGCAACGATGAGGAAAGCCCAGAGCAAGGCAGTTCCAAATTCAAGATGAGATATAAGGCCTCAAATATGTCCTTTGTAGAAATTATGAAGATGGTAGACATCTTGAAGAGGACGGACTATGATGGGAAGTATGGACTGCACCCAAACCCAAATCTGAGAAAGGCCAAGATCATGACTAAATTTGTGAGAAGTCTGCACAGGAATTTTGGGGTACAACGATCCAAGGAGCAATTGAGCAAACACTGGTCAGACCTGAAATTGAGGGAGCACGATCATTATAGAAGGATCAGGAAAGCGCTGCAAAAAAGTAAGTATTTGTTGTGTGTTCCTATTATTATTATTATTACTTTAGTGCTGGTCCATGTCCTTTTTATGTTTGTTGTGTGTTCCTATTATTATTATTACTTTAGTGCTGGTCCATGTGCTATTCTTTACCGTACAGTTTAAAATGGCAAGTTTGAGGTTCATAGGCACAGTAGTCGTTCATAGAAAACATTGTTCGTTCGACCACTAATATGACGTTTTTGGCAGATGCAGGTTAACTACATTTGTTCATGCCTATTTTTATTAAAAGAAGTTTAGTACATTGTTGTCTAGATGTGTTTGTAACTATAATGAAATGCAAACTTGATTCAGTGTAAGGAGAGGACACTCAGCAGCTGTTTACACATTTGGACACAGGAGCACTAGTGTGGGACACTATAACAACCAGTGGCTACTAGGGGTCTCTCCATGTGTGAAACTTGCACAAAACAGGTAAGTATTCCAGTTTTATAAAGGGAAAAAAATCATGTCTTCAGCTTCGAACTTTGCTAAAACAGACAATTGGATGACACCAAGGAATGTTTCATATTCCTATTTCTCGCCTCAAATATCTGTCTATCTGTCTGCTAAGTATACCTTTTTGTATTCGAATAGGGGAGAAAAGAATCAGGACATATGAGAACACCCAGGGCCATCTTTAATATTGACTGGACCCTGGGTAAAACATTTTTTGCCCCCCCCCAGATAGCAGCTAGACTTAAAGTAAGTTTACTGTATCAGATCAGGCAGAAATTGCGCTTGGTTGCAGGGGAGCATGATATACATATAAATGCTGCCTTTATTTACATATCAATACCGCCGGCCGCAGCTATTTACTTAGTAATGCTGCCGCTATTTACTTATGAATGATGGTTATTTGCATGTAAACACAGGGTCTGCAGGTGAGTCATCTGTACACAATAGGGCAGAGCTGGGCAGCATTAGTAGCAGCACTTCACACTGAGATATCGTGACACAGAACAGGACTAAAACTTCAAGGGACAAGGGAATTTGAACTGGGATAGTTGGCAAGTATGAGGCAGCTGCTTTGGGCCTCACAACAATGACAGGGCCAAGGGCAGCTGCCCCTTCTGCCCTGCCTTAAAGACAGCCCTGAGAACACCAGGAACCCCACTTCTCCTGAAGAAGGGGAACAACTCGCCACACAACCTGAGGATGTGGATTCCGAGGTTCACAGCTTCAGGTAATAGATGTATGCCTGTATAATTATAATACATAATGTGTTGTTGTTTTTTAGGTGATGTGGATGTTGTGGAAGAAGAAACTGACTTCAACAGTGCAAGTGCACAAGTCCTCATCAGCGAAATAATGGTGTGCAATCGGGATTTAGAGAAGGTCAAGGAAAACATCAATGATGTTGAAAAAAGACTGACCAACATCATTGATATTCTAGCCAAAATCTAAAAAACAAAAAACGTTGTTGTTTTATCTTTTTCTAAAAAAATTTAAGTAATTGCAAAGTCAAATTTTGAAGATGCACACAGTGGGGGTTATTTACTAAAGGCAAATCCACTTTGCACTTTCAGTGCACTTGAAAGTGAAGTTGCTGTAGATCCAAGGGGGACATGCAAGGAAAATAAAAAACAGCATTTTAGCTTGCACATGATTGGATGATAAAATCAGCAGAGCTTCTATTCATTTCAGAACTACCCCTTAGATTTAAGCCCCGTACACACGAGCGGACTTTTCGACATCCAAACTCCGAAGGACTGAGTCCGTCAGACTATCCGATCGTGTGTGGGCTGCAACGGACTTTTGATTCGCCAAAGTCTGACGGACTTTAGAAATGAAGCATGCTTCAAATTTTCCCGACGGAACTCCGCCGGACCGGTCCCCGTCGAAAAATCCGCTCGTGTGTATGCTACTCCGACGGACTAAAACCGACGCTAGGGCAGCTATTGGCTACTGGCTATGAACTTCCTTATTCGAATCCAGTCGTACGTCATCACGTTCGACTCCGTCGGAGTTTGGTGTGATGGTGTGTGTCCAAGTCCGTTCGGTCGAAAAAGTCCGCCAGAACTCCGTCGGAATTCCGGCGGAACTCCTTTGGAGGTCTGTCGGACATAAGTCCTCTCGTGTGTACGGGGCTTTAGAGTGACTGCACTTCCAAGTGCACTTACAGTGCAAAGTGGATTTGCCTTTTGTAAATAACCCCCACTGTGTCAACATGTGATATCTGCCATCATGGGATATCAATGTACGCATTTTGTGGGTGCAACCCCTTCCTCGCAACTAAAGTAGATGAGAGGAAGGGGTTGCACCCTGAAACATGTTCATTGATCCCTCCATGATGGGATCTAGCACATGTTGACACACCGTGGCTTATTTAAAAAAAGCCAAACCATTTTTCCCTACAAGTGCAATGCAAGTGTACTTGTAGGGCAAAGTGGATTGTACTTTCTGAAATAAGGCCCAGTCAGGGCGCATGTGCGGCAGCCTGAGGTGACGGTAATGTTACCTTAGAGCTACGTTCCTCAGTAGTTCTCACCGGAGGACTACAGGTCCCAGCGGCGCCGAGAACGGCTTAAAATAGAAGAATATTCACACTAGCATCATCCGTTATATAAATAATGGTCTTGAGGGGACCAAAAATCAAATTTAAGACTTTTTAAGGTTTATCAAGGGAAATGGCACACAGACTGTACACACGTCGTCATCCTCACCCTCACAGCGCAGCAGTCCACATAATAAGAAGTCTCCCAGCCAGAACACACAGGCTACCAATGGTGAGTCTGAACATGACAATGATTATTTACAAACTGCAGTAAAACTTGACATATTTAACCACTTCCCACCCAAGGTACGTCCAGGGACGTCCTTGACTTTCTGGGGGTATATCTGAAGGATGCCTGAGGCCACAGACATCATTCAGATATCGGCGTTTTCAGCCGGCGATTCCCTGCACCATAATAATGATCATAGCGGCTGTTCCACCGCTTGATCGTTCTTACGGGAGGCGGGAGGGGATGTCGGCCCCCTCCCGCCACCCTCCGGTGCTTCTACCGACTCACTGCTTCCATCGGTGAGCCGGTCACAATATCCGCCGCCCCCCGGATAATACCATAGAGTTTTCCGGCGGACCAGATCGTCCCCGTTGTCTCTATGATCGTTCGGAGGCCGGGCGCGATGTTATGACGTCACGCCTGGCCTCTGCATTCAAAATAACGGTGCCGATTTGGCTAGGAAGCCAGGATCGTTTTTTAAATTTTTTTATTTTAGGCTTCCCAGCCTAGAGGTGAGATATAGGGTCTTATTGACCCCATATCTCACTGTAAATAGGTCAGATCGTGCCATATTTCTATTACAAGGGATGTTTACATTCCTTGTAATAGGAATAAAAGTAGTCAATTTTTCTTTTTTTTTTTTTAAGTGTCAAACTAAAAAAATAAAAGTAAAATTAACAATAAAAAAAAATAATCATGTATGTTTATTGATATTGTAACCTCTTCTTTACTCAATAAAATTTTCTGGAATAAAAAAATAAATAAAAAATTAAAGCGCCCCTGTTCCCGGGAGCTCGTACGCAGAAGCGAACACATACGCAAGTCCTGCCCACATATGAAAACGGTGTGCAAACCACACATGTGAGGTATCGCCGCGAACGTTAGAGCGAAAGCAATAATTCTAGCACCTCCTCTGTAACGCAAAACATGTAACCAGTAAATTTTTTTAAAGCGTCACCTTTAGGGATTTTTAAATATCAAAGTTTGGCGCCATTCCACGAGCGCATGCAATTTTGAAGCATGACATGTTGGGTATCTATTTACTCAGCGTATGTTCATCTATCACATTATGCAAAAAAATTGGGCTAACTTTGCTGTTTTTTGTTTTTTTTTAAGCATGACATTTTTTTTTTTCTGAAAAAATGCGTTAGAAAAATTGCTGCGCAAATACCGTGCGAGATAGTTGCAACAACCGCCATTGTATTCTCTAGGGTCTTTGCTAAAAAAAACATATATAATGTTTGGGGGTTCTATGTAATTTTCTAGCAAAAAAAATATGAATTTTACATGTAGGAGAGAAATCAGAAATCAGAAATCAGAAGAAATCAGAGAGTCAGAATTGGCCTGGATGCGAAGTGGATAAAAAAATGTAACATATGCTTCAGAAAGCCCTCAAGCAGACTTCTGACCGTATTACTGAGAAGTTAACAAAAGAAATAAGAGAACTAGGTCAGAGAACTGCAGTTTTGGAACTGAGGGTAGATGTAATTGACAACCATACACAGAATTACATATCTGAGCTTATGACCCTTAAAGAGGAAAACCTCACACTACAGTGTGCACCTAAAGCAACCCCAATTGCTGGTGTTGTTCTGGTCCTATACCACAGGCAGCTGCAGCAGTTACAGTCAGTGTACACCTGAAGCTACCCCAATTGCTGGTGTTCTTCAGATCCTATACTGCAGGCATCTCCAGTAATTATAGTCGGTGTACTGTGTCATCTGCACAGTGTGCACCTAAAGCTACCCCAATTGCTGGTGTTCTGCTGATCCTATACCGCAGGCAGCTCCAGTAATTACAGTTGGTGTATTGTGTCATCTGCACAGTGTGCACCTAAAGCTATCCCAATTGCTGGTGTTCTGCTGATCCTATACCGCAGGCAGCTCCAGTAATTACAGTTGGTGTATTGTGTCATCTGCACAGTGTGCACCTAAAGCTATCCCAATTGCTGGTGTTCTGCTGATCCTATACCGCAGGCAGCTCCAGTAATTACAGTTGGTGTATTGTGTCATCTGCACAGTGTGCACCTAAAGTTACCCCAATTGCTCATGTTCTTCAGATCCTATACCACAGGCAGGCAGCTGAAGTAATTACAGTCGTTGTACTGTGTCATCTGCACAGTGTGCACCTAAAGCTACGCCAATTGCTGGTGTTCTCATCTCCCTGCAGGCCATTAGTATGTCTGGAAGGCCAACAAGGAGAGGCAGACAGTCACAAGCCAATAAAAGAGGGCAAGCAGGCTCTGTGTCTAGAGGCAACAGTTCCATCCTCATCAGCACGTGCCCATGGGACAAGCTTGTCCTTATTTTCGGCAGCTGGACGTGTTGAGCCGCAACATGCCGAAGACTTGATAGAGTGGATGACCAAGCCCCCCTCATCCTCCTCATCCTCTCTCACCCAGGCTCAGGGTACTGGCAAAGCAGATGCCAACACGGCCTCTTCCCACGTCTCAATGGCATCAGTCACTCCTTCCCTAGACCCACCATGTCCACAGTGTTGGGTACATTCTCCAGGAGGATGCCCAGAGTTTTGAAGGCTCTGATGATGATACCCAGCTAGAGGAAGGCAGTTGTGTGAGCCCAGAGAGAGGGGATACCCAAGAAGGACAGCAATATGGCAGTCATGTTCCACAAGCTGCAGCATACTGCCAAGTTTGCTCCAGTGATGAGGAGGGAGGGAATGATGAGGTCACTGACTCCACATGGGTGCCTGATAGGAGAGAGGAGGAGGAGGCACATCTCCAATGAGGCAGGATGCCCTCCAGGGGCCAGCTTAAGGGCAGCCCACCGACTGAATCACACTGCAGAGCTCCGCCTGTGCAGGACGCTGCCTCTGTGCGTTATTCCAAAAGTTCTTGGTGTGGGCCTTTTTTGAGAGAGTGCATCAGATCGCACCGCAGCAATTTGTAACATATGTCTCAAGCGTATCTCGCATGGCCAAAACATCGGCCGCTTGGGCACCACATGCTTGACCAGACATATAGCGACCTGCCATGCAGTTCGTTGACAAGCGTACCTTAAAGACCCACATCAAAGAACAAAGCGGACCTCTCCTTGCTCCTCATCAGCTGGGATCTCCAACCCCACTATACCTTCAGTCCTCTCTGAAACCTGCACTGAGAGGAATGAAGGTGTAGAATTAGGCGTGTCAAAGCCAAGTAATTGCAGGCAATCTGCTAGCGGTACACCGACGTCCGATTGTACCAGGCAAATTTCCCAGCCCCAGATGCTGGACCGTCGAAAGAAGTTCACTCCCAACCATCCACATTCCCAGCGGTTGAATGCTAGCTTGGCTAAATTTCTAGCACTTCAACTGCTGCCTTTTCAGTTGGTAGACTCGGCCCCCTTCCGTGAGTTTGTGCAATGGGAGATTCCTCAGTGGCAGATTCCCAAACGGCACTTTTTATCACAGAAGAAGATTCCAGCTCTCTACCTGTATGTGGAAGGCAATGTCTTGGCCTCGCTGGACAGGGCAGTCAGTGGTAAGGTGCATATTACCGCTGACTCATGGTCCAGCAGGCATGGACAGGGACGTTACCTATCTTTCACGGTGCATTGGGTCACTCTTCTAGCAGCTAGGAAGGATGTAGGACAAGGTACAGTAGTGTTGGAGGTTGTTCCACCACCACACCTCCAAAATGCTACTACTTGTTGTGACACACCTCTCTCCGCCACCCCCTCCTCTTCTTCTTCCTCCATGGTCTCTTCCTGTGTTTTGTCCTCAGAAACAGCGGTGCTCCGTAGGCGTTCAAGGGGCTACGTAAGTACGCAGGCAAAAAGATGCCATGCCATGCTTGCGCTGGTGTGCTTGGGGGACAGGAGATATTCTGTCAGCTCTGCAGGGGCAGGCTGAGAGGTGGTTGACCCCACGCTAGCTTAAGCCAGGAATGGTGGTTTGCGAAAATGGCACCAACCTCCTCTCTGCCCTCCGACAGGGACAACTGACTCATGTGCCCCGTGTGGCTCACATCCTTAAATTGGTGGTGCAGCGGTTCTTGGGCAGGTACCTCAGCTAACAGGATGTCCTGAGACAGGCCAGGAAAGTCTGTGTAGATTTCTACCGGTCATATAATGCCAGTGCTCGGCTGGCTGAGCTCCAAAAGGAATTGAACCTGCCCAAGAACTGCCTAATCTGTGACATGCCCACCAGGTAGAACTCATGTTGGCCACGCTGCAGCAGCTGCACAGGCAGCAGAGGGCCATCAATGAGTACCTGTGCGACTGCGGCACCAGGACAGGGTCAGGGGAGCTTGATTTTTTTCCCCACGCCAGTGGGCCATGATCAGGGATGCATGCACTGTCCTGTCACCATTTGAGGAGGCCACGAGGATGGTGAGCAGTGACAGTGCGTGCATCAGTGACACTGTACCTCTTGTCCACCTGTTGGAGCACACGCTGCATTGAATAATGGACAGGGTGCTTGAAGCAGAACAGAGGCAGGAAGAGGAGGACTTCCTTGCCTCTCAAGGCCCCCTTTATCCAGACAGTGTTCCTGCTAGCCCGCTGATCACACAGGAAGAGGAGGAGGAGGAGGAGGAGGATTGTGTCAGCATGAAGATGGAGGCTGGCACTCAGCATCAGCAGCAGTCTTGTAGGGATGATTTACAGTCCCACGAAACCCGTGAACTTGTACGTGGCTGGGAGGAGATGGCTGCGGATCATGTCGTCCTTAGTGACTCTGAGAACTGCGGACCAAATGCCTCAGCTAACCTACGCTGCATGGCCTCCCTGATACTGCAAAGCCTGCGGAAGGATCCTCGTATTCAGCGGATCAAGGAGAGGGATCATTACTGGCTGGCAACTCTCCTTGTTTCATGGTACAAAGGTAAGGTTTCGGACCTTATCTTGCCATCGCAGAGGGAGCAGAGGATGAGACATCTTCGGAAGGCCTTGCAGAAAGGTCTGTGCAATGCGTTCCCAGAGACTGGGAGGTTACAAACTCCTGGTCCTGGACAACGTGTTGCTGAGGCTTTGGTCAGACAATTTCTTAGTCCGCAGCCCCAAGGTAGGATCGGTTCCAGCAACCATCGCCAGTGTCTGATGTACATGATGCAGGAATACCTAGGGGCAAGATCAGACTTGGACACCTTTCCAACCGAAAATCCTCTGGGTTACTGGGTCTTGAGGATGGATCACTGGCCAGAGCTTGAGCAGTATGCAATTAAGCTACTGGCCTGTCCTGCATCCAGCGTTCTTTCGGACGGCACATTTAGTGCTGCTGGAGGCTTTATTACTGATCACAGGGTGCGCCTGTCCACTGACTCGGTTGATCGACTGACTTTCATAAAGATGAATCAGTCTTGGATCACCACCAGCTACCAAGCACCTGAAGCTGATAACAGCTGGTAACCGAATAATTGTTTTTGAAATGTCACATCCCTTCGAGACTGCCTATGCTGATGCTGAGTGACTATCCTGTTATGCTGACTGACTATCCTCTTCCTCCTCAATGATCCTGCTGATAGCTTGGAAGAACCTTTTTGATTCTGGGCACTGCCATCAGTGCCTAAGGCCCAATTTTTCAGCCCCTGTTTAACAGGTACATGTAATTACAATTGTTGATATTTCACAGCAGGGCCCGTTCCAGTGCCCACCAAGAGTAACTGTGAGGACTTACAGTGTTGTTGCACCAGCACCAGCACCACCACCAAAGGCCCAATTTTTCTAGCACTGTTCAACAATGGCATGTAATTACAATTCTTGATATAATAGTTCACAGTAGGGCATTCCAGCGCCCACCAAGAGTCACTTTGAGGGCTTACAGTGTTGTGGCAACACCAACACCTTAGGCCCAAATTTCTGCAGAGCATATAGGGCAGGCCCCTACTTTCAAACATTCAACTTACAAACGTCTCCTACTTGCAAACGGAAGGAGACAACAGGAAGTGAGATGAAATCTACCCCTAGGAAGGGAAATTTTCTCCTGTAAGAGTTGATATTGGAAAAACGTGTCTCCTCTCCACTGATGCTTTATCCCAATCCTCGTTTTACTAAAAAAAAACAAATTTTCAAAAAGCATTGGTCATTGGGACAGAAAGTGAGGTGAAATCTTCTAAAGAGGTGCACAGATGGAAAAAAATGTACCAGTTCAAAATTACAAATAGATTCTACTTAACAACAAACCTACACAGTCCCTGTCTTGTTTGCACCGCCTGCATACTGCTGTCCTGAGTATATAGGGACTGGGGGCCCCACGCCTTTCCTTTTTTAATTTGGGTATGGGGTTCCCCTTAATATCCATACAAGACCCAAAGGGGCTGGTAATGGGCAGAGGGGGCTACCAATGCCATTTTCCTCAATGATTTTCATCCATATTATCGGAAATAGACATTACATTAAAACCGCAAGCAGTTTTAAATGACTTTTTTCCTTTAGAAATGTCATTTTGTGCAGGGACTGTTTTTAACATGGGAAACACGTGCCACTTCACAGGCATACTGTAGACACCCCCCAGGCATGATATTTAAAGGAATATTTCACTTTTTTTTCCACTTTAAGCATCATTAAAATCAGTGCTCCCGAAAAAAACGCCTTTTTAAAACTTTCTTTTACATTTATATATGTCCCCTGGGGCAGGAGCCGGGTCCCCAAACCCTTTTTAGGACAATAACTTGCATAATAGCCTTTAAAATGAGCACTTTTGATTTTGAACGTTCGAGTCCCATGGACTTTAACGGGGTTCTAAAATGTTTGCAAATTTTCGGTCCGTTTGCAGGTTCTTGTGCGAACCGAACCAGGGTGTGTTCGGCTCATCCCTAGTTACCAGAAATCATTTCATCCAAAATTGTTCCTCTTCCTTGGCAGACCACTGTGCAGTATTCACAACAATTGCTTCCACAATTCCTAGATCACACGACATCACTTGGTGTATAAATGACTCTATATTGAATCATCCTTCTCATCGTGTTGAAATTGAGAAAGCTCTTTCTGATTATGTAATATCTAATGACACAGAGGATGTCTCTGCGTTTACATTATGGGAGGCACACAAAGCTGTCATTAGGGGTAGATTGATACAAAAAGCAACAGTCTTTAAAAGAGAAATTTTGTTTGCAAAACTTGAATCTACCTTTAACCACTGTCACCAGACTTTTCAATCCCTTCCGACTGCCATCAATAACTTAAAAAAGAATGTATTGATTTAGATCTTTTTCTGACGGATTCAGCAGATAAGCTCATATGCAAACACCAGCATGTTCAATACCTTAAGGCAAACAAACCCGATATGCCCATGGCTAGAATCTTAAAGAATTCACAACATAAGCAGACACCTATCAGATTGAAAATATCCCGAATTGGATTGTACAATCGATTCTAGGTCTTGGTCCAACATATGGTCTTTCACAAAATCTTCCTCTATAAATATATTGGCATCTGAATCATCATATAAAGTTCTCACACGCTGGTATTTGGTTCCTGCGAGAATTCGCCAAATTCTCAACAGAAAGGTACCTATATACATACCTGGTGGCATTGCTCAATTGTACAATCCTTTTGGAAAAAGATCTTTCTGATAATTACAAAATTTTTTGATCGTCCAATTTTTCCAGACCCAATTATAGCTCTCCTTAATTTAAAACCAGCCTTTCTGAATCAGAAACAATTCAAATTAGTTCTTACACTCCTGATAGCCGCAAAGCAGACTATAGCCAATGCGTGGAAAACAGATGTGGTGAATATTGCAGAAACCAAACGTAGAATGAATCAATCTTTCATCCATGCTAAAATGGACGCTATAGATAAAAACCAGATGACAAAGTTTGATATCATATGGAAACCCTGGATTAAATATTATACGTCAGATAATATTGACAACCGAGTTTTATTGTTATGGTGATTAAGATTTTTTATAGAATTACAACATTAGATGATATATAAAACCTCCTCCGGAGAATTATTCCCTCCCCTTCCCCTCCTATATACCTTTTATGTTCTTCCCTTACTATATAATACTTACTATAAACAAACTTTAGAAGTTATAGTCAAAACTTTAAAATCATATATTTTCTTTTAGACATATTTATATTTTCTTGGGATTAAAATGTTTAAAAAAACTATGCTATAAGAATGTTTTCAAATTCTAAAATATATAAAGGCCATTTATTGTCATTCCCACGAGAATATCTTGAAATTCTTCTTTGCTTTGTATCATCCGTACTTCAATATGTCTACTTTTTATTTCTGGTATCACATAATTTGTCTTATATTCTGTACATGTAATTTATTTTAACATAAAATAAAAAATTTTGAACGAGAAAATATCCCGAGAAGCGCACACTAGTAACCCAGTAAAGATTTTTGAGATCTTTCGTTCTAATTTGGATAAATTATATTCCTCTACTCCGAATTTTGATAAGACCAAAGCAGATACTCTGTTTTCCAATATCACACTTCCTAACCTTGATCAACAACAGCGAGATCTCCTTGAAAGCTCAATTACTGATACTGAAGTTTTAAATTCAAGAAAATCTTTAAAATTACATAAGAGACCAGGCCCAGATGGATTCTCGGAAGCATATTATAGACAGTTTGCACATATTTTAATGCCTGTCTTAACCAAGTTTTTCAACTCGATCCTTAAGGGAAAATCATTTAGAATGGAGACACTCACCTCCATTATAGCAATGATCCACAAACCATATTCTGACTCTACATCCTGGACTAATTATCGTCCTATAAACCTCCTCAACCTAGATATAAAATTAATAGCTAAAATCCTGGCCACCAGATTGAATAATACCATAGGCCATCTACCATATCTATCGGTGTATAACATGCACTGGCATATAACACACACCGGCGTATAACGCACCCCAAGTTTAGGAGGTAAGTTTAAGGAAAAAAACTTTTAGGAGGCAAGTTTAAGGAAAAGAACTTACATTTTAAATGCCCATCAACCTTGCACACTGCAGCTTTGCACTGTCCACCTGCAGCCTTGCACTGTCCACCTGCAGCCTTGCACTGTCCACCTGCAGCCTTGCACTGTCCACCTTCAGCCTTCCACTGTCCACCTGCAGCCTCCCACTGTCCATCTGCACCCTTCCCCAAATTTGCAGCATGTTTTCATTTTAAATTTAGCACTGCCGCCTTCGTCACCGAGATCTTCGGCTACTCTCACCACCGACATAGACCGAGCCGAGCCAAGCCGAGTGTACTCATGTACTCGGCTACTCGGCTCCACTCACAGTAACACCCACGTCCCGCCCCTTGGCCCGGGCCTATGATGAACACAACTCCGGTCCAATGGCGGGACGTAAAGGCTAGGAGGCGGGACTGGGCATGACTGCGAGCGAAGCCGTGTATACAGTACACTCGGCTCGGCTCGGTAAATGATGGCGGCACGCCACAGAGCGCAGATCAGCGGGGGTCGGTGTATAACATGCACCCATGATTTTCCCCTGATTTTAAGGGGAAAAAAATGTGTGTTATATGCCGAATTAATATGGTAATTCATAAGGACCAAACTGATTTTATGCCAAAACTCCAGGCAGTTATATTATAATAATATAATATAATATATAATATTATAATATGATAATATTAGGCGAGCACTCTTACTTATCCATGCTGCTAAAACTAGATGAATCCCAGCTTGCCTGGTATCCTTAGATATAAGGAAAGCATTTGACTCTGTCACTTGGCCATATATGGAATATATCCTTCAAAAATTGGGTTTTGGTAACCATTTCTTGACCTGGGACTTCTATTTATATAATAATCCTAGAACATATATTAAATACGCTGGCTATAAGTCAATAATGTTCAATATCAGAAGAGGCACTAGACAAGGTTGTCCCCTTTCCCCATTACCTTTTCCCCTATTAATTGAACCTCTGGCACAACTAATTAGAACTAATCCTGATATTAAAGGTATCAAATTAGGTGGTCACCATCTAAAATTATGCCTCTTTGTGGATGATATCCTCATATTTTTATCACAGCCCCATATATCTACCCCTAACTTACCCAATACACTATAAAACTTCACCCAAATCTCAGGACTATATGTTAACCCAACAAAATCAAATGCATTAAATATTTCCTTATCACAATCAGAACTTCAACAAGCACAAACTTCCTTACCTTTTAACTGGGTTTCAAAACAACTCCCATAGTTAGGAATACAACTCACAATCTCCCTTAAGGATCTTTTTGCGGCTAATTATCTACCTCTTCTGAAACAAATTACTGGCCTCATGAAGCAATGGGCTTCTCTTCCATTGTCATGGTTGGGAAGGATTAAAGCGGAGGTCCACCCTAAAGTGGACCTTCCGCTCATCGGAACCCTCCCCCCCTCCGGCGCCACAATTGGCACCTTTCAGGGGGGAGGGGGGTGCAGGTACCTGTACAGTACAGGTATCTGCACCCACTTCCGGGATAGCTCTCTGCAGAAAGGGGCGTAGATTACGCCCCTTTCCGAAAGTCCCCCGCTGCCTGCTGGGAAACACACAGTTCCCAGAGGCAGCGGGTCCATCCTTATTGCGCAGCGTGACTCACGCATGCGCAGTAGGGAACCGGGAAATGAAGCCGAAAGGCTCCACTTCCTGATTCCCATACCCAAGATGGCGGCGGCAGCACCTGAGAGACGATCGAGAGATCTGCTTCGGGTGCCGACATCGCGGGCGCGCTGGACAGGTAAGTGTCACCATTTTAAAAGTCAGCAGCTGCAGTATTTGTAGCTGCTGGCTTTAAAAAAAAAACGCGGAGTCCCGGCGGACTCCCGCTTTAATGCTATAAAGATGTCAATTTTGCCGAAAATTTTATACTTATTCAGGGTACTTCCTATACCACTACCATCTTATTTTCTAATGCCGCATACACACGACCGGACTTTTCAACGGACTAGGTCCGACGGTCTTCCCGACGGACTTTCGGCAGAGATCCGACGGACTCTCTGAATGAAACAGACTTGGCCACACACGACCAGACTAAGTCCATTCGAAAGTCTGTTCATTTTGAACATGATGATAAATGGGACTAACCAAGGAAGTTCAATAGCCAGTAGCCAATAGCACACAGATGAACGGTTTTCCCAATTTTTAGTCCGTCGGACTTGAGTCCAGCTGATAGATTTGAAACATGTTTTATTTCTAGGTCCGTCTGACTTTTGTGAAAAAAAAAGTCCGGTGGAGCCTACACACGACCGAATTGTCCGACGGATTCCGGTCCGCCAGACCTAGTCTGCCGGAAAGTCTGATCGTGTGTATGCGGCATAAGACTTACTCAACTTAGAGTTATGTCCTTTATTTGGGGTACCACCAAACCTCATATACCTAAATCCACATTATACCTCAATAAATTGAGAGGAGGTTTGGGATTACCCAACTTTTCCTCTTATTTCAACGCTGCACAGATTGCACTTCTTCCCAAATATCATGCTATGGTTGAAACACCCCTATGGGTAGCTATCGAATCGGTAGATCGTGACCCTATGTCGGTGGAAAATATGTTATGGCTTCGCCCTGCTGATAGAGTACATCTTTCTAATCCTATAACAAAACATACCTTGGTAATTTGGGATAAATGTAAGTGTTTGCATAATCTCCAATCACCACATAATCGCCTGCTTTCATTCTTTAATAATCTAGCCTTTTATCCTGCTTGGAAATTTCCAAGATCATTCTCTGTATGATCTACTACGAGCCTGACTCGCTTATACAATCTATGCTCTCCAACCACTATGCATAACTTTCCTGTACTATGTGAAACCTTTGGGTTACCTAGAATGGAAATATTTTGTTATTTACAAATTAAACATTTCTACAAACCATTTCTTAGTACAGGCTCAACTCTCAACCAAATGACTCAATTTGAGTGGATTTGTATAAGAGACCCACACATTAGAGGACTTATCTCATTATTATATCATCAACTCAATGAGATCTCCAGCAAATTTCTACCCACATACACTATTAAATGGGCGCAGGATATGAACCAAGAGTTAGATAATAAAGATTAGTCTAATGTATGGTTAGTCACTAAAACCTCCTCTCCAAACTGTTTTGCTGTCGAAACAAATTACAAGGTTCTAGCACGTTGGTACCTAGTACCAGCTAGAATAGCTAAATTGGTCTCCGCATATTCACATAATTGTATTAGAGGGTGTGACACGGCAGGTACACATTTCCTCATATGGTGGCAATGTCCAGTTGTCAAAGAATTCTGGAAGAACATATTTCTTATGGCTTCTAAAGCTCTGGAAATTGCAATTCCTCCAGACCCTGCTATAGTACTTCTAAATCTTAAACCCACTACACTCACCCACACCCAATTTCAATTGTTTATTCAACTTAGTACTGCAGCTAAACAAATGATTGCCAAGGCATGGGAGTCTCAAACTCTAATTGTAGCCAAAGCTAAAAACAGAATGAACAGAGCACTCATATACGCAAAGATGACAGCTATTGAAGAGAATAAGATCAATACATTTTGCAAGATCTGGCAACCATGGGTTAAACACTACTTCCCCACCGACTTTGACCAATCTTTGTTGCTACCACACTAGGTTATATAGTATATTTACCAATTAAATGTGTATATCTGCCATGAGCCAGGACATCACCCCGGACAATGCCTTCCTTCTATCTTTCCCTTTTCCCCCTCTTTGTTATTTTCTTTTATAAATACATTATATAAAATAGGAATACTTACTCTTTATCCTTCTTTTTTACACTGCTTACCTTACAACTAGACAATTTTATTCAGTCTATTTGATTATCATCATTACTCTTACGTCTTTTATTTACAGTATATATAAAGTAAACACAGTTGTAAGATGGTTCTATACTTACCACTATAATGTAAAACATTTTGAATGTATGCTGTGTATCCATGCTTTATATTATTTTATTTTCCTTTGTGAAAACTCAATAAATATATTTAACAAGAAATAAGGGCCAGTGTGTCAACATGTGTTAGCTCACATCATGGGGGATTAATGAATGTGTTTTTTCGGGGGTACAACCCTTTCCTCTCATCTACTTTAGTTGCGAGAAAGGGGTTGCACCCACAAAACGCATACATTGATATCCCATGATGGCAGATAGCACATGTTGACACACTGGGGTTTATTTACGAAGGGCAAATCCGCTTTGCACTGCAAGTGCACTTGAAAGTGCACTTAGAAGTGCAGTCACTCTAAATCTAAGTGGTAGATCTGAAATGAGGGGAAGTTCTGCTGATTTTATCATCCCATCATGTGCAAGCTAAAAATTCTATTTTTTTTATTTTCCTTGCATGTCCCCCTCGGATCTACAGCGGCTTTACTTCCAAGTGCACTTGCAGTGCAAAGTGGATTTTCCTTTAGTAAATAACCCCCACTGTGTGTGTTTTGTGCCTTTATCAAAATAGATGTAGGGAAAAGACACACATTTTAGACATGCTGATCATGGGATCATGATGGAAATACTGATTTTGTGTCCCAATTTGTGTGCATCTTCAAAATTTGGCTTTTACAGCAGTGAAATGACCCCATCTGATGAAGGCAAAATCAACACAGTTTTTACATGCTAATGTCTCATATGGCCTTCACTTTATCAAAGTTGAACTTTGTAAGTTCCTAAGTTGGGGGTGTGGATGTTATGTTTTTAAACATGCCTGTTTAGCCATAAAAAAGGCTATGGAGGTTATTTACTAAAGGAAAATCCACTTTGCACTGAAAGTGCACTTGGAAGTAAAGTTGCTGTAGATCCGAGGGGGAGAAGCAAGGAAAATAAAAAACAGCATTTTAGCTTGCACATGATTGGATGAAAAAATCAGCAGAGCTTCCACTCATTTCAGATCTACCCCTTTTGGAAATAACCCCCTATATCTACTGTCAAACATACATGTTATACACCAAATATGTTGGTTTGTTTAAAAACCCTTTTATAACACACATGTGAATGTGCTTGGAGTAAAATGTTTTATACTCAACAATGTGTGGCTTCTTCTTAAAATGCTCAATACCATTTTATTTAGTAAGTTGTTGTAGTTACAGGGACAATGGGGAATATTTACTAAAGGCAAATCCACTTTGCACTACAAGTGCACTTTCAGTGCAAAGTGGATTTCCCCTTAGTAAATAACCCCCACTGCGCTGTTAAATTCTCCAAAATCAGGCCATTTTAGGGACTACAAGCAATTAATTCATGGAGTTTAAAAGGATGATTATTTTTATCATTAATGCATTACATACATTAACAACAAAAACATTGTGTGTATGTGTGTAGCAGACCCATAGCTCAACAGAACATAATAGTTGAAGAAGAGATTGTCACATCATGTATCAAATAAGTTATGTTTGCACTAGAAGAAAATTACCAAAAATAAAAGGCCATTGGAGAAGCTAGGAGACAGATAAGAAACATAAGCAGTAAATCAAATGAAATACGAGTTTAGTTTTTCACCAAAAAGTATTAAAAAAAGATTACTGATTATCTGGCACACCAATTGCCCCCCCTACTCATGAAATATTCTAGATATCTTTGCCGTACTTCACAGGCACTTTGGGGGGGGGGGGGGGGCAAGCCAGGACGGCCAGCTTCAAGAGTCATAGGCCAGATAGTTGGCTGCATTTCTTCTCATAAAATTGTGCAAAATGCAGCAGCAGAGAATAATATGGTTAAGTTTGTATTCTGCCATATTTGATGTTTTGATTTGATGTTAGGAATAGCCGGTAGTTAAAAATCCTCTGGTCCGGGGTGAGGGTCCTCATTGGGAATGGCTGCATCAGATGGTCCCCCAGCGCAAATGCCTCATCTGCCACAAACAAAAATGGGAGGCCTGCCACATTGTCTGCTGGAGGTGGCAAGCCCAAGCTGCCAGTCTGGAGACGCCTGTAGAATTCCGTCTGGGCGATGAATAGGGATAAGCTTGATGTTCGGGTCAAACATGAGTTCGACTCAAACATCGGGTGCTTGCCTGTTCGCCGAATATCGAACAATATGGGTCGTTTATGGGAAATTTGCAGAATCTGAATGTGCAGAATGCCCCATAATGCACTGCAAGGTTGCAGTGCATTGCTATATGATGATTGGCCAAAGCATGCACCTGACCTGTATGCTTTGGCCAAACCCACCCAAAGGCAGGGTTCCTTTGGCAAATCATGGCTCAGGGGGACTAAGTCCACGCCCCACACTTTATAAGGCTGCCTGCACAGCGGCCTTGTGTAGTGTTTTTGCTGTGGATGGAGACTTAGCTTGATTTAGATTGAGCAGGCAGGTTATTCAGTTAGTGGCAGTGTATTTAATATATATAAATACATACACACATACACAGTATAGTATATATATATATATATATATATATACTCTGCAGCATCCAGTCAGTGTAACCTAGAGGTCTACATTCTAAAGTACATTCCATACACACTCTGCAGCATCCAGTGTAGCGTATATATCTACAGTGCATTCTGTGGGGTACTGTTTCTACTACTTTTCTGGTGGTGTACACAGCACACGATACAGTGCAACCATAGTGCAGTTGCTCCTACTTTTCTGGTGGTGTACACAGCACACAAAACAGTGCATCCGTAGTGCAGTTGCTACTACTTTTCTGGTGGAGTACACAGCACACAAAACATTGCAACCAAAGTGCAGTTGCTACTACTTTTCTGTTGGTGTACACAGCACACAACACAGTGCAGTGTGGCATTGCCAAAAAAAATATACATCATGTCCGGAAGGCCACCAAGAGTGGCAGATGCTCACAGGCCACTAAAAGAGGGCAAGCAGGCTATGTGTCTACAGACAACAGTGCTGGTCATGGACATGGTGCATCCTCTGCAGGTGGCTGTGGGGCACGCTTGTCCTTTTTTCCTGCTGCTGGCCATGTTATTGAGCCAAAACATGCAGAAGAGTTGGTGGAGTGGATAACAAAGCTGTCCTCATCCTCTGTCATCCAGGCTCAGAGTAGTTTGCCTTCCAATGCAGCTGCCAAAGCACTCCACCAGCTCCTTGTCCACAGTCACTCCTTCCGTAGCCCCACAATTATGCATGGAGGAGCCCCTGAACTATTTAACCACAGTGTCGGGTACATGCTGATGGAGGATGTGCAGCGATTAGAAGGCTCTGATGTTGGTTCCCAGGTTGAGGAAGGGAGTAACGTGAGCCTAGAGAGAGGGGGTGCTCAAGAAGGACTAGAAACTAGAAGTCATGTTCCCCCAGCCACAGCATACTGCCAAGTTTGCTCCAGTGACGAGGAGGGAGGGGATGATGAGGTCACTGACTCTACTTGGGTGCCTGATAGAAGAGAGGAGGAGGCACAACTCCAATGAGGCAGGATGTCCTCTAGGCCGAAGCGTAAGGGCAGCCACCCTACTGCTTCACACCACAGAGCTCTGCAGGTGCAAGACACTGCTATTGACTCCCCGCTGATATTGAAAAGTTCCTTGGTGTGAGCCTTTTTTTGACACGTTTGCAGCAGATCACACCATTGCTGTTTGCAACCTATGTCTGAAGCAGATAAAGCATGGCCAGAACAGCAGCTGCTTGGGCACCACATGCTTGACCAGACATATGATGACCTCTAATGCAGTCCATTGGAAACAGCACTTGAAAGACCGACATCAAAGAAAAAGGCGGACATCTCCTTGCTCCTCATATGGGATCTCCAATACCACGATACCTCCAGTCCTCTCAAAAACCTGCACTGAGAGGAATGAAGGTATAGCAATAGGTGTCTCAAGTACTTGCAGCCAATCTGCTATCAGTACACCTCCATCTGATTTTAGCAGGCAAATGTCCCTACCCCAGTTGCTAAACCAGTAAAATAAATTCAGTCCCAGCCATCCACATGCACAGCATCTGAATGCTAGCTCTGCCAAACTGCTAACACTGCAATTGCTGCCTTTTCATCTGGTAGATTCTGTCCCCTTCCATAAATTTGTGGAATGTACTGTACCTCAGTGGCAGTTTCCAAAACGCCATTTCTTTTTATGGAAGGCCATTCTGGCTATCTACCAGCATGTGGAAAGCAATGTTTTGGCCTTGTTGGACAGGGCGGTCAGCAGTAAGGTGCATATTACCGCTGACTCATGGTCCAGCAGGCATGGGCAGGGACGTTGCCTTTTTGAACTGAATAGTATAGTTCAGTATTGTTGAAGCTTGTTCCGCCACCATGTCTCCAAAATGCTAGTGCCAATTCTGCCACAGCTCTCTCCTCCACTCCCTCCTCTTCTTTCTCTATGACCACTTCTTCCAATTTCTACTCTAAACCAGCAGTGCTCCATAAGCACTCAAGGGCCTATGCAAGCACTCAGGCAAAAAAAGGCCATGCAGTGCTTTAGTTGGTCTGCTTAGGGGACAGGGGCCACACTGGGGCAGAGATTCTGTCAATTTTGCAGGAGCAGGTTCAGAGGTGATTGATGCTACGCTAGCTTCAGCCAGGAATGGTTGTAGGCGACAATGGCACCAACCATCTCTCCGCCCTCCGACAGGGACACTTGACCCATATTCCATGTTTGGCACATGTCTTGAATTTGGTGGTGCAGCAGTTCTTGAGTAGGTACCCACCCACTCAATCTCCTAAAGCAGGCCAGAAAAGTCTATGGTCATTTCCGCTGGTCATACAATGCCAGTGCTCAACTGGCTGACATTCAAAGGGAATGCCACTTGCCCACCAACCACCTCATTTGTGACAGGTTGAACCCAACGTTGGCAATGCTGCAGCAGCTGCACTTGCAGCAGTGGACCATCAATGAGTACCTATGTGAGTATGGCACCAGGACAGGGTCAGGGGAGCTTGGATTTTTTTGCCACGCCAGTGGCTACTGATCAAGGATTCATGCACTGTCCTATCACCAATTCAGGAGTAGTGATGGACAAACTTCCGACGGGATGTTTCGCGAATGCAAACTGTTAACGCGGCCAAAAGTTCGCGAACCACAAGGTTCGCAGGGCGAACTCCATTGACTTTAATGGCAGGCGAACCTTAAAAACCTCCAGGTCATATTTTCAGCCACAAAATACTAGCTGTGCACACATTATTAAGTATTAAGTGAATCTGGGATTGACAACGACAAGCACTCTTTTTTTATCTGTGAAATTTTGACAATTCAGGAGCGCATGAAGGCCATGGAGGAGAGGCAAGGTCAGGGCAGGCTATGAAGGGGCTGCAGGAGATGATCATTGCCACAGCCAGGGAAGCACAGTCCTGTGCCAGTGTCCCAGTGTGCCAACCTGTGCTTGAGCCCCTCCCTCTGCCCGGCCCTTACCCCCACCTATGCAGGGCTCCACTGTGGTGGTCCGGAGGTGCCAGTCCAGTGCTGATCCTCAGCCATGGTGCTGGCACTGGGGCATCTGTTGAAGTCCTATGGGACGAAACGCATAGGGCGTGGTAGTCCTGTTCCCTGTATTGCCTTTTTTATTATGTGATCACGTTTTTATTCAATCTTTTTATTTTGTATTTGCTGATTTTATACCAATAAACAGCTACCTTTATATTTTCATCTACACTATGGGAAGCTGTTTTTCTTTTTTGTCTCAAATGTGATCCCCTACATGAGTTTGGCCTTGTTTGTTACCCCGTTTTTTTGGGTTGGAGTTGGTTCTTCTCGTCCATTCCATTGGGACCTTTGAGGAATTGGAATTTCGTGGATGATACAGACTACTCCTTCTTTGACCAGAGGACCCACAGCAATTCCAGTGGCGGATAGACCTGCGGGGATTCATCTATCCATATATGCATGCATGACCTTGTGTACATACACAGGTCCGGTGGTTTCGGTAAGAGTACCCATCTTCTTTTTACCTACCTAGATGTCACTGATGTGAGATGTCTCCAAGACCACTTTCTAGTTTTTGCACCGTGTGAAACACCACATTCTGTGTCCTATGTGGATCTCAAGGACTATTGTACTCACTTAATATTTGGACTTTATTAGTCTTTCCTTCTTCTTTTCAAAGTTTTTGTTACACATATTCTCACAGCATTTTTCCTACACATACATTATATTGCAAAAACTATACACACCTCAAATATCGCCACCTATGTGTGTCAACACGGCGCCAGCCCCCACCCTCCCCCAGCTGCCACTTGTATATATATCACTCAATCAATCAGAAGGAAAATATAACCTCACACCTTCACTGTGTCAAATTACTATCACCTTGTGGGGCTAAATATGTAAGGTCGGTCCCCCTGTAAACACTTCCAAAAGTATCTAATGACAGTGTACAGAAGGGACTTTCCAACCTTTGTTCAATTTATCTCAAACAAAATATATATATATATATATATGCGAAAAAGAAAAAAACAAGCATATAAATCAAAAATCAAATGACCTTAAATCACTCAATAAGTGTATGTGCAAAAGTAAATACTATTAAATAGCACATTAAAATGTGTCCATATCCCTTAAAGAACACAGTATATTCAAAAAATATACGAAAAAAATAATATGCAAATGTTTATACCACAACTTCACATGTGTTTTTAGCATAAAAAGAAAAAAGCAATTATTTGTATATAAAAAAACAATTATTTATAAAAAAGCAGAGAAAACAAGTCCTCAAATAGAAGTGTCCCAAAGAAGAGCAGTAAGTAGTGATGAATAAAAAATCAGCACACCCTTCTCCTGTGTGCTTTCTTATGAGTGTCCCCAAACGATGAAAATCCTTCACCACACCAACAGTGACCCCCTATAGATGGAGCACTCACCAGATGGATTGCCTAGCACTCTCGCACCAGGCTCAACAAGCGTTTCAAATTACTTAATTGAGGATCACAGATGTCCGGCACACAGTATTCAGAGAGTATTAATTCCTCTTTGCAGATTCCAATAGAAATATTTCCCCAAGTTCCTCAAAAAGAAAAACAGAGGCTTCCCATGGTGTAATACTATAAAACAACTTTAATAGCACACTTAAAAGCCACTGGGTAATGCACTCACATGTAAAAAAACTTGTAACAAGCACTTCAAAGTCACTGCAATACTTCACATCAGCAAAACTTCAATCTAAGGCATTGGTGGTTACAGTGGATACTGGTTACAGTAGCAGTGTCAGTGATATCTCTCACCCCTCCTCCTGCTGTATGGTACCCTACAGCCAGACTCTCAGTGACACTCTCCCTCCAGTCCTGTTCCTCGTGTTAGAGGCACACACACTTCCGCCTTGTTTGCAGAGTAGGTTCAATCAATAGTTGCCAGATAGCCACGCCCCCGACATGTTTCGTCATAGGACTTATACATTATATTGTTTAGGCACTTGGACTACATGCTTTGGTGAATTCATCCATAAATATGACCACAAAAGAGGTAGGTATAGTGTGTATGGGTTTGGCAAATTCAGCAGATAGAGGATTGGTATCGGGGGACTTAGCGGTTGGGGGGGGGGCGGAGGGTTCGAGCTGCGTTTGGGCCCCCAAAAAAAGCCTCTTGCACTCTGCCTGAATTTAAGGACAATAAAATTTGGACACATTTTAGGGGGTGTTAAGCGTAAGCACTACAATGGAGCAGACAAAATACAATGTTAAAGCGGGATTCCACCCTAAAGTGGAACCTCCGCTGATCGGATCCCTCCCCCCCTCCGGTGTCACAATTGACACCTTTCAGGGGGGAGGGGGGTGGAGATACCTGTCAAAGACAGGTATTTTCACCCACTTCCAGGCATAGACTCCCGTGGGAGTCTACGCCATTTCCTGCCCTGCCGCGCTGTCTGCTGGGACACACACGGGTCCCAGTGACAGCGCAGAGATTTCCTATTGCGCGGCGCGGCTCGCGCATGCGCAGTAGGGAACCGGGAAGTGAAGCCGATTCACTTCACTTCCTGATTCCCTCACCTAGAATGGTGGCGACAGCAGCCGAGAGCCGAGCGATCGATCGGCCTCGGCTGCCGGCATCGCTGGAACCCGGGACAGGTGAGTGTCCATTTATTAAAAGTCAGCAGCTGTAGTATTTATAGCTGCTGGCTTTTAATATTTTTTTTTTGGTGGAATCCCTCTTTAAGTGACTAGGCTAGTTGTTTATGGGCCCAGGATAGCATGCTGGGGAGATTAGTGAAGGCACATATGCATGAAGGACAGAAAAGGAGCATTAAAAGCTTACAGCATGCATGAGGAAAAAGGGGACATTCACAGCATATTACAATCATGGTACAGGCAGTCCCTGGGTTACGAACACAATAGGGACTATAGATTTGTTCATAAGTCGACGTTGTTTGTAAGTCACAACACTGCATTTGTAAGTGTAACTTCCAGTTGGAACACTGCGTTCGTAAGTGTAACTGCTGCCTGTGCATGGATGTGGGATGTTCCGGGCACTTGTTATGTTATCTAGGGCGTATTATGGCAGTGTGGGATGTGTTCAGAAGTGCCCTGGGTTATGAACACAATATGGACTATAGGTTTGTTCATAAGTCGAAGTTGTTTGTAAGTCACAACACTGCATTTGTAAGTGTAACTTCCAGTTGGAAAACTGCGTTCGTAAGTGTAACTGCTGCCTGTGCATGGATGTGTGATGTTCCAGGCACTTGTTATGTTATCTGGGGCATAGCAAGGCAGTGTAGGATGTGTTCGGAAGTGCTCGAAAGGTATCCAGGACCCACGTGGAGCACAAGTGGCCGGCATTTGAGGCCGTACGTAAGTAGCAGACGTTCATAACTCGGGTGTTCGTGACTTGGGGACTGCCTGTAATTAGGGAATGATGAAATAAATCCAATACATTAGCAAACATTAAATACATAGAATGTGATGCTAAATGATAAAACTTACCTTAATATAGTCCTTCCGCAGGACCTGAATAATGGCAGAACAGGTCTTTGGAATAATGATTCCCAGAGGCTGGGGGGAAATCCCAGTCATAAACATAATATCCTGGGGACTTCTCCCCGTCGCCAAGTACCACAAGGTGGCAACGAGATTGTGCTCGGGAGTGATGGCTTGCCGCATGCAGGTGTCTTGCTTGGTAATATAAGGGGTAAGCAAAGCCAACAGACAGTGAAAAACAGGGTCCGTCATCCGGAGATAAATCCTGAAATCATCAGGGATTTCCTGGAGCTCCCACAACAAAGGCATGTGAGAGAATTGGTCATGATTAAGTAACCAATTCTTGGTCCATGAATTCCTCCTCCCCCTGTTCATGGACTGGACTTGGGTCAAAGCAAGAACTCCAACACCAAGCCCAACAACGGCAAAAGGTCTCCGTCGAGAACGCTACCACAACATGGCTAGAAAATCAGAAAGGACCTGAGAAGAACGAGCTGAAAATCTGAAATGGGCAGACAGGAACATACTGAAAAACAGAACCGAACTATAAATAGAACACACTGAAAGACAGGAACGAACTGACAACATGCACTGAAGAACAGATACGAACCCACAAGCACAAACTAACAAGCAAGAGACCGACAGTGCCACCAATGGGAGAACATTTTCCTGACAACAACACAACATCCTGACAGGAGGATAGCAGGGTCAACCAAGGATCGACTTGGGCGCGTAATCACTGACCACAAGCTGTAGCATCGTAATTAGCCAGTGTGCAGGTCCTGACGACCAACACTAATTATCGATAAACGACAACATTTGTATATACTTTATGGCACTGAGAGCACTGCGATGTGGAAAGAAATACTGCTAGGTTAAAGGAGAATCCGCCTATAGAAATATAACATCTATCATGTGACACATCACCCATCCAGTGGTTTCTCTCTATATAGGCCTACCACAGTATACGGACCATTTTTCGTTTTCCAAGGCTCTGATGAAGAGGAAACCCCTCGAAACACATCAATTTTTACAATTTTATGAAATGAGAATATTGTAATTTATTTATTCATGAACACGTAGTATTTTTTTTTTTGTATATACCAATTTCTTTAGAATAAACTTCTTTATTTTTATTCATGCGTTAGGTCACGCGCCTTTTTTCTTCTTTCATACACAGCATGATGTCATAAGCCTAGGCCAATGACCAGACAAGAAGCAGGAAGTGGGCTGTATAAGGGATTTACTGGCAGAAAAAAAAATGTTTTACTATCCAAAGAAACAACAACAAGGGCAGAAGATTTAATAGATGGAAAGTTATAAAAATGACTGAAGTCACTTATTCTTTCCTGGTGACGCCCCTCCTAATCTGCTACAGAAGTGAGGCTTGACATCCCTGCAGTATTCCCAAATTTTGGAAATGACTATTATATACTGTGCCAGTGGCGGTGCATCTATAAGGGCACACGGGCACTGCCCCCTCTCTCCTGCCACCCCGTTCTATCACCAATAGATAGATTTATGCATTGCATGAATCTATCTATGACCGCCACTGCCACCCCCTATTCAGGCGCCTGGCTCATTCTCGGGGCCCAGGGCGCCTGAATTACAGTGGCGTGGAGGTTGTTTTTGAAGCACCTGATTAGAGCCATAGGCTGTGATAGGCCTCAAAAAGGTAAACAGGGAACGCTATGCTTGGCGCTCGCAGTTCCCCCAGCTGTGTTAGAAAAGCGAATGAACATTCGCTTTTCTAACACTGAACCGCCTCTCTGCCAATCAGGTGCTCGGGTTTGTTACCCATCACCTGACTGGCTGAAACGACAGGCGCTGTGATTGGACGCCTATCAGATGTCCAATCATAGGAGAGGATGGGAGGAGAGGACGGCAGAAGAAGACATTGAGGACGTCACCTGCCGCCATGACCCACTGCCCCACTGTGACAGGGTAAGTGCCGGGCAGACGGCGGGTGGGGGAGGCACAGTGGCAGCATTTGATGGGCACAGTGGGTGCATTTGATGGCACAGTGGCAGCATTTGATGGCACAGTGGCAGTGTTTGATGGGCACAGTGGCTGCATTTAATGGGCACAGTGGCGGCGTTTGATGGGCACAGTGGCTGCGTTTGATGGCACAGTGGCAGTGTTTGATGGGCACAGTGGCTGCATTTGATGGGCACAGTGGCGGCGTTTGATGGGCACAGTGGCTGCGTTTGATGGCACAGTGGCTGCGTTTGATGGTATAGTGGCTGCGTTTGATGTCACAGTGGCTGCGTTTGATGGTACAGTGGCTGCGTTTGATGGGCACAGTGGCTGAGTTTGATGGCACAGTGGCTGCGTTTGACGGGCACAGTGGCTGCGTTTGACGGGTACAGTGGCTGCGTTTGACGGGCACAGTGGCAGCATTTGAAGGGCACAGTGGCTGCATTTGATGGCACAGTGGCTGCGTTTGACAGGCACAGTGGCTGCGTTTGACAGGCGTTTGATGGGCACAGTGGCTGAGTTTGATGGCCCAGTGGCTGCGTTTGACGGGCACAGTGGCTGCGTTTGACAGGCACAGTGGCTGCGTTTGATGGCACAGTGGCTGCGTTTGATGGGTACAGTGGCTGCGTTTGATGGGTACAGTGGCTGCGTTTGATGGGCACAGTGGCTGCGTTTGATGGTACAGTGGCTGCATTTGATGGGCACAGTGGCGGCGTTTGATGGGCACAGTGGCTGCGTTTGATGGCACAGTGGCAGCATTTGAAGGGCACAGTGGCTGCATTTGATGGCACAGTGGCTGCGTTTGACAGGCACAGTGGCTGCGTTTGAAAGGCACAGTGGCTGCATTTGATGGTATAGTGGCTGCGTTTGATGGGCACAGTGGCTGAGTTTGATGGGCACAGTGGCTGAGTTTGATGGGCACAGTGGCTGAGTTTGACGGGTACAGTGGCTGAGTTTGACGGGTACAGTGGCTGCGTTTGATGGCACAGTCGCTGCGTTTGATGGTACAGTGCCTGTGTTTGATGGAAAACAAACGTAGCCACCCTCTAATGGGAAATGGGACCATAGCAGCAAAAAATGGAATTTGAGGATTTGGAGGAGAGTAATAGAAGGGACTTTTTTGAGTTAAGAACACATATTTGGCTATAATTTTTTTTTAAATCAGAGTTTAGTGTCACTTTAACTTTCTTGATATAAGGAGCCCCTGACATCATGTACTCCATATTCAGTAAATAAAATGCTACAGAAAATGCTCAGGGACTCTGGACATGTAACAGGAGATAGTCAGAGACTTAACACATACTATAGGAGTTATTTTAAACTGGAGAAATTCTTCAGAAGACAGTCATAGACTAGAGACCCATTACATGAGACTATTAGAGATCACTGCTATTACTGTCCATTTACTAATCAGTGATTCCACATTTGTGCTTAAAGTGGAAAAAAGTCCCCCCCCCCCCCTCCTATCTATCTTGCCTAACCTGTATAAAGAATATGTGTTTTTGTATACAGGTTATGCAGGAAAGGTAGGATGGGGGGGTTATGCAGACATTTTTTAAGAAAAGTTAGAATTTCTTTCCATTTTAATGACACCCTTAACAATAATCCCATCTAATATTTATTTTAACAAGACCAATTACAATAGACCTGAAAATAAAAAAATACATAAAAAAAAAAAAAACAAGGATGGATGACACAGAAAAAAATAAGACAGTGTGAAAGAAACTTTATTGTCTTTAGTAAGCACCTAGGTAAGGAAACAAATATATAAAGAAAATTTCCCCAATGAGGACACAGACAGACAGCAGTGGTTCCAACCCTTCTACACTTCATACAAAACTAGATGACTTTAGCTAATTTTTAAGTGGTCTATTCATAGATGATTTCCCACAAGAATCACGCAAACTTTATCCAAGATTCACATAATTGGATGTCCTCCTCTAGCTAGATAGGAGAACAGACGTATAATCATGATGGATGTGAAATTTGATGATGAACTTTAGGATTTCTTCTGTCGTGGTCCTCTGAGGTTTATCAGCAGACACGCTTCTTCTAAGCTACGGGGTCACCGTAGACCTCCACCTCGCACAGGCTCAGGTATTCACTGCGCCCCGGGATCACCACGCTGACGTATTGACCCTCCATTCCATTACAGCAGAAAATTGTCGTAGGATCAGAAACTTGGGTGACCATACCGCACCTGTGGAGAACAAACAAGGATCAACGGAATGATACAGAAAATACACTTGTTTAATTGTAGGAGGTTTACTAAAGGTGCCCAAAGTGTTCATTAACCACTTAAGCCCCGGACCATGTTGCTGGCCAAAGACCAGAGCACTTTTTGTGATTCGGCGCTTAGTCATTTTAACTGACAATTGCTCATTCATACGACGTGGCTCCCAAACAAAATTGACGTCCTTTTTTTCCCACAAATAGAGCTTTATTTTGGTGGTATTTGATCACCTCTGCATTTTTTATTTTTTGCGCTATAAACAAAAAAACAGCGAGAATTTTGAATAAAACGAATTATTTTTTACATTTTGCTATAATAATAATATTTTTTTCCCTCAGTTTAGACCGATATGTATTCTTCTACATATTTTTGGGGAAAAAAATCACTCGCAGTGAAGGGGTTAACCACTAGGTGGCAGTGTAGGGGTTAAGTGTGTTCTGGGGCGTGTTTCTAACTGTGGGGGGTGTGTGGCTATGTGTGACACGACACTGATCTCTGCTCCGATAACAGGGAGCTATGATCAGTGTGTCAGGGCTGGCTTAGCCTTTCCTTCTCTGGGCTGGCCGCTCAGCTGTCGGATAATTGCCAGCTCTCATCTCTCTCCACAGTTACCTAGCTGTTCCTGATGATGCTCGTCTGACCTGCCTACTTAAAGCTGTCCAGCTCCCTTCGCCTTGGTCACATCACAAGAAACCATCTCCTGCGTACCTGGTTAAAGACGGGCTTGCTGACATCCTTTCTGGCTCCTTATCCTGCTTGCTGTTCCTTCACTTGGATCCCTGACTCTGGCCTGGCTGACTACCCGATCTGGTTATTGAACTCTGGCCTGGCTGACTTTTCGATCCGGTTACTGGACTCTGGCTATGCTTTGACTATGCTTACTCTATTTACCTTATTATTTCTATTTAATAAACAAGTGTGATTTAATTGTACCTCTGTCTCGGTCTGATTCATGGTTTCTGACACAGTGGCACTGTCGCTAGGCAGAATGGGGAGATGATTGTTTACATTAGCATCTCCCCGTTCTTCCTCCCTGTGAGACGATTGCGGGTATCCCCACGGCGATCATGTCTGCGGGACCCGTGATCCGACTCACGGAGGTTACAGCCGGCTCGCGCGTGTGCCACCGGCAGTGCGCACGCGATGGCACAGCTGCAAATTTAAAGGGACGCACAGGTATGCCCATTTGCCTGTCCATGCCATTCTGCTGACGTACATCATGTGCGCCAGACGGGAAGTGGCTAACCACTTGCTTACGGGGCACCTAAACCCCCCTCCTGCCCAGACACATTTTCAGCTTTGAGTGCTGTCACTCTTTAAATGACAATTGCACGGTCATACAACACTGTACCCAAATTACATTTTTATCATGTTTTTCCCACAAATAGAGCTTTCTTTTAGTGGTATTTGATCACCTCTGTGTTTTTTATTATTTGTTAAAAAAATTATAAATATTTGTGGCAATACACATGGATCTCACATTGGGTCACCACCTGTGAAAGGCTTTGGGGTTATAATGCCTAAATCAGTAAGTTTAATATCAATGTTCCTATATAGATATCGGCTTGTGTCGGGGGTAATTCCCCTCACAGTCATCAGGGGGGAGGCTCCCCCCGGTTTGTTTGAGCTATCCTGGGGCTAAGACGTTTGGGTAAGATTCTGAAAATGTTGATATGTATTGTAAACATGTCTTCTCCAATTTTTGTTGTTGTTACTGAAGGTCACTTCATACAGTTTTTATTGATTTAATTGTGGTTTATGTATATATCCTTAGATGTATGTATTTCCTGAAGAAGCTGAGAAGCGAAACTAGTCGAAATACCTCACCTTCCCCATGAGCTATTGATTTGTTGTATTGTGAATTGTTTTTTTATTCAAATAAATTGAGACAAAATCCTTTTACACAATTTCTTTTCTCAATGTGTTTATATGTTTAATGCGCTGATGTGTTTAATGTGCTGATTTAATGTTCTAATGTTTTAATAGTCCCCTGCTCGCATTCTTTCTTGATATTTCTGGTTGGAGACCAGAATTTTCAAATACCTATTCCATGTGCACAGCGAATGTCATCATTCAACATCACTGTTGCGGCTTGGAGATTTATTTTGGGAGGGAATCTCTTTATTTGTTTCTAGGATATACACTCACCGCCCACTTTATTAGGTACACCTGTTCAATTGCTTGGTAACACAAATTGCTAATCAGCCAATCACACGACAGCAAACTGAGCATCAGAATGGGGAGGAAAGGAGGTTTAAGTGACTTTGAGTTGTTGGTGCCAGGCGTGCTGGTCTGAGTATTTTAAAAACTGCTGATCTACTGGGATTATCACGCTCAACCATCTCTCGGGTTTACAGAGAATGGTCCGAAAAAGAGAAAATATCCAGTGAGCGGCATTTGTGTGGAGGAAAATGCCTTGTTTATGTCCGAGGAGAATGGGCAGACTGGTTCCAGATGATTGAAAGGAAACAGTAACTCAAATAACCACTTGTTACAACCAAGGTCAACAGAATACCATCTCAAAACATCAAACCTTGAAGCAGATGGTCTACAGCTAAGAACAGGAAACTGAGGCCGCGTACACACGGGCGGATTGTCCGTCCAACTTTTGAATGAACGGACTTGACCACACACGATGAACAGACAGTCCGCTGAAAGCTTGCGCGATGACGTATACAGCACGTACGACGGGACTAGAAAAACGACGTCCAATACACTGCAATGCAACCTTCGGCCGTGTAAATCCTTTCTGAGCATGCGCCATACTTTTTTTTAATTTATATAATCTTTATTTATTTTCATAATAATTTTTCCATTCACAAACTTTATACAGTTAAACACTCCATTTTCCACATTCCCCCCCCCCCCCCCTTCACGTACATAACAGGAAGAAGCAGTGGGCCACTCATACACAAACTGTGACCGTGTTACTCTCTATACCTCTAACTTCTTATCACCTATACCACATATTCTCTCTCTCCTTCCTCCCTCCAGTCGCCATTCTCTCCAAATCTTTATACTGTGTAGCCCAACTTATCTAACCATGGTTTCCACATTTTATTAAATTCCCTAAAATTCCCTCTCCTTACATATACTACTTTTTCCTTCCAGATCGTCTCTGTTATTAGTTGTCTCCACTCCGCTACCGATGGGGGGTTTTTTGCCCGCCACCTTTGCGCTATTAGCTTCCTTGCCTGGAACATACATCTCATTACTGCTTTATTTATACAAGCCGGCCCTCTTATTCCCTCATTCAGGCCCAATAAGCACATTCTGGGGTTCCCATCAACCGATACTCCAAATGTTTCATTCAAATCAGCAATAACTTCTGACCAGTAACGGAACAGTTTAGGGCACCTCCAGAACATGTACATCATATTCCATTCTCAGTGTATTAAATGTTTTTATTATATTTCCTTCATACAACTGGGCCAGTCTGTCAATCCCCCTACTTTCCCAATCTTTGTGCCTCTCTATCATTCCCATTTCCTGTAGGTTCAGGTTATTCCATAATGGGGTTTCTTTGGTCATCCCTTCCAGACCCTTTATCGCTTTTACTGCCTTCCATACTTTTAGAGCAAGTTTTATTGTGGGGGTTCTATAGGGGAATGAGTTTGCCTCCAAGGCCTCTACTATGGTTTTATGAGTTGTCCCAGTAATCATTAACTTCCTATTTATATCTCCACTAAGCTCATTGCTCGTCCCCAGATGTTGCAGTTGTGCGGCTAAGAAGTAGCTTCTTGGGTGAGGTACTGCCATTCCTCCTTTCCTTGTCGGTAATTGCAGAATTTGTAGGCCTATTCTTGAGGTACCTCCGCTCCATATGAGTTCTCTAAATAGTGTTTCTATTTTTTTAAACCACTTTATATCTATCCATAATGGCAAATTATGCAACAGATACAATAACTGTGGCATCCATAGCATTTTAATAAGATTGCATCTCCCTGCAACCGACAAAGGGAGTTTCTTCCAGATTTCTATTTTATTTTCAAATTTAACTAATAAGGGGGCGATATTATCACTTGTATACCTTTTTACATCACTTTGTATGTATATTCCTAAATATTTTATTTTCTCCACCACTTCTAACTGCGGGATTGTCAATATAGTTTGACTCTTCAGTGTGTCTACAGGCATCAGAGATGATTTTTCCCAGTTTATTGTTAATCCCGAGAAGCTGCTAAAATCCCCGAGGACTTTCATCCCCTGCCTGGTTGACTTCTCAACGTCCCCCAGATAGAGGAGAATATCATCGGCGTATAGCGCGATCTTTTCTTCCCTCGCTTTTCTTTTAAAGCCTTCCATATCAGCATTAGATCTTATTGCAATGGCTAATGGTTCCATTGCAAGGGCGAAGATCAGGGGTGACAAAGGGCACCCCTGTCTTGTACCTCTTTCTAATAATATCTTATCTGAATATTCGTTATTTACCCTAATTCTAGCACTGGGGCCATTGTACAAAATTTTTATCCATTCAATGAATGAGGAGCCAAAGCCAAATTCTCTCAGAACTCGCCAGATGTATCTCCATTCAAGACTATCAAAGGCTTTGACTACATCCAAAGCCATAATTGCCCTTTTCCCTATGTTTTCCGTTGGTATCTGTAGGTTAAGGTATAGTCTTCTAATATTCATGCTAGTTGATCTACCGGGAATGAATCCTGTTTGATCAGGGTGTATTAATCTGGAAATAATTTTATTCAGTCTGGCCGCCAGTACCTTAGCTAGTATTTTTGCGTCCGTGCACAGAAGTGAGATAGGTCGGTAAGATTTAGTTTCCAACGGATCCTTCCCCTCCTTGTGCAGAACGATTATCGTTGTCTCCGTCATCGAGGTAGGCAATCTCCCTTCCTCCTTTACCCTATTTAATACTCTGAGAAACTCTGGAAGCAGTACTTTCCCATAGTATTTATAGGTTTCCAATGGAAGACCGTCTGGTCCTGGTGACTTCTGGTTAGCCATTGCTGTCACTGCAGATTGAATTTCTTCTAATGTTAATGGGGCTTCCATTGTCTCTCTCTCCTCCTCGGTGAGGGAAGGGACTTTAATATTTCCAAAAAACGTGTCCATCTCCTCGTCTCCACTCATCCCCTGCGATCTGTACAATTTTGCATAGTATGATCTAAAAGTATCTATAATCACTGAATTCTGAGTTGAGATTTCTCCCTTCTCTGTCCTGATCGCGGGGACGGTGGATGGCGTGGAGTTGGTCTTCACTAGGTGTGCCAGCATCTTCCCGACACTTTCCCCCTCCCCGAACGCCACTTGTTTCTGGAATAGTCTTTTGTTCTCAGCTTTCCTAATAATCATTGCTTTATACTTCTGCTGTGTATCTAACCATACCTTTCGTTTCTCTGGGGAGGGATTTACTATATATTCTCTTTCTGCTCCTACTAACTCCCTTTTAACGGTATTCTCCCATTCTCTAGATATTTTCTTAATTTTCGCTACCTGTTGAATAAGGATACCCCTGAGGTAGGCCTTTAATGCGTCCCATATCACTCCACTTGCAGCGGTATCCTTATTGAGCTCTATGAACTCTTCTAGCTGGGATAGTACTTTGTTTGCATCTCCGATAATCTCAAGCCACACTGGGTTCAGTTTCCATACTTTCGAGGGACTCCTCCCCTCTAAGTTAATCGATACCGTCACCAATGAGTGATCCGACACCCCCCTGGGTTGGTATACTATTTCCCTTACCACTTGGTTAGCTTCTTCGTTCCCCATCACTAAATCTATTCTTGAGAGTGAGGAGTAGGAGCTTGAAAAACACGAATATTGTAGGAGGTCCGGATTCCGAACTCTCCACAAATCAGATAGTCCCCCTTCTTGCATAAACCTGGATAACCGGCTCTCACCCTCTCTCTGCAAATTTGTCCCTGATGGGAACCTATCCTGATTTTTATTTATAACCTCGTTAAAATCTCCCACTGCTACTACTGGGATCCCAGATTTACCTACTATAAATTCCATTAGATTATATAAAACATCCAGTTTAAACGGGGGTGGAATATAAATATTTGCAATGACATACTCCCGATTTTCAATTACACAATGCAAAAATACATATCTCCCTTCTTTATCGATGCTGGTCTGCCGACAGTTAAACGCTACTTCTTTTCTTATCAACACAGCCACACCTCTTGAATAAGAGGTGTGGACTGAGTGAAACTGAGTGGGAAATTTCCTGCTGTAGTTCTCCAACTTGGAGTCCTCAGTTAGATGCGTTTCCTGTAAGCAGACCAACCCGATATCACATTTTTCGAGGGCATCAAACACCGCTGCTTTTTTAACTGATGTACCCATCCCTCTAACGTTCCAGGAGCCAATATTCATAACTCTATCCTGCATACCTTTCCAGAAAACAGTAAATAAAAACAGGAAAAAGGGATTGTCTCAATATTATAATTGATCTCATAGGGATATTCTCTATACCCCTCTCTGAAAAAAAGTTGCGAGATGTGAGGGAACAAAAGGAGAGAGAAAAACCTACTCAAACTAGAATTCCTAGTATCCCTGTGTGTCCTTTTGAATATTGTAATACCATTCTGTCCCAAACTTCCCCTTTGTGAAAGAGAAAAGATAAACTTTTCATATATTCCCAACGTTATTTTTAATTTATCCTCTATTACTGTGCAATCTTCGCCCTTTTCCTGTCCAATATTTCCCCTTTTATTCCTTGTTCCTACTCCCCACCCCTCCCCATACCCTTCTGGGTTACCCCTAGGGGCTTTTCCTGTGACCATTACAACCTCACCCATACCTTCAAACTCCCTTCTCTTCCCCACCCATTCAGATACTACCTCATCCCCCCTCCCCCCCTCCCTAACCCAACTTCCCTTAAACCCAACCTGTGCCTCATTTTTTACCCTTCCTAAGTTCATTCAATTATTCCTTTATACTGTGAGTGTCCCACCTCCCACCATTGCATGTGTATATACATTGTGCCCGTGATTCAGGTGCATTGTACCCACTATATCTCCCAGTCCGAACCCCCCCCCCCCCCCCAACAACATAGGTCAGGGGTAAGGGGGGAGAGAGAGCAGGAGGGAGCAAGGAGAGTAAAGGGAGGGAGAAACGAAAAAAACGGACTAAACAAAAAAGAGAAAAAAAAAAGAGAGAAGAAAAAAAAACACAGAGAAGAGGAGGAAGGGGGGGAAGAGGCTTTCCTTCCTCCCCCCTAACCCTTCACCTCCTCATCAACCGATCCCCCTTTTCCTCCACCCAAGCTGACACACCAGCAGGAGAATCAAAAAATAAAGTCTCTCCCAAGGCTGCAACTCGTAACCGGGCTGGGTACAGCAGAGCATATGTAACATCTAATTTCTGAAGTCTGCGCTTGGTTTCAGCGAACTCTGCTCTGCCCTTCTGTAAGTCCGGAGAAAAATCAGAACAAAATGAAACTTTGGCCCCTTTATAAGTGATACTACCCATTTCTCTGGCCTTTCGGAGCACAGCCGCTTTAACTTTGTAATTCAAAAATTTCAGTAAAATGGATCTAGGTTGGCCCCCTCGGTTCAGGGTTCTAGCCGGGACTCTATGCGCCCTTTCGATTGCGAACTGTTGGGAAAAAGTCTCTCTTCCAAAGGTTTCAACAAGCCAATTTTCCAGAAATATAATTGGATCAGGGCCTTCACATTTTTCCGGAAGTCCTACCAGCCTCACATTGTCCCTCCGGAGCCTGTTCTCCATTTCATCCAATTTCCCTGCGAATTTCCCCATCTGTATTTTTAGGTCTTTGACCTCTTGATTCAATGGGTATACCTCATCTTCGATCTGAGATATTCTCCCCTCTGCTGCTGTTATCCTATCAGCCGTGTTTTGAAGTTCTTGCCGCATCAAAGCTAGCTCCTCCTTAATGCCTCTTGTTTGTTCACATAGCTCTACTAGAGATTGTTTACACACATTAACCGCCCCCAACACCTCCTTTAATGTGGGTTCTCCTTCTCCATTAATCAAATGGTCCTGCATAGACACTGTTTCGGATCTCCCTACAGTACCCGCCGTTTGTTTAACTGCGTTCTTTCCTCCTACCAGTCCTGATTGCCCTTGGCTCTTTCTATCTGTTGAGGTTTTTACTTGTGCTCCCTTAGTTGGCGTATGTTCAGAAGTATGCTCATACTTTTCTAGTTTTGCTGCTGCTGTTGCCCCCGTTGCCATGGCCTGGGAGCTCTTTTCCTTGTCTTTATCCTTAGCTGACCTTAAAGATTGCGTTCCAACATTCTCTTGACCTGCCAGCTCTTCCCCTCTCCTCCTTGCTGCCATAATTGATTCAGTATATAACCAAAAAACAAAAAAAAGAGGGATACCTCTCTTCTCCTCCAGGGAAAGAGGGAGGGAGGGGAGGGGGTACTCACGACGCAGCCTCCGCAATACCGTGGGGGTCCACTTTAGTTATATGGCCTCCAAAAGCTCCGACAATTTCCACTGTCCAGCTAGGATCCCCCTCTCTTAATAACAAGAGCAACAAGAGCAATAAAAACAGGTGCGGCAGTTTTTTTTTTTTTTTCCCAAGCTTGGTCAGATCTTACACATTTGTTGGCAGGTTAATACGTGAAAGTTCACACAATATAAGTTCCACTCCTCCACACTTTCTATTTTCCCTTTGGAGCACTATAGGCAGCTGGCAGACATATTATACTAAGTGAAGAGGAATGTCTCTCAAATACTTTCCGCATACTGATATATAACCTCTGATACATACAGGAGATACCAGACAATATTGCAGATGGCCACCAGAGGTCTCCCTTCGCTGCTTATTCCACTGCTTAGCTGCTTAGCTTAGGATTCTTTACCTGGTATGCCGAGACTGGCTTCGCTGTGTTTGTCAAGCTGTCGCCTCGTCTCCCGAACACTCACCAGGATTTCGCAAGACCACGCAGGCAGTCCCCCCTGCAGCGCCTCCACAGCCCCAGATCGACCAGCAGCTCCTCCGCTCCAGTACACAAGGAGAATCCCCACGGGCAAAACACCAGGTATTTAGGGCATGTGAGAACAGCCTATGGGAGCGAGTTGACTAGCGAAGTGTGTGCTTGCATCCGTCCTCCTCTCTCCTCTCCTCTTGTGGGCATCGCGGCTTAAAGCGCTGTTAACTGGGCACAGGCATCAGCTGTCAGCGTTGCGGTGAGAGCACACACCTCTCTCACCTCTCTCACTCCTCGCACGCCGCCGCCGCCATCACCATCCGGTCACGCCCCGCATGCGCCATACTTAGTCCGTCCAACTTGCCTACACACGAGCGGACTGTCCGCTGAAACCAAGTTTGGACGGACAAAACCAAGTTTGGACGGACAAAATGACGGAAATTCCGTAAGACTTTGTTCGTCAGACTGTCCGCTCAAAAAGTCAGCTGAAGCCCACACACGAGCGGATTGTCTGCTGAAACACGGTTCAGCGGACTAATTCGAACAGACAATCCGCCCGTGTGTACGCGGCCTGAGGCTACAATTCACACAGGATCATCAAACTTGGACAATAGAAGATTGGAAAATGTTGCCTGGTCTGGTTTTCAGCTGCCACATTCAGGTGGTGGGGTCAGAATTTGGCACATGGATCCATCCTGCCTTGTATCACCAGTTCAGGCTGGTGGTGGTGGTGTAATGGTTTGGAGGATATTTTCTTGGCACACTTTGGGCCCCTTAGTACCGATTGAGCATTGTTTAAATGCCAAGGCCTACCTGAATATTGTTGCTGACCATGTCCTTCCCTTTATGACTACAGTGTCCCCATCTTCTGAGGTCACTGTACTCCAATTGCCTCCACAGTCACCACATCTCAATCCTGAATCTATGCCAACAAGAATTAAGGCAGTTCTGAAGGAAAAAGGGGGTCCAACCCGGTACTAGCATGGTGTACCTAATAAAGTGGCTGGTGGGTGTATATATAGTGCTAGGCCCTACCACAGTGTAAGCCCCCGTACACACGGTCGGACATTCTGCCAACCAAATCCGTCGGATTTTGTCCGTCGGATTTTGTCCGTCCGATTGTGTCCGAAACTGTTGCATACACACGGTCAGACAAAGTTGTCGAAAAATCCGATCTTTCAGAACGTGATGACGTAATTTCGTTACGATGGGACTACGTTCAGGCTAGTAGCCAATAGCTTTGATGTAGGAATTTGATCTGAGCATGTGTGGCACTTTGTCCGATCGGAATTCTCTACACATGATCGGAGTATGTCCTATCGGACCAGTTTGTCGGAAAATATTTCCAACAAGTTGGAAAATTTGGTCCGACGGATATTCCGACGGAAACAGTCCGATGCATAACACACACAGTCGGATTATCCGACAACACGGTCCGATAGGACACATTCCGACGGATTCTCCGACCGTGTGTACAAGGGCTTAGAAGTAAATGGCACACAGGGTTCTCTTTGATGCAAATTGTGGGGGCCCCAGAATATCTGTTCTGAGCAGAGAAAATTGTGTTTCCAGTCTTCTTCGGTTTTTATAACTCTTATGCCACGTACACACGATCGCACATTCCGACAACAAATTCCATTGGATTTTTTCCGACGGATGTTGGCTCAAACTTGTCTTGCAAACACACGCTCACACAGAGTCGATCGGAAATTCCAAACGTCAAGAACGCGGTGACGTACAACACGTACGGAGAGCCGAAAAAAATTAAATTCAATGGCCAGTGCTGCTCTTCTGCTTGATTCCGAGCATGCGTGGCACTTTGTGTGACGGAATTGTCTACACACGATCGGAATTTACGCAAACGGATTTTGTTGTCAGAAAATTTTAGATCCAGCTCTCGAATTTTGTGTGTTGGAAATTTCAATGGAAACTGTCCGATGGAGCCTACACACGGCCGGAATTTCCGACTACAAGCTCCGATCGCAAATTTGCCATCGGAAAGTCCGATTGTGTGTACGGGGCATTAGATTGGGTTCTGGAGTTCAGAGCCTTCAAAGAGCTGAGGAAAGGAAAAAGCCTCTAACCCTGGGTTGAGGTATTAATGAAGGCCAGCAGACTGTGTCTGGGACTGACATTGATTTAGGGTTCCACCGGGAGACAAAATGGTCCCTGTCCAGCATCAAGGGAGTTGGATAGAGAAGCAGGGAGCTGCAAGAGAAAGAGCCGAGAGGTGCAGGGCTGCACATAAGCACAGTGGTGCTAAAAGGTGATGTGAGGGACCAGAGTTAAAACCTATGCTTGAGGCCTGAGAAGTAGTTCTGTAATGGGAAGCCAGGAGGCTTGATATACATTTTATTTGTGTTTAATATGATGGTTTCCTAAGCCCTTGTACACACGGACGGAGAATCCGTCGGAATGTGTCCTATCGGACAGTTTTGTCGGATAATCCGACTGTGTGTGGTCTCCATTGGACTGTTTCCGTCGGAATATCCATCGGACCAAATTTTCCAACTTGCTGGAAATATTTTCTGACAAACTGGTCTGATCGGACATACTCCAATCATGTGTAGAGAATTTTGATCGGACAAAGTGCCACGCATGCTCAGATCAAATTCCTACACCAAAGCTATTGGCTACTAGCCTGAATGTAGTCCCGTCGTAACGAAATAACGTCATCACGTTCTGAACGATTGGAATTTTGACAACTTCGTCCGACCGTGTGTATGCAACAGTTTCGGACAAGATCCGTCGGACAAAATCCGACGGACAGAATCCGTCGGATTTGGTTGTCGGAATCACCGACCGTGTGTACAAGGGCTTAGAATGTTTACTTTCTCTTTAACCACTTAACAACCGCCCATTGCCGATTAACGGCATCAGGGCGGTTGTTTAACTCTAAGAGGCCGTTAATTAACGGCCTCCCAGAATTCTGCTCTCGCGCGCCCCCTGGGGCGCGCACACGAGAGCATCCGTGACCGCTGGGTCCAGTGGACCCGGCGCATCACGAATCACGGTAAACGGCCGCTCATCGCGGCCGTTTACCACGTGATCGCTCCGTCAAATGACGGAGTGATCACTTGTAAACAAGCCGGCGTCATGTTATGACGCCGGTTCCTCCCTCCCCCTCTCTGTACCGATCGGTACAGCGGAGGGGGAAGAGATCGGTGTCAGCAGCGATGTGGGCTGCATCTGCAGTGCCCACATCGCTGCTCACCGAAAATTAACCCCTCAAATCCCTGCAAATACTCTGCATTACTCTGCAATTCCCTGCAAATACTCTGCATTACTCTGCAATTCCCTGCAAATACTCTGCATTACTCTGCAATTCCCTGCAAATACTCTGCATTACTCTGCAATTCCCTGCAAATACTCTGCATTACTCTGCAATTCCCTGCAAATACTCTGCAATTCCCTGCAAATACTCTGCAATGCCCTGCAACACTCTGCATTGCCCTGCAACACTCTGCATTGCCCTGCAACACTCCGCAATGCCCTGCAACACTCCGCAATGCCCTGCAACACTCCGCAATGCCCTGCAACACTCCGCAATGCCCTGCAACACTCCGCAATGCCCTGCAACACTCCGCAATGCCCTGCAACACTCCGCAATGCCCTGCAACACTCTGCAACACTCCGCAATGCCCTGCAACACTCCACAACGCTCTGCAATACCCTGCAACACTCTGCAACACCCGCCAATACCCTGCAACACTCTGCAATGCTCTGCAACCCCCGCCGATACCCTGCAACACTCTGCAATGCTCTGCAACCCCCGCCGATACCCTGCAACACTCTGCAATGCTCTGCAACCCCCGCCGATACCCTGCAACACTCTGCAATGCTCTGCAACACCCGCCAATACCCTGCAACACTCTGCAATGCTCTGCAACACCCGCCAATACCCTGCAATGCTCTGCAACGCAGTACTCTGCAACACCATGCTCTGAGATACCCAGCCATAGTCGGTGATACCCTGCAATACCCAGCCATAGACATCTCCCGCCGCCCTCCGCCCTCCGGTGCTTCTACCGAATCGCTAATACGATCAAAGCCAGAATATTTTTTTTTTTTTCAGGCTTCCCAGCTTAGAGGTGAGATGTGGGGTCTTATTGACCCCACATCTCACTGTAAAGAGGACCTGTCATGCCATATTCCTATTACAAGGGATGTTTACATTCCTTGTAATAGGAATAAAAGTGATCAAAAAAATTATTTTTGGGGAAAAAAATGTCAAACTAAAATAAATAAAGTAAAATGAACAATAAAAAAAAATGTTTTTTTTAAAGCGCCCCTGTCCCCATGTGCTCGCATGCAGAAGCGAACGCATGCGTAAGTCCCGCCCACATATGAAAACGGTGTTCAAACCACACATGTGAGGTATCGCTGCGAACGTTAGAGCGAGAGAAATAATTCTAGCCCTAGACCTCCTCTGTAACTCAAAACATATAACCAGTAAAAAAAATGTAAATCGTCGCCTATGGGGATTTTTAAGTAGCGACGTTTGCCGCCATTCCACGAGCGCGTGCAATTTTGAAGAGTGACATATTAGGTATCTATTTACTCAGCGTAACTTCATCTTTCACATTATGCAAAAATTGGGCTAACTTTACTGTGTTTTTTTTTTTTTTTAAGCACAAAACAGTTTTTTTTCCAAAAAAAAGCATTCGAAAAATTACTGCGCAAATACCGTGCGAGATAAAAAGTTGCAAAGACCACCATTGTATTCTCCAGGGTGTTTGCTAAAAAAACATATATAATGTTTTGGAGTTCTATGTAATTTTCTAGCAAATAAATGATGATTTTTACATGTAGGAGAGAAATGTCAGAATTGTCCTGGGTGCTCCAGAACGCCTGATGGCGCTCCCTGCATGTTGGGCCTCTGTATGTGGCCACGCTGTGTAAAAGTCTCACACATGTGGTATCACCATACTCGGGAGTAATAGCAGAATGTGTTTTGGGGTGTAATTTGTGGTATGCATATGCTGTGTGTGAGAAATAACCTGATAATATGACAATTTTGTGAAAAAAAAAAAAAAAGTAAAAAGAATCTTGATTTTGCAAAGAATTGTGGGAAAAAATGACAACTTCAAAAAACTCATCATGCCTCTTACTAAATACCTTGGAATGTCTTCTTTCCAAAAAGGGGTCATTTGGGGGGTATTTGTACTTTTCTGGCATGTTAGGGTCTCAAGAATTGAAATAGGCCGTCAGTACTTCAGGTGTGATCAATTTTCAGATATTGGCACCATAGCTTGTGGACTCTATAACTTTCACAAAGACCAAATAATATCCACCAATTTGTACTTATTTTTACCAAAGATATGTAGTAGTATAAATTTTGGCCAAAATTTATGAAGAAAAAATTTCTAATCTGCTAAATTTTCTAACAGAAACAAAGAAAAATTCGTTTTTTTACAGAATTTTCGGTATTTTTTCTTTTATAGCACAAAAAAAAAAAAACCCAGCGGTGATTAAATACCACCAAAAGAAAGCTCTATTTGTGTGAAAAAAAGGACAAAAATTTCATATAGGTCCAGTGTTGCATGACTGAGTAATTGTCATTCAAAATGCGAGAGCACCGAAAGCTGAAAATTGGTCTGGTTATTAAGGGTGTTTAAGTGCCCAGTGGTCAAGTGGTTAAATATATTCATAGGTCAAATTCAGTCATGCAGTAATGTCTCTTATTTTGGGTTCAGGGTGCTGCATAGGACCTTTGTCATTGGGCTTTTATTTGCATCAGATGTGTTTTTTATTATAATACAAGTATATGAGAAGGCAAAACTCTCTTGAGTTCAATGCAGACAAAAAAAAGGTCACCTGTCAATGAATTCTGAATGATCTCTGAAGCCTCTCAAACTGATGCCATCGACACAAGCCCAAAGCCCATTGACACAGGTAACCGTACAGTGTCCTGTCCCCGTGGTACTCACTCCGGGTTGTTATTGTCTGGAGAATTTCCAATTCGGACCTCAGCGCACATCAACCGTTCCATAGCGCCATCTGATCGTCCAGTGACTACAACGACATTCACTTTGTATTTCTGTTTCAGGTCTACCTTCCACCAGGGCGATGGCTCCTTATATGTGTGGGCACAGGAGCCATGACCCCACCTGGTATCTGTCCCACCATCAATGACGTTGTAAGCTGGACCATTACCATAATGTGAACTCTCTGAGGCTTCCCCGCTTCTGGCGATATTTGTGGCTGAAGAAAGAAAAACAAAACACACTCAGTAATTATACATCGTGTACAAAGTATTTCGATTGTTCTAAAGGGGCCTTTACAAAAAAAAGAACTGTAGACTGCAATGGTGTTAATAATTTGACTGAGACAGTGGGATAGATTTACTATAGCTGGAGAGTTCAAAATCAGCTTCCGGGTAAATTTAGGGGGAAACTTATTTTAACCAAATAAAAAATATGGATCATGCAAATGTATTTTTATATTGTCGGTTTTTCCACCTTTTTCTGTAGGTACTTGAGACCCCTATGGTCTCCTTAGTCACAGAGAGGTGGCATCTGATTGCATGCTGGCATCCCATATAGCATTGGTGGACATCTTGGGCCAGGAAGAGTCTAATCAAGACCCTGGCACCTGGGTTTGGTGCGTATTTCATGTTGTGATTAGAGTAGGGACAGGTCACCCATCTGTCAGGGACAGTGATTCACATCAGGGAGAGGTTCCAGACAGGTAGGGGAAGTGCAGGAACATGCCATCCTTCCTGGAATTCTCCCCACTTGGATATGGATCAGCCAGGCCACATTCTGCCCCTCAAAACTGACGTTGTCAGCACACTGGAGACCTTACAATGCTACTCCTCGCAATTTCATCCTGTAAGTGTTGCCAGTTGCTATCACTTTTAGGTTGGCTCCGTTCCCTTGCAGGGTCCTTGGGGCCAACCTTACGAGCATGTTCCCACACAGAATTGCACCTAAACTTCACACACAGGCAGCGGAAACGGATTGCTGGTCATGCATACACTTGCATCATATGGTGCTAAGGGTAATGCGATATCTTGTGATTTTTTTTGATCATGGATACATGATTAATGCTTATAAATATGTTACTACCAGATATTACCATTTTAGAAATTGGCTCCATGGAAATGTGCATTTCTATGTATATGAGATTTTAGTGTACGTAAACATGTATCTATGTATCATTAAATATTTTACTATCCACCGTTCTATTCATTTTGTTACCATGAGCTTCATATAAAGTCCCAACCTTTTTTGCTGCTTCTATGCTGCTTTTCCTGCTGCATTTTTGCTCCTTTTTTGCTCCTTTTCCTCTTTAAAATACCTGAAGGAGTTCTTTTGATGACCTACCTGCTGCCATAAGAGTGTATTCAGACCCTCCTCCTCATCTAGTGCACCAAAGTCATTTTTATGTACTTTTTTACCTTTATATTTTTCTTACCTCCAGGTGGACGGCTGCAGCACCAAGCCAGACCCAACGACCCCAGGAAAAGCAAAGCCACCAAAGTCTTCATTCTGGAGGAGAAACCAAGACACAAAGAGTCTGTTACTATAGTATGTTACACGAGAAGGTGATTCTGCATCTCTTCCTCAGTATCATCTCTTCTTTCTCTGGTACTTCGAAATACCTTTTCTTAGTATTAAAATAAATTCTCTTTCGATCAGATCTGTAATTTCATATATAGTGCCATGAAAAAGTATTCACACCCCTTGACATTTTCCACATTTTGTCATGTTACAATCAAAAACGTAAATGTATTTTGTTGGGATTTTATGTGATAGACCAACGCAAAGTGGCACATAATTGTGAAGTGGAAGGAAAACTATAAATGGATTTCCAACTTTTTTTTTAACTAAATATGTGAAAAGTGTGGGGGTACATTTGTATTTAGCCCCCTTTACTCTGATACCCCTAACTAAAATCTAGTGCAACCAATTGCCTTCAGAATCTCATAATTAGTAAATAGAGTCCACCTGTGTGTAATATAATCTCAGTATAAATACAGCTGTTCTGTGAAGCCCTCTGAGGTTTATTAGAGAACCTTAGTGAACAAACAGCATCATGAAGGCCAAGGAACACACCAGACAGGTCAGGGGTAAAGTTGTGGAGAAGTATAAAGCAGGGTTGGGTTATAAAAAAATCTCCCAAGCATTGAACATCTCATGGAGCTCTGTTCAATCCATCATCCGAAAATGGAAAGAGTATGACACAACTGCAAAAATACCAAGACATGGCCGTCCACCTAAACTGAGAGGCCGGGCAAGGAGAGCATTCATCAGAGAAGCAGCCAAAAGGTCCATAGTAACTTTGGATGAGCTTCAGAGATCCACAGCTCAGGTAGGAGAATCTGTCCACAGGACAACTATTAGTCGTGCTCTCCACAAATCTGCCCTTTATGGAAGAGTGACAAGTAGAAAGACATTGTTGAAAGACAGCCATAAGAAGTCCTGTTTGCAGTTTGCAAGAAGTCATGTGGGGGCCACAGCAAACATGTGGAAGAAGGTGCTCTGGTCAGATGAGGCCAAAATTAAACTATTTGGCCTAAAATCAAAATGCTGGTGGAAAACTAACACTGCACATCACCCTGAACACACCATCCCCACCATGAAACATGGTGGTGGCAGCATCATGTTGTGGGGATGCTTTTCTTTAGCAGGGACAAGGAAGCTGGTCAAAGTTGATGGGAAGATGGATGGAGACAAATACAGGACAATCTTATGCTGCGTACACACGACCGGACTTTCTGGCAGACTAGGTCTGATGGAATCAGTCTGTCGGACAATCCGATCGTGTGTGGGCTAATCCGAAATAGAACATGTTTCAAATCTGTCCACAAGACTCAATTCCAATGGGAAAACCGTTCGTCTGTATGCTGGTCCGACGGACCAAATAAGACGCAAGGGAAGCTATTGGCTACTGGCTATTGAACTTCCTTTTTTAGTCCCGCCTTACGTCATCACATTCAAAACTAACGGAGTTTCGAACTGACTTAGTCCGTTTGTGTGTGGCCAAGTCTGTTCGTTCGGAAGGTCCGTCGGAACTCCGGCGAAAGGCGGTCGGGAAGACCGTCGGATCTAGTTTGTCGGAAAGTCCGGTCGTGTGTATGCGGCATCAGAAGAAAACCTGTTAGATTCTGCAAAAGACTTGAGACCGGGGTGGAGGTTCACCTTCCAGCAGGACAACGACCCGAAACATACAGTCAGAGCTACAATGGAATGGTTTAGATCAAAGCATATTCATGTGTTAGAATGGCCCAGTCAAAGTTCAGACCTAAATCCAATTGAGAATCTGTGGCAAGACTTGAAAATTGCTGTTCACAGACGCTCTCCATCCAATCTGACAGAGCTTGAGATATTTTGCAAAGAAGAATGGCCAAAAACGTCCCTCTCTAGATGTGCAAAGCTGGTAAAGACATCCCCAAAACGACTTGCAGCTATAATTGCAGTGAAAGGCAGTTCTACAAAGTATTGACTCGGGGGGCACCATACAAATGTACCCCCCCCCCACACACTTTTCACATATTTATTTGTAAAAAATGTTGAAAACCATTTATCATTTTCCATCCACTTCACAATTATGTGCCACTTTGTGTTGGTCTATCACAAAAAATTCCAATAAAAGACATTTAAGTTTTTGGTTGTAACATGACAAAATGTGAAAAATTCCAAGGGGTATCAATACTTTTTCAAGACATTGTATATGACACAACTGAAAGCAAAGCAAATACAAAAAAAAACATTAATTTTTTCTAAGTTTGTGATAAATTAGATGGAACTCAGAGGAGTCCAGCTAATCTTTGGGTCTACAGGTTCCTCCACCCCAGGTGTAACGGAAATCTGCATTACATCAGAGGGGGCGGGGTCAGGTGACGGGTGGCCCCGCCCTCCTCATATAAGAAATGTCAGGCGCCAGGATCCCCGCAGTGTCTCCTCCGGTGGAGACAGACGATGGATGGATTCGCTGTACTGGAGGGAGAGATCACCCGTCGCTGGAACAGATCAGCCATCGCTGGACCCTGAGAGATGATCGTCCGTCGCTGGATAGCAAGAGTGGATTACCACAGCTGGAATCTTTTTTACATTTTTTTTTAATAAAGTGTGTTTGTCTTTTTTAACATTTTTTACACTTTCTTTGTGAAATGGTAGGGGTACTTTTGTACCCCCTTACCATTTCAAACAGGGGGGGGCCGGGATCTGGGAGTCCCCTTGTTAACAGACCCCCAAAGCATCCTCCCAATGTTGAGGGCATGTGGCCTGGTATGGTTCAGGAGGGGGGGCGTTCTCTCTTCCCCCCTCTTTTCCTGTGGCCTGCCAGGTTGCGTGGTCAGATAAAGGGTCTGGTATGTAATTTTTTGGGGGACCCCCACGCCATTTATTTTTAAAATTTGGCGTGGAGTTCCCCTTAAAATCCATACCATGGATATTTAGGGGGAACCCCACGTCATTTTTTTTTTTTAATTGACGTGGGGTTCTGCTTAATATCCATACCAGACCTGAAGGGCCTGGTAATTGAATTTGGGGGAACCCCACGCTTTTTTTTTTAATCAATGACCTCTCTGTATTACGGGGAGCCGACAATTCATTATAGCCACGAGTGATTTTAAATTACTTTTTTCCGGGGGCGGAGCCGGCCGGCAGAGTGGATGGCTGCATAGACTCGCAGCTCCTGCAGTGAACTATCTCCGGAGCGGCAAAAAACGACGAGAGGCACCAGAATTTCACCCGAGCAGACCGAACACGGTGAGCTGACACTAGCGGACATGCCGAGGAAGAGGAAAGAACGGAGGGAACCCGGTAAGCTGACGGATTTCTTCGTCCGCTCCGGCCACGCAGATAGCCAAGATGGCGCTGGCCACAGCTCCAGTAATACGCGCCCGTCCTCCCCGCATGTTAGAGGGGGATGGAGAGGAGACAGTACTCCTGCGGAGGAGCGGAGACAGCGATTCCCTGACTCTCGTGCTTCATCCACTTCAAATAGCCCTGTTAAAACCAAGCAAAAGACAAATGACACGTCACCCTCGGGCTCTGACACAGATAGCAGGGGGGTAGTGTTAGATGACACCTTAGAGTTTCAAGACGCCATTGCGGCCTTCCCCACCAACAATGCCCCAGTAATGGACTCCACTATGAAGGAGATGCTGTTAACCCTACGTAGTGCGATCAACACGGATATGCTGCAACTGGTCAAACAATGTAAATCTGAAGTCAAAGCGGTCAGCAGCAGAGTGACCCACATTGAGAGTAAAATTGGTGAATTTACTGCAACCTTTAATGCAATGGTGGACGCGCATAATGACCACGATGATGACATTCAATGGCTGAAATCAAAGGTCGCGGACCTCGAGGATCGTTCCAGGAGGAACAATATTAAGATAAGAGGAATCCCTGAAATGGTCAAACCGCAAGAATTGATGACCTTTTTAGCCAAGGTAATGAAAGACGCACTACCGGACCTCCCGTTGGAGGAATTGATTATAGACAGGATTCATAGACTGCCGAAACCCAGACATATTCCTGAACAGCTTCCTAGAGACACAATAGCTCGAATCCACTATTACCATGTTAAAGAAAAATTCATGGCTGCGACCAGGAACGCAACCCAATTGCCTGAAATTCTGCAGGGGCTGTCTTTCTTTGCAGATCTATCGGCCCACACAATGCAACGCAGACGCAATCTGGTGACTATCACCAAACCATTAAGGAACCATAAAATTCCCTACCGCTGGAATTACCCAGCCAAATTAGTAGTGATGAGAGGCGACCGCGACTACACAATCTCTACCCTGGAAGATGGCATCAAGCTACTAGAAAAATGGAACATCATCCCACGACAAGAGGATACGCGTCAACCGGATGAAGAGGTTGGTGCACAAGGCCCCGACCATTACAACTGAGCTTTCCACAGGTTGGTGCCTATATCTCAACTCCATACACTCCGGAGAGCAGTTCCGGCGGAACAGACTAGTTAATCTTTCCCCTAAAATTAGCAGGTGTATACCTGTTCAGATTTCGAGAGGAATCGTACCTTTTTATCTCAAGCGCTAACGCGCATTTGTTTGTTTGTTTTCTTCTTTTTTTTTTTTTTTTTTTTTTTACCGTTTTTTCTCTTTACCTTCACAGTTCTCTGCTTCACATTTTTCAGTCCACTTGGACAGTTCATTAGCAGATACCCTGCAAGGCAATAACTCTACAATACTGAGTTACGGTATTTTAAACACTTTTGTGATTAATATTTACTTTGTGCTCCTCCCACGGACCACTGGTATATCTCATTGCACTAATTTCATTCATAGGTATCTGGGACATTAACTGGACATTTTTACCAACTGAGCCCTAATTTTGTACATTAAGGTCTACACCGCAATAATCTTTCGGCTTCTCTTTTAATGAACATGGCGTTCAAAATTACTTCAATGAATGTTAATGGTTTGAATACTCCTTTTAAAAGGCATATGGTGTGGAAGGAGGCCCAGTCCCAAAAATGTGATATATTATGCTTACAAGAAACACACTTTAAAGAACAGGGACATCCTCACCTATCTCACAATCAATTTCCGCACTGCTACTATGCGTGCGCGCAATCAAAAAAAAGGGGAGTCGCTATCCTACTTAAACAATCGTTAACGTTCAAGTACAAAGCCCACTATAGTGATAATGAAGGCAGATATATTATTCTGACATGTGAGATAGGTGATGTCGCCTACACCATAGTTAATGCTTACGCTCCTAATAACAATCAAATAGCTTTTCTAAACAAACTTTGGAAGAAGGTACAGCGAAATATGCATGGGCATGTTATATTGTGTGGTGACCTGAACGTTATCGCTGATCATCAGCTTGACATATCTCACTCTGGTGACAGGAAAACGTTTAGATCCTCCTTATCTGGTTTCACTTGCAAAAATAATTTATATGATATGATGTTTGGAGATGTCAACACTCAAACGAAAAGGATTTCTCTTTTTTTTCAAAAGTTCATCTGACGTATTCTAGAATTTATGTTTTCTTGGTGGATAAATTTCTTTTAAAGAAAATATCGGAGTCTAACATTGGTCGTATCTCTTGGTCCGATCACGCGCCGGTATCTGTGACAGTGGGCACTCAAAATTTTACTACTAGAGCCAACAGATGGCGCAACGACACCCTACTGTTCGCAGACCCGGCGCTTGCACTGGAGATTGGGAAATCGATCAAAGAGTTTTTTGGGTTTAATGACACACCTAATGTTGATCCTTTCACCTTGTGGCTTTCCCACAAGGCGTATGTGAGGGGGATTCTGTTAAAGCATAGAGCGGCCATATGGAGGAAAAGGAGGCAGCGAATGGAAGACATCCTGAGCGACATTACTCATTTGGAATCCCTAAATAAATTAGCACCTTCCCCGGACACTAGTTCTAAATTGTTCAAAGCGAGAGAAGATCTTAGGAACTTGTTGGTGTCACAACATGTTAGGACTTTACATAGACTTAAAGCTAACTTCTATATGCATGGTAACAAAGCAGGTAAATTACTAGCTAATCAATTAAAAGATAAAATTACTAGACAAAAAATTCCCTTCCTAATTCACCAGAAGACCGGATCCAAATACATTAACCCTAAGGGCATTGCAGACACTTTTAGAGATTATTACGAAAGTTTATATAACATAAGCAAAGATCCTGATACTCCCCAACCGTCATTGAACCTGATTAATTCATTTCTAAAAGATATCTTACTTCCCTCGGTCCAACCCGAAGACTTAGACATACTAAATTCTCCCTTTACTGAATTGGAGATCAAGGAAACAATAGCCAAACTCCCCAACGGTAAAACGCCAGGGCCAGACGGATATTCCTCGGAATATTATAAACAATATAAAGACATCCTAATACCTCACCTGCAGAAGGTCTTCCATAACGCTGCCTCTTCGGCCTCTTTCCCTGAAGAGATGTTACAAGCTACGATTATCACATTACCTAAACCAGGGAAGGTACCAAACAGTGCCCAAAATTTCAGACCCATCTCGCTGTTAAACACAGATGTTAAATTATACGCAAAAATTTTAGCGAATAGATTGGCGAAAGTCTTGGCACGTCTTATTAATCAGGACCAGGTGGGATTTGTAGAAAGTAGACAAGCCACGGACGCCACAAGACGTATAATTAACATTATACACTCTGTAAGCGAATCTAAGCAACCCTCTGTTCTCCTGTCCTTAGATGCCGAAAAGGCCTTTGACAGGATACATTGGGGCTATATGTCCACAGTGTTAGATAAATTCGGATTCAACGGGCAAATAAAATTAGCTATTAATGCTTTATACTCCAATCCGTCAGCCATTATATATACAGAAGGTATCTTCTCTGACCCATTCCACATATCTAACGGCACACGACAGGGGTGTCCCTTGTCGCCCCTAATATTCGCACTTATGATGGAACCGTTAGCGGAAAGAATTAGACAACATCCCCAAATAAAAGGTATACACGTAGGGAAAGAAGAACACACAATAACACTATTTGCAGACGATATTATTCTTTCATTGTCCAACCCGACTACATCACTTACAGCTGTACAGGACTTACTTAGACAATTCAATGCAATTTCTTACTACAAAATTAACGACTCGAAATCCAATATCATGGGACTGGTACTGCCTTCGGACATGGGAATATCATTAAAAAATGTATTGCCATTTTCGTGGGTAGATAAATCTCTTCAGTATTTAGGCATCTCACTCACAAATCAACTCTCCCAGCTTTACCAAACTAATTTTGAGCCACTGATTGCAGAATTCACACGGGACTTGCTAAAAATGAAACGTTATTACCTATCCTGGTCAGGGAGACTGGCCGCATATAAAATGATCATGCTCCCCAAATTACTATATTACTTCAGAGCGCTCCCTATTCAACTGCCAGCCTTTTTCTACTCTAAAATGCAAAATGTTTTAGCACAATTCTTATGGGATGGGAAAAAAACTAGATGTCATCATACTCTCCTTACGAAACATAGAGAAGCAGGAGGAATGGGGGTCCCACTTTTAAAGGATTACCATATGGCAGCTATTTTATCGCAAGCAGCAGCATGGTATGACACGTCACAACCAATTCACTGGTGTAAAGCAGAAAAATCCTATGTGCAGAAGGGGGAGACGCAAAACTTATTGTTTACCACAGCCTTATCCAGCCAACCATTATGCGGGAATCATCCCACGATTTACGCAACCCTTAAAGCATGGGCCTACTTTTTACAAGTCAAAAACCCTCACGTCAAACATGTTACATCGCAGATCCCTATTAACACTCTATTACTTACGCCGGACCTGCAGCTTCATAAATGGGAAACTGCAGGAATTCACTTTATAGCAGATCTTTATGATTCGCAAAAACTGAAATCATTTGCAAATTTACAGTCCGAATACTCACTATCGCCCTCAGAGTTCCTGACATTCGCTAGACTTTCACGTATTCTGAGAGCAACATCCACTCCCGTAATGGATATCCCGGAGGAGATCCATAAACTATGGACAGTGGGCTCTTCTGGGAAAAAAGGTATCTCTCGCTTTTATAATTTACTGAACAGCAAGAAATACCTAGATATTCCTAAACAATTCCAAAAATGGGAATCAGAATTGAAAATTACCATATCTCGGGAACAGTGGCTTCGCGCAATCAGGTACAACAATACTTATACTAGATGTTCTAACTATAAAGAAACAACACAAAAACTAATGCTTAGATGGTACAAAACTCCTTATATAATAGCAAAGTATGATAAAACACAGACTAATCTTTGCTGGAGGGGCTGTGGCCAAGTAAGTAATTTGTTGCACATGACTTGGTCTTGTATCTCGTTGAGGAGCTATTGGACAGTGATATCAAACTTAATAGCCGGTGTGACAGGCATATTGAACAAAGTAACTGCTGCACAAGCAATCCTAAATGTTGATCTTGACATATACCCCAGCAATTGCCGCTCATTGGTGCTACATATTCTCCAAGCTGCCCGACTAGTTATAGCCCATCACTGGAAGTCAACGTCCCCTCCACTGATCAGAGAGGTTTTACAATTAGTAAAGGACTCATGTGCATATGAAAAAACAATTGCATGGAAGGAAGGTAACCACACCAAAACCCTAGCCCAGTGGTCCTTATGGGATAAATTTAACAAAACAAATTAAGGCACATGCCTGTAAGTTGGAACTATTGCCTTAACTTATCTGCTTTTCTTTTGTTTATAAGTTACCAATACTTAAGATATTATTGTTACTGCATTGCTCACAGAGGTTTGCCAAATCTTGCTGATCTAAGTGACAAAAAGCAAAGCTGACGCACTAACATTTTCTATATGTTTACTCTGTATTTCTACAATGCAAAACTTCATATGATCCCTGTGTTTACACTATGTATGATTATATAATAACTATTCTTTCTATTCTATTTTCTATATTGTTTCTATTGCAATATTTGTATCCATGTTTGAAACTTAATAAAAAAAAAATAAAAAAAAATAATTACTTTTTTCCTGCAGAAATGACACTTTGTGCAGGGACAGTTCTAAGCACAGGAAACATGCGCCCCTTTACAGGCATACTATAGACACCCCCCAGGTACAAAATTTAAAGGAATATTACACTTTTATTGTTTCACTTTAAGCGTCATTAAAATCACTGCTCCCAAAAAAACAGCCGTTTTTAAAACTTTTTTTTGCATTGATACATGTCCCCTGGAGCAGGACCCGGGTCCCCAAACACTTTTTAGGACAGTAACTTGCATATTAGCCTTTAAAATTCGCACTTTAGATTTCTCTCATAGACTTGTACAGGGTGTTCTGCGGCTTTTCGAATTTGCCGCCAATACCCAAAATTGTTCACTGTTCGCCATCATATGACTGGTGTGGTGGTGGTCAGGGACACTGATTGGTGGCAGTATGTAAAAAAAGAAAAAAAAAGAAATTATTTTTTATTAATTTTTTTTAACCAGTTCCGGACCAGCCACCGCAGTTACACTGCAGCAGGTTGGCCCAGCTGGGTGAAGCGGTCATAGCTATATGTGGCATGTGCAGCCACCTAGGGAGCAATGATTGGATTCACTTCGGAACCGATCAGTCTCCAGGCCCTGGCCTGGACCTGGTGATCGGTCCTGGCAAATTAAATCCGTCCCCAGCATATGTAAGTATAAACACAGCAGAAGAAGTGATGTCATCTCTACTCGTGGAACTCTTTTCCGTTCCAGAGAGAGGAAAGGCAACATCTCACAGTAGGTGCACCAACACTACACTGACACCAGTTCACATAGGTACACTTGTCACCCCCCAATCCCCCCCCCAGTTAACCCCTTCACCCCCTGTCACTGAGTCACTGTCAGGTCACCTTGAGGCGAGGTGACAGATGCACATCGTAGGGATCAGGAGTGCACCGCAAGGTTGTGGACCCTACGGCTGACTGCTGCGGATGGGAGACAGATCCCACTGGGGTTAGAAAGTAAGATTCCCTGGGGCGCGGAGTCTAAGAGCCAGCAGGTGTTCACCAGCGCCTCTAGTGGTGAGGATGGACTTGGCTGCAACTGGCTCCAGGTTGCGACCCCCAGGGTCCCCCAGCTCACACCCACAGTAGGCAACAGGAGGATAGGGATAGTGAGGGACAAAGCCAAGGTCGGGGCCACAAGCAGACAGGAATAGTCAGGGACACGTCAAAAGGTCAGGATCACAGGCAAACAGGGATAGTCAAGGACACGCCAAAGTCGGTAACAGAACAACAGACGAGCACACGGCAGGTAACAGGAAGCTAACACACAAAGGTTGATCAGCAGGGCTGGCCTGCAGTGCACAGGTTAATATAGAGCTCTCTGATAGGAGCTAGGGTGGAGTCATGCCAGAGGATGGATTACAAAAGCAGTCAGGTGAGGGTCGGCTGGTCTCTAGAGATGAACACATGGAAACAGGTATGCAAACTATTGCAAAACCATGACAGTCACCCAGTGGAGTGTTCATATTTTTTCTTTATCGTACATCACAGGACACAGAGCACCATAATAATGACTGGGTTATATGCTACCTTTAGGTGAATGGACACTGGCAACCAATAGAAAGAAAGTTCCCCCATGTCAACCCCTCCCATACAGGAAGTACCTCCGTTTTTTCGCCAGTGTCTTGAAGGTCATGGTCATAGCTGTTTGAAACTCTTCAAAACTTAATGATGTCCCAGTAAAGGGCGTTATGATCAGATCCATTCGGATGGAATGAAGACTAAAATGGATGGAACCCAAGCCTCATGGGAAAGAGAGAAGATTACTTGAGGTTTTGCCTGTAATGCAGCCTTAAGGCGCTGGACCCTGCATGATGGAAGCCTATGCTTTGTTCTGACCAAGGTGCTTTCCTGCAGGGTGCTATGCTGGTCCCCCTCAATCCCCCAGATTGAGGGGGACCAGTCTCTGAAGGTCTTTATGACAAAGCTCACCATGATATGTGAATATTGGACTCCTGTTGTGTTCAGAATCCTGCAGCAGGAATGGTAAGTCTGCATTTGTTTGCAGTTTCTCTTTTTTTAAAAAAAAAAGAGAGAGAGAGAAACCCGACTGTCTGTTCTCCTGGTGGCCACTGGGAGCAGTGTGCTGTTTATTCATGCTATGTACTCTTACTCATATGGACTGCGGTTTATCCTCCAGTCGCTAGAAGACACAGGTCGCTCAGTAAGGCCAATTTTTATATAGGCAGGAAATGGAAGGGTGGTCATGCCATGTGGCAACCGGTTCAGTTGACCTCTAAAGACATAGCAGCAGCCTAAACATACTAACAAAGTGTAAGTACTTACTATGGGAGAACTATGTGTAGACAAGTCATGATTTTATGCTGCATATTTACTGCTTATCCGGGGGGACTGTACAACTGAAAGTTTAAAACACCCCTGGATGGTTAGCAGTTCACTTAAAGTGTTGACTGCTCTATAAGCAGGTGCAGCATAGTATACATGCTTGCAATCTTGTTGCTTAAATGCATGTTTAAATATATACGTTTGTGAAAACATGGGCAGGTCTAGTTGGGCCCAACTTCCGTTAAGCAGGTGCTTGCAAAACCTGCAGAAACAGCACGGTTGCTAAAAATGCATGGTTACACAAGAATGCATGATTGCACAAAGATGAATGTTTTGCATAAATATACATGGTTATACATGTTTGCATAGAGATACATGATCATGGTTGCACAGAATGCATGGTTGCTTAAGCATGCACGGATGCACAAAGATGCATGTTTATTTGTGTTTGCAGAAATGTACAAGAATTTACATGTTTGCATGGAGAAACATGTTCATGGTTGCATAGAATGCATCATCACATAGAGATGCATGGTTATTAATGCTTGCATAAAGATGCAGGTTTGGACATGTTTATATAAATGGGCATTGATTTTACATAAAGATGCATGGCTGCATAAAAAATACTTGATCGCATAAAAATGTTTGATTGCATAAATATACATGTTTGCTTGAATATACATGGTTATACATGTTCACATTGCACTGCGGGTGCACTTGATATGAAAATAGGGGAAGCTCTGCTGATTTTGTCATCCAGTCATGTGCAGGCTGAAATGCTGTTTATTAGTTTCCTTGCATATCCCCCACGGATCTCTGGCGACTTTACTTCCAAGTGCACTTGCGGTACACTTGTGGTGCAGGGTGGGTTTGCCCTTGGTGAATAACCCCTGTAGTTGCATAAGAATACTTCACTTAGACCTGCTTGGTCACATAAAGCTGCTTGATCGTATAAAATTGCTGGATCGCATAAAAATGCTGGATCGCATATAGATGTTGGATCATATAAAAATACATGATCGCACGTAAAAATATATGGTTTCATAACGATGCATGTTTATATATGTCTACATAGATACATGTTGCATAAACAAGTTTCATAAAAGCATGCTTGTTTATTGCAAGACTGCCTGTTTCCTTGGGCACGGGTTGCATGAATGCGTGTATATAGCTCACATATTCATTCACATATTCATATCTCATATTTGCCCAAATGCATATTTGCATGAACACATGCTTGCATGGAAACATATTGCTTAAACACATGCTGACATGTTTTAATTTGTACTGCATTAAGAGAAGAGGGCGTATTTACAAGGAGGGTGGGACTTTATATGAAGCATCGGGCAGCAAGAGAGTACTAGGATGAATATTATTAGAAAGCTAAATTGAGAACATGCATATTCCTGGTAACAATAATAAACAGTTACATACATATAATGATTAGACCATTGGGCACAGTCCATATAAGCATATAGTAATAACAATGATATGCAATGAACAAGATACTAACAATGAAGTTAATGATAATCTTTCATGGTATAAACTCATTAAATTCCTTAATTCACCTCAAAGAAAATAGATATAGAAATAAATTCAAATGATATTGCCTGCATAACCTATGGCCTCACTGGACCTGGGGGGATAAAATTACATAGTCGCTTGAAGAGTCTTGATAAGATTGGCAAGGACACGGCAACAGTAACAGTATCTCTACGCATTTCGTGGCTTAAATGCCACTCGTCAGGAGCTAAAAGTTATTGTAGAGATAAGAGGAGAGATAGAAAATATATGAAAAGGCAAGGTTGGGGGTGAAGTATAAAACCCCCATAGCCAGGGCTTACTCACTGAGGTTTAATCTGTTGCTGGTGTGGTGGTAGGGCCCTGCAAGCCGTCCGGAAGGGGCTCTGTGTTTATTACATTAAGCTGTTCATATGTACTTGTTTTCTCCGGGACTATTTACCTATGCACTTATTTACTTAGGACTACATGCATATGGGCCTATTTTCCGGGGTGCATGTTTGCCTAAGGGTACATACGTATGAGCGTATTGACACTGTACTGCATACATGAGTGCATGAATGGCAAGAGCACTTGTATACCTGCATGTTTGCATGCCTAGGGCTTGCATACCTAAGGGCTTGTATAAAGGTAAACCATCTTTGGTTTAGGCCTGTATCCTTTGAGGACTGTTTATTGGGATACCTGTTATCAGGCCTGGACTGGGACAAAAAATAGGCACAGGCATTTTGGATTGAGCAGTCCATGACATGTTAACCGGTCCCTTCCCCACTCTCCACCCTGACAAATCCCCTGAGAGAGTGGAGGGGGGAACCTAGCAGAGGTGTGGGGGGGGGGGGAGGTGGGACCAGGAAAGAGCATGGGGGGGTGGAGAGCACAGGGAAGAACATTGACAAAATGGGGTGGGGTGAAAGCACAGGGAGAAAGAGGAATTTGGTTTAAGGTATCCCCGCGCTGTCGTCAAGGGCCTAAACTATTTAAAAGGATAGGTTGCAGCAAACTACCGACAGGGGTATGAACCCTAACCCCCAGATAATAAAAGTGAAAATCAAACAGATGGTGTTGCGCTACCTGAACTAGATATAAATATAAATATAAAGAGCCTAGTACTGGAACAAATAAAATCTAGCTATAAATCAACTAGCCTATCTTAAATAAAAATTAAGGTGCCTTGTGCTAGTGTATTATAAAACTTAAATTCCAGAAATCATATGTTTATATATCAACATAGGTAACTAAGTAAAAGGAAAAAAAATATTCCATAAAGTGCAAATGTTAAAACGTGCAATTCATAGTGCATGAAAAAAATGGTAAAATACAGTCTTTAGTGAAATTAAATAAAGTGACAGTGATAATTGGTTCCGTAATCTTCTTAAAAAAAAAAAAAAAAATTATTAAATATGTATATAAGACAGTCTATATAAAAGCTGAAATAGGTGCTCAGTGACTTGTTCAGTGCTTCTCAAAAAGAAAAACAGGTGCCAGCAATCGTGTTGTAATTTCTGTGTCTCCAGTATACACGGCACACTAGGTGAAATGGCCCCTTACCTTACTGCTGTAAGGTAAACAGCAAATCAAGCAGCAAAAACAAGGGTCCAGGGATTCTATCCCAATTCCTAGCAGGTGGATATTGGTCCCCTCAGGTAGGTATTTTTCCTCTCAGATAGTTTCCATATAGATCTTTGGCTTCAGTATAACTCCCAGAGGTCTCATAGGAAAGATAGAGGTACACTCGGATGGTGAAGTACGTTCGTAAAATTTATTGTAACGATATATAAAAAGAGGTACTCACAAACATACGATAAAATACAGCTTTAAAAACAGACGAGCAATCCGCTCGTGTATGCGAACGTCACTTCCGGTATCCTCGTTCCGACGCGTATCGTCACTGGTCACGTGACTTCATCATTCCCTGATGAAGTCACGTGACCAGTGACGATACGCGTCGGAACGAGGATACCGGAAGTGACGTTCGCATACACGAGCGGATTGCTCGTCTGTTTTTAAAGCTGTATTTTATCGTATGTTTGTGAGTACCTCTTTTTATATATCGTTACAATAAATTTTACGAACGTACTTCACCATCCGAGTGTACCTCTATCTTTCCTATGAGACCTCTGGGAGTTATACTGAAGCCAAAGATCTATATGGAAACTATCTGAGAGGAAAAATACCTACCTGAGGGGACCAATATCCACCTGCTAGGAATTGGGATAGAATCCCTGGACCCTTGTTTTTGCTGCTTGATTTGCTGTTTACCTTACAGCAGTAAGGTAAGGGGCCATTTCACCTAGTGTGCCGTGTATACTGGAGACACAGAAATTACAACACGATTGCTGGCACCTGTTTTTCTTTTTGAGAAGCACTGAACAAGTCACTGAGCACCTATTTCAGCTTTTATATAGACTGTCTTATATACATATTTAATAATTTTTTTTTTTTTTTTTTTTTTTTATATTTTTTTTAAGAAGATTACGGAACCAATTATCACTGTCACTTTATTTAATTTCACTAAAGACTGTATTTTACCATTTTTTTCATGCACTATGAATTGCACGTTTTAACATTTGCACTTTATGGAATATTTTTTCCTTTTACTTAGTTACCTATGTTGATATATAAACATATGATTTCTGGAATTTAAGTTTTATAATACACTAGCACAAGGCACCTTAATTTTTATTTAAGATAGGCTAGTTGATTTATAGCTAGATTTTATTTGTTCCAGTACTAGGCTCTTTATATTTATATTTATATCTAGTTCAGGTAGCGCAACACCATCTGTTTGATTTTCACAGGGAGAAAGAGAACTTCACAAGGGGCAGTGGAGAGCATGGGGGGAGGTGGAGAGGACAGGGGGCAGCAGAGAGCATGGGGGGAGGTGGAGAGCACAGGAAGGGCGGTGGAGAGCATGGGGAGAGGTGGAGAGTGCAGGGAGGGTGGCAGAGAGCATCGGGGGAGATGGAGAGCGCAGGGAGGCAGCAAAGAGCATGGGGGGAGATGGAGAGCGCAGGGAGGCAGCAAAGAGCATGGGGGGAGGTGGAGGGCACAGGGAGGGTGGTGGAGAGCATGGGGGGAGGTGGAGAGCACAGGGAGGGTGGCGGAGAGCATGGGGGAGGTGGAGGGCACAGGGAGGGTGGTGGAGAGCACAGGGAGGGCGGTGGAGAGCACAGGGAGAGCGGTGGAGAGCACAGGGAGGGCGGTGGAGAGCACAGGGAGGGCGGTGGAGAGCACAGGGAGGGCGGTGGAGAGCACAGGGAGTGCGGTGGAGAGCACAGGGAGGGTGGTGGAGAACACAGGGAGGGCGGTGGAGAGCATGGGGAGGTGGAGCTCACTGGGGGGGTGGCAGAGGGCATGGGAGAGGTGGAGCGCACTGGGGGGTGGCAGAGAGCATGGGGGAGGTGGAGCGCACTGTGGGGGTGGCAGAGGGCATGGGGGGTGGAGTGAACTGGGGGGTGTCAGAGGGCATGGGGGAGGTGGAGCGCACTGGTGGGGTGGCAGAGAACATGGGGGAGGTGGAGCACACTGTGGGGGTGGCAGAGAGCATGGGGGAGGTGGAGTGAACTGGGGGGGTGGCAGAGAGCATGGGGGAGGTGGAGCCCACTGAGGGGTGGCAGAGAGCATGGGGAGGTGGAGCCCACTGAGGGGTGGCAGAGAGCATGGGGAGGTGGAGTGCACTGGAGGGGTAGCAGAGGGCATGGAGGAGGTGGAGCGCACTGGGGGAGGCAGAGAGCATGGGGGAGGTGGAGCGCACTGGGGGGGTGGCACAGAGCATGGGGGAGGTGGAGTGCACTGGGGGGCAGAGGGCATGGGGGAGGTGGAGCGCACTGGGGGAGTGGCAGAGGGCATGGAGGAGGTGGAGCGCACTGGGGGGAGGCAGAGAGCATGGGGGAGGTGGAGCGCACTGGGGGAGTGGCAGGGGGTATGGGGGAGGTGGAGCGCACTGGGGGGTGGCAGAGAGCATGGGGGAGCTGGAGCGCACTGAGGGGGTGGCAGAGAGCATGGGGGAGGTGGAGCGCACTGGGGGGTGGCAAAGAGCATGGGGAGGTGGAGCGCACCGGGGGGTGGCAGAGAGCATGGGGGAGGTGGAGCGCACCGGGGGGTGGCAGAGAGCATGGGGGAGGTGGAGCGCACTGGGGAGGTGGCACAGAGCATGGGGGAGGTGGAGTGCACTGGGGGGCAGAGGGCATGGGGGAGGTGGAGCGCACTGGGGGAGTGGCAGGGGGTATGGGGGAGGTGGAGCGCACTGGGGGGTGGCAGCGAGCATGGGGGAGCTGGAGCGCACTGAGGGGGTGGCAAAGAGCATGGGGGAGGTGGAGCGCACTGGGGAGGTGGCAGAGGGCATGGGGGAGGTGGAGTGCACTGGGGGGTGGCAGAGGGCATGAGGGAGATGGAGCGCACTGGGGGGTGGCAGAGGGCATGTGGGAGGTGGAGCGCACTGTGGGGGTGGCAGAGAGCATGGGGGAGGTGGAGCGCACTGGGGGGGTGGCAGAGAGCATGGGGGAGGTGGAACGCACTGGGGGGGTGGCAGAGGACATGGGGGAGGTGGAGCGCACTGGGGGGGTGGCAGAGAGCATGGGGGAGCTGGAGCGCACTGTGGGGGTGGCAGAGAGCATGGGGGAGGTGGAGCTCACTGGGGGGGTGGCAGAGAGCATGGGGGAGGTGAAGTGCACTGGGGGATGGCAGAGAGCATGGGGGGGTGGCAGAGGGCATGGGGGAGGTGGAGCGCACTGGGGGGGTGGCAGAGATCGTGGGGGAGGTGGAGTGCACTGGGGGGAGGCAGAGAGCATGGGGGAGTTGGAGCTCACTGGGGGAGGTGCAGGGGGTATGGGGGAGATGGCAGAGAGCATGGGGGAGCTGGAGCGCACTGTGGGGGTGGCAGAGAGCATGGGGGAGGTGGAGCACACTGGGGGGTGGCAGAGAGCATGGGGGAGGTGAAGTGCACTGGGGGATGGCAGAGAGCATGGGGGGGTGGCAGAGGGCATGGGGGAGGTGGAGCGCACTGGGGGGTGGCAGAGGACATGGGGGAGGTGGAGCACACTGGGGGGGTGGCAGAGAGCATGGGGGAGATGGAGCGCACTGGGGTGGCAGAGTGCAAGAGGAGGCAAAGAGTATGGGTGGTATAGAGAGCCTGGGAGGGGGTGCAGCAGTAATAAGCAGGATATGAGGAGCGGTGGGGGCAGCTGCATATAGAACAATCATTCTCTCCATCTTCATCCTGCAGTCTTCTGCTTCTCCTCTACCTCTCGCAGGCATTCTGATACTGCAGGAGGAAGATGGAGAGATTGTTCTATATGCAGCCGCTCCCACCGCTCCTCATATCCAGGTTATAAGGGGGTGAGCACAGAGCACGGGGCGAAACTCACGTTTTCTGTTATCCGGTGTTCTGCCAGGACTCAGCAGCAGGTGTCTGCTCTGGCTCCTCACCCTTCACAGTCACGCCCCCCTGGCAGGCTGGCACCGATGGCCGACCTATACGGGCAGCCGCGGAGAAGCCGAAGGCTTTTCATCTAGCTCCACCCCCTCTATGTTTACATCCCCCCGGCGCCGATGGGCTGAGTTTACCTGGCAGCTCCGCAGCCGCGGATCTGGCAGGTATCCACATCCCACAATGGACAGTGGTTTTGGGTGCATCGAAACCACTATGGTGTTTGGCATTGCAGGGTGTCCTGGCGCATGAATTTTTCGGCAGACTGCGGCCACATCACCTTGTTCATGCCTGATCTCGGTTGATTGAAGCCTAAACAGGATCAAGCCTGGTTAGTATACAGATGGGAGACAAAATTCTGTAAGCTATTCCCCACCGGGGTAAGGGAAGCATCTGATGTTGCTGTTTTTTTTTGTTTTTTTTTGAGAGTATCTCAGTCCAGTCAGACTTAGGGCAGTCTCTGAGGCGGTTTTGTTCCATCTTTTGCCAGCAGAAACCTGGTAAAAGATGGGACTTTTTGGGACTGTCTGGGTCTGACATGCATAGATTTGCTCTTGGAGCAGAAGTTATGGGCTCATTCTTTTTCCAGACAATTAAATGGTGGCAGTTCCAAAGTCAAGTAGGAACATGAGGTCTAGCTTAAAGGGGTTGTAAAGGTAAATGTTTTTTCACCTTAATGCATTCTATGCATTAAGGTGAAAAAACATCTGACACTGCCGGCGCCCCCAGCCCCCCCGTTTTACTTACCTGACCCCTCGAAAATCCCGCGCTCGCCCCCGCCGTCCTCTTCGCTGCTCAGCCTAGCCGCTGATTGGCTGGAGTGGATGGATTGAAAGCAGCGCAGCCATTGGCTCGCGCTGCTGTCAATCACATCCAATGACGCAGCGCGCAGGGGGCGGGGCCTTGTGATACAGCGATCGGCTATAGCCGCCGGCTGTATCACGGGAGCGCGCCCGCAGTGCTTCTCACCAATGCGAGGGAGCTCGCATTAACGTGAGAAGCACCTGCGGGAGGAAGCTGAGACAGCCGCCGAGGGACCCCAGAAGAGCAGGTTCGGGGCCACTCTGTGCAAAACGAGCTGCACAGTGGAGGTAAGTATGACATGTTTGTTATTTTAAAAAAATAAAATTTTTTACTTTACAACCCCTTTAAGATCTCAACCCGTTGAACATCCTTCTTACTTACTGTTATACTGTAATGTTACTTTGTTTTATTGTTATCCATCATTTGCTTAGCAGGTACGTCATTCAGCTGCAGCGCAGATTTGTTTATCTTGACAGCAACAGCGTTTGCTCCCACGATACGTAAAGCCATGACTCTAGCGCTGTCGGAGGTGATTTCACCACCACAGTTAAAAAAAAAAAAAAAAAAAGTGCATGTATGCCCATTATTAGAAGTGGGTGGATAAAGGGCATTATTCTAATGGTGGGTATACCCACCGGTCAATCTCTTTTTTTTTTGTTTAGTCCACAGGCTGCAAGAAAAAAAGAACATTACAATGTATGCAACTAGGACCGGCGACGTACTGGTATGTTGCTGGACTTTGAGTGGTTATACCAGAATGATGCCTGCTGGTTTAGGTATCATCTTGGTATCATTTTCAGCCAGCGGTCGGCTTTTATCTAAAAGCAATCCTAGCAGCTATTTAGCCTCTAGACTGCTTTTACAAGGAATGGGAGGGAACACCCCCCCCCCCCCCCCCACCGTCTTCCATGGTTTTCTCTGGCTCTCCTATCCCAAAAGGGAACCCAAGAATGCAGCCGGTGGTTCCGCCAGCTTACCATAGAGCTGATCAGAGACCAGAACGGCTCCAATCATCTCTATGGCCTAAGAACTCGGAAGCTACGAGCATTTCATGACTTAGATTTTGCCGGATATACACAGTGCCATTGGGAAAGCATTTTATCACACCGATCTTGGTGTGGTCAGATGCTTTGAGGGCAGAGGAGAGATGTAGGGTCTAATAGACCCCATTTTTTTCAAAAAAGAGTAACTGTCACTAACTATTGCTATAATAGGGGATATTTATATTCCCTGAGATAATAATAAAAATTATTAAAAAAAATGAAAGGAACAGCTTAAAAATAAAATAAAAAGGCAAAATAAATATTAAAAAAAAGCACCCCTGCAATTGCACCATGCACTTGAGGTATCACCGCGAGGGTCAGATCGAGGGCAGTAATTGTAGCAGTAGACCTCCTCTGTAAATCTAAAGTGGTAACCTGTAAAGGCTTTTACAAATATATGTAGTTTGTCGCCGATGCACGTTTGTGCGCAATTTTGAAGCATGTCGTGTTTGGTATCCATGTACTCAGCATAAGATCATCTTTTTTATTTCATCAAACATTTGGGCAATATAGTGTGTTTTAGTGCATTCAAATTTTAAAAAGTATGTTTTTTCCAAAGAAATTGCTTTTAAAAAAAAAAAATCGCTGTGCAAATACTGTGTGAAAAAAAAAATGGCAACACCCACCATTTTAATCTGTAGGGCGTTTGCTTTAAAAAAAAAAAATATATATATATATATATATATATATATATATATATATATATATATATATATATATATATATATATATAATGTTTGGGGGTTGAAAGTAATTTTCTTGAAAAAAAAAAAAATAAAATTTAATGTAAACAAAAAGTGTTAGAAAGTGCTTTGTCTTCAAGTGGTCAGAAGAGTGGGTGAGACATAAGCTTCTAAATTTTGGAAAGTAGACACCCCAAGCTATTTTTTTTTTTTTGCACAAAGTCATCACTAAATGATATATTGCTCAAACATGTTATGGGCACATGTGGAATTACACCCCATAATACATTCTGCTGATTCTCTTGAGTACGGGTATACCACATGTGTGAGACTTTTTGGGAGCCTAGCAGCATACGGGACCCCCGAAAACCAATCACCACCTTCAGGCTTTCTAAAGGCGTAAAATGGTTCACTTCCTCACTACCTATCACAGATTCAGATGCCCTGAAATGTCCAGATATCACAACCCTCCCCCCCCCCCCAAATGACTAAATTTTGGAAAGTAGACACCCCAAGCTATTTGCTGAGAGGCATAGTGAGTAGTTTTCAGAGCTCGCTTTTTGTCACAAAGTTTTGAAAATTGAAAAAAATTTTTTTTTTCTTTACTTCATTTTCAAAAACAAATGCAAGCTGCAAAAATACTCATCATGCCTCTTAGCAAATACATTGGGGTGTCTACTTTCCATAATTGGGGTCATTTGGGGGGGAGGTTGTGCTATCTGCATATTTTAGGGCCTCTATAACTATATGATAGGTAGTGAGTAGGGATGAGCCGAACACCCCCCGGTTCGGTTCGCACCAGAACTTTCGAACGGACCCCACGTTCGTTACGAACGTTAGAACCCCATTGAAGTCTATGGGACTCGAACGTTCGAAATGGAAAGTGCTAATTTTAACGGCTAATATGCAAGATAATGTCCTAAAAAGGGTTTGGGGACCTGACTCCTGCCTCAGGGGACATGGGTCAATGCAAAAAAAAGTTTTAAAAACGGCCGTTTTGGCGGGAGCACTGATTTTAATGACGATTAAAGTGAAAAAAAAAGTGAAATATTCCTTTAAATATGGTGCCTGGGCGGTGTCTGTAGTATGCCTGTGAAGTGCCACGTGTTTCCCGTGTTTAGAACAGTCCCTGCACAAAATGACATTAAACGGAAATAACACCATTTAAAACTGCTTGCGGTTTTAATGTTATATCTGGTTCCTGCAATATGTTGAAAATCATTCAGAAAAATGGCATGGGTAGCCCTCCCTGCCCATTACCAGCCTATTTGGGTCTTGTACGCATATTAAGGGGAACCCTGTACCCATATTAAAAAAAGGAAATGTGTGTGGCCCCCAGGCCCTATATACTCAGAACAGCAGAATACAGGCGGTGCAAACAAGACAGGGACTGTGTAGGTTTGTTGTGTTAAGTTGAATCTGTTTGTAATTTTCAACTGGTACATTTTTAAAGTGTAGCTCCAGTCAAAAAAACTATTTTTAAGCTTTTTGGAAAACATAGGGAAGGGTTATCACCCCTGTATAATTTGTTTTGTCGTCCATCTTTTTTCATCTCACTTGCTGCTGTCTGATGTTTGTAAGTTGGATGTTTGAAAGTAGGGGCCTGCCCTATATGCTCTGCAGAAATGGCGGAACAAGGTGTTGGTTTTGCCACAACATTGTAAGCCCTCAAAGTGACTCTTGGTGGGCGCTGGAGCGCCCTGCTGTGAACGATTATATCAAGAATTGTAATTACATGCCATTGTTGAACAGTGGTAGAAAAATTGACCTTTGGTGGTTGTGGTGCTGGTGCCACAACACTATAAGTCCTCACCGTTACTCTGGGTGGGCACAGGAAGGGGCCCTCCTGTGAAATATTATATCAAGAATTGTAATTACATGTCCCTGTTAAACAGGGGCAGAAAAATTTGGCCTTAGGCACTGCTGCTGGTGCCACCACACTGCAACCTCTTCCATATACTCTAGTTTTTTTGCTGGAATTAGCCCTGCTGCAAAGCATTGCATCAAAAATTGTACTTAAACGCCCCTGTTAAACAGGGGCAGAAAAATTGGGCCTTAGGCTGAGGTGAATATCGCGGTGTATACTGCGGTCAGGGCACGCAGACAATAACTAGAAAACAGCAGAGATAAAGGGGTATATACAGATGTATACTGTGCTGTGCTGGAGGCACACACAACTTCCAATAACTCCTGCAGATGGCAATTGGGCTCAAATAGAGAACAGCTATGTAGGTGGATTATAGCGATATGTACTGGGTACAGAGCACGCACTATCTCCTAACACTACTGACTGCAAGCTCTATTATTAAAGATGGATCACTAGCTATATAGGTGAGGTGAATATCACGGTGTATACTGCGGTCAGGGCACGCAGACAATAACCAGAAAACAGCAGAGATAAAGGGGTATATACAGATGTATACTGTGCTGTGCTGGAGGCACACACAACTTCCAATAACTCCTGCAGGTGGCAATTGGGCTCAAATAGAGAACAGCTATGTAGGTGGATTATAGCGGTATGTACTGGGTACAGAGCACGCAGACAGCACGCACAAGCTCCTAACACTACTGACTGCAAGCTCCATTATTAAAGATAGATCACTAGCTATATAGGTGAGGTGAATATAGTGGTGTATACTGCGGTCAGGGCACAGACAATAACCACTACACAAGAGCAAGATAGGAAATCAGCCAAAAACGATCGGTGTGTAACTGTGTTGAAGGTACACAGAACACCCACTGCTTCAGATGCCAACACACTACACGAGGCCGCCTCAAAGGCGGCCTTATATAGTGTGGGGCGTGCACTACACAGCCTGAGCTATGATTGGCCACAGGCATCCTGCCTGTGGCCAATCATGGCTCTCCTCGCTGCTGGCACTGCGATTGGCCAAGCATGCGGGGTCACAGCGCATGCTTGGCCAATCATGAGCCAGCAATGCACTGCGCCATCGCAGTGCATTGTGGGCCGTGCGCGCCACACAAATTTTGACGCGAACGGACCAAGAGTTCGGATTTCGCTGAACGGACGAACAGCCAATGTTCGAGTCGAACGTACGTTCGACTCGAACACGAAGCTCATACCTAGTAGTGAGGAGTAAAAATCACCAGTTTACGCCCTTAGAAAGCCTGAAGGCGGTTATTGCATTTCGGGGTTCTGTACGCGGCTAGGCTTCCAAAAAGTCTCACACATGTGGTATCCCTGTACTCAGGAGAAGCAGCAGAATACATTTTTTGGTGTCATTACTCATATAACCATGGCATGTTTGAGCAATATATAATTTAGTGACAACTTTGTGCAAAAAAAAAAAAAAATTATTTAATTTTCCCCCAATTTGTGGCAAAATATAAAATATTCCACAGACTCAATATGCCTCTTAGCAAATACCTTGGGGTGTTTGATTTTAAAAATGGGGTCATGGGGGGGGTTGTGCTATCTTGTCATTTAATGGCCCCCGAAACTGTGATAGGTAGTGAGGAAGTGAAATCACCATTTTACGCCCTACTAGGTCCACAAAGGTCCTTTTAAGGACTGGTATAGGTGTACAATATATAGGGTGCTGGTGCAGGACTGTGCTGCAGATTACTGCTGGTTTCTGCAGCTGTCTTTTATCAGTGTAGGGACTGAGGTACAGTCTGAAAATCACTAGCTACTAGGGCCACAAAGGTCCTTGTAAGGACTGGTATAGGTGTACAATCCTGAAGGCAGTGATTGGTTTTCAGGGTCCCATGCGGGTCTAGGCTCTCAAAAAGTCTCACACATGTGGTATCCCTGTACTCAGGAGAAGCAGCAGAATTCATTTTTTGGTGTATTTACACATATAACCATGGTATGTTTGAGCAATATATAATTTAGTGACAACTTTGTGCAAAAAAAAAATTATTTAATTTTCCCGCAACTTGTGGCAGAATATAAAATATTCCACAGACTCAACATGCCTCTTAGCAAATACCTTGGGGTGTCTGATTTTAAAAATGGGGTCATTTGGGGGGGGGGGGGGGGGTTGTGCTTTCTTGTCATTTAATGGCCCCCGAAACTGTGATAGGTAGTGAGGAAGTGAAATCACCATTTTACGCCCTACTAGGTCCACAAAGGTCCTTTTAACCACTTCAGTTCCGGACCAATAAACACCTTAAGGACCAGAGGTCTTTTTGCAATTTCGCACTGCGCTGCTTTAACTGGTAATTGCGCGGTCATGCAATATTGCACCCAAACGAAATTTGCGTCCTTTTCTTCCCACAAATAGAGCTTTCTTTTGATGGTATTTGATTGACTCTGCGATTTTTTTTTTTTGCGATATAAATGAAAAAAGAGCGAAAATTTTGAAAAAAAAAGATATTTTCTTCTTTTTGTTATAAGAAAAATCGAATAAACTAAATTTTAGTCATACATTGAGGGCAAAATTTATTCAGCCACATGTCTTTAGTAAAAAAAATGTCAATAAGCGTATATTTTTTGGTTTGCGCAAAAGTTATAGCGTCTACAAACTAGAGTACATTTTCTGGAATTTACACAGCTTTTAATTTATGACTGCCGATCTCATTTCTTGAGGTGCTAAAATGGCAGGGCAGTACAAATCCCCCCCAAATGACCCCATTTTGGAAAGTAGACACCCCAAGGAAATTGCTGATGGGTATGTTGAGCCCATTGAATATTTATTTTTTTTGTCCTAAGGGATTGAATAATGACAAAAATAAAAATAAAAATTTTTTTTTACAAAAAGTTGTCACTAAATGATATATTGCTCACACATGCCATGGTTATATGTGAAATGACACCCCAAAATACATTCTGCTGCTTCTCCCGAGTACGGGGATACCACATGTGTGGGACTTTTTGGGAGTCTAGTCGCGCACGACACCCCGAAAACCAATCACCACCTTCAGGATTTCTAAGGGTGCAAATTTTTGATTTAACTCCTCACTACCTATCACAGTTTCGAAGGCCATAAAATGCCAAAATAGCACAAAACCCCCCCAAATGACCCCATTTTGGAAAGTAGACACCCCAAGCTATTTACTGAGAGGCATGTTGAGTCCATGGAATATTTTATATTTTGCCAAAAGTTGCGGGAATATTACAAACTTTTTTTTTTTTTGCACAAAGTTGTCACTAAATGATATATTGCTCACACATGCTATGGGCAGAAGTCAAATTACACCCCAAAATAAATTCTGCTGCTTCTCCCGAGTACGGGGATACCACATGTGGGGGACTTTTTGGGAGCCTAGTTAACTAGCTACCTAGCGACACTAGCGACACTGATGCAGCGTTCAGAAAAATTATCGCTTAGTGACACTGGCAAAAGGGGGTGAAAGGGTTAACTAGCGGAAATCAGGGGGTTAAAACCATTATTGGGTAGTATATCGGGGTACCTAGCGCTATAAAAACCTGGCGGTGAACCTAAAAAAATAACTAGCTACCTAGCGACTGTAGCGACACTAATGCAGCGATCAGAAAAACGATCGCTTAGTGACACTGGCAAAAGGGGGTGAAAGGGTTAACTAGCGGCAATCAGGGGGTTAAAAACATTATTGGGTAGTATATCGGGGTACCTAGCGATATAAAAACCTGGCGGTGAACCTAAAAAAATAACTAGCTACCTAGCGACACATGCAGCGATCAGAAAAATGATCGCTTAGTGACACTGGCAAAAGGGGGTGAAAGGGTTAACTCTAGGGGCAATCAGGGGGTTAAATCTTTATTGGGGGGTGATAGGGGGCTACCCTGGACCTAACACTAACTGTCCTGACAGTTTTTACTGTCACAACTGACACTGAATGCATTGATCAGTAAAGAAATGATCAATGCAATCAGTGACACTGTGACTGGGGGGGGGGGGGGGGGGGGGCGGGGGGGATCGGGGGGCGATCGGGGGGGGGATCGGGGGGGGGGTTGTGTGCCTGTGTGTACCTACATGTCAGTGTAGTGTTCGTGCAGACTTACTTTTACTCTTCTCCTCGTAGTCCGGTCAAAAAGACCGCCCCGAGGAGAATGACATCACTTCCTCCTTCCTGTGTAAACAATACACAGGGGAGGAAGCTTCTCATTGGCCAGGAGCGATCCAGAGGGGGTGGCCGAAAACGAACGGCCATCCCCTCTTCACGGAGCGCTCCTGGACCGAATCGGACCGCCGTATCCAGCGGGAGGGGGTCCGATGGGACCCCCCACCCGCTGGAAGGCAATCACGTAGATGTACGTGATTCTGCCTGCCTGTGCCATTGTGCTGACGTACAATGGCAATACGGCGGTCCTGAAGTGGTTAAGGACTGGTATAGGTGTACAATATATAGGGTGCTGGTGCAGGACTGTGATGCAGATTACTGCTGGTTTCTGCAGCTGTCTTTTATCAGTGTAGGGACTGAGGTACAGTCTGCAAATCACTAGCTACTAGGTCCACAAAGGTCCTTGTAAGGACTGGAATAGGTGTACAATCCTGAAGGCAGTGATTGGTTTTCAGGGTCCCATACGTGGCTAGGCTCCCAAAAAGTCTCACACATGTGGAATCCCCGTACTCAGGAGAAGCAGAATTAATTTTTTGGTGTAATTACGCATATAACTATGGTATGTGTGAGCAATATATCATTTAGTGACAACTTTGTGCAAAAAAATAAATAAAATTAAATTTTAAAGCTCTATTTGTGGGGAAAAAAAGAACGAAAATTTCGTTTGGATACAGCATTGCATGACTGCACAATTACCAGTTCTAAAAGTAGCTTAATCTTTCCGGGTGTCACGATCTGGAGTCAGGCTCAGAGACCAATAGCTATAGCAGCAGAGCAGATATTCACACAGGTCACCCTGGCTGATGGCACTGGTTCACCTGAGGTGCGGGGTCTAAGCACTAACCGGTATTCACCAGAGCTCCCAAAGGTGGAGATGGGCTTGGCTGCGTGTTAGTGCCAGGTCGCGGTCCTCAGGATAGCCCCACCAGGAGGTGAGCAAGCCGGGGGTCTGGTAGCAGATATAGCAGGTAGAGATCAAGCAGGAGCGTAGTTGAGAAACAAGCCAAAAGTCGGTAACCAATAGTTGCAGATTGGGATTCAGCAGAAGCGTAGTCCAGGAGCAAGCCAAATGTCGGTAACGAAAGGTAGCAAGGATACGGTCGGCAGCAGGAGAGATAGGAGCAAGATATTGGCTGGTAAAGGCACAATATTCTGGCAACCAGGAAGTGCAGAGACATGGCTTATATAGGAAGTTCATGGGAGGAGCAAAGGGTTCAAGGTTCAAGGCAAACAAGATTCAAGACATGATCACTAAAGGAACTGTCCAAGGAGCTGTCCAAGGAGCTGTCCAAGGAGCTGTCCAAGGAGCTGTCCAAGGAGCTGTCCAGCATTCCAGGTGGCTCAGCAAGCAGAGCCACCGCCAGACACACCAGAGGTCCCAGGTTCAAGCCCAGGTCCTAACAGTACTCCCCTCCTCCCAGGACGTCCCCTGGACGTCTTAGGGCCAGGTTTCTGAGGAAACCTCTGGTGGAATTCCCTTGTTAATCTAGGGGCATGAACATTCTCCTCAGGCTCCCAAGAATTTTCTTCTGGCCCATATCCTTCCCATTGAACCAAATATTGCAATTTGTTCCTAGAGATCCTGGAGTCAAGAATTTTTCCCACCACAAATTCTTCTTCACCCTGTACCTCGACAGGTGGGGGAGGAGGATGAATTCTTCCAGAAAAAGTATTTTCATGAAATGGTTTGAGTAGTGATATATGAAACACAGGGTGAATCTTCATATTGTCAGGAAGTTTTAGGCGAAAAGTGACCGGGTTGATTTGAGCAGAAATCTCAAAAGGTCCCATAAACTTTTGACCCAACTTAGCACATGGAACTTGAACTTTTAAATTTTTGGTAGATAACCAAACTTTCTCACCTACTTGAAAAGTGGGAATTGACCTACGATGTCTGTCAGCAGCCCTCTTGTAATATTCCTGCGCCTCCTTCAATGTATCAGTCAATTTCTCCTGGATCTCATGTAATGAAGTTAGTCTGTTGGTAACAGCAGGAATTGAAGTTGAGATGGGGAGATCAGGAATAAAAACTGGATGATACCCCGTGTTTAAGAAAAATGGGCTTTGGGATGTGGAACTATGTTTAGAGTTATTATAAGCAAACTCTGCCGTAGGAAGGTAGTCCACCCAGTCATCCTGAAGATAACTCACGAAGCATCGAAGGTATTGCTCCAGAGTTTGATTGGTCCTCTCGGTCTGACCATTAGACTGCGGATGAAAAGCCGAGGACAGATTAACTGTTACACCCAAAGCTGAGCAAAAACTTCTCCAAAATTTTGAGGTAAACTGTACCCCTCTGTCAGACACCACATCATCAGGAATTCCATGAAGTTTAAAAACTTCTCTAACCATTACCTCAGCAGTATGTTCGGCGGAGGGTACCCCTTTAACTGGAATAAAATGAGCCATCTTAGTGAGACGGTCAACGACTACCAGAATGGTGGTCATCCCTTTTGAAAGAGGAAGGTCAACCACAAAGTCCATAGAAATTGACCCCCATGGTCTTGATGGAACAGGTAGTGGTAGAAGTAACCCCAGAGGAGAAGATCGAGGTGTCTTATTGCGAGCACAGGTTAGACATGAAGCCACATAACTCTTAACATCTTTCTTGTACCCAGGCCACCAAAAGGAACGTGATAAGAGTTCTTCTGTTTTAGACACCCCAAAATGACCAGCAAGCTTAGAGTCATGTACCAACCTGAGGGCTTCTACCCGAACTGATTCAGGTACATAGAGGCAATGCGCTTGAGTCCAAAAACCATTGTTGTACTTGAGGTTAATGTCCTTAGGAGGATTATTAAGAAGTGGGTCATTCTCATACCCCTCCTTGAGAAGATTAAGAAATGTCTTTGAACTCATGGCCCCTAGAAAGTTCTTTTGAGGCAGGATTGTACATTCAGAGGTGCTTTCCTGGAGAGGCCCAGACAACATCCGTGATAGGGCATCAGCCTTACCATTCCTTGACCCAGGGCGGTATGAAATAACAAAATTAAACCTGGAAAAGAAAAGGGTCCAACGTGCTTGGCTAGATGATAACCTTTTAGCAGACCTAATAAATTCTAAATTTTTATGATCGGTGAGAACGGTTACAGGGTGCTTAGCTCCTTCCAGCAGATGCCTCCACTCAGAAAATGCTTCCTTAATTGCCAGCAGCTCCTTGTTTCCAATGTCATAATTCATCTTGGCTGAAGACATCAGTCGAGAGAAATAAGCACAAGGATGAAGCTGCATTTTTTCTCCCATTCGCTGAGAAAGGATAGCTCCTACAGCAGAATTAGAAGCATCAACTTCTACGATGAAAGGTAGTTCTGGATCTGGATGTACCAGGATTGGTGCAGAAGTGAAGAGAGTTTTCAGTTTACTAAAGGCAGCCTGTGCCTCAGGAGACCACAAAAAGGGCACCCCTTTCTTTGTCAACTGTGTGATTGGAGCAATTACCCTAGAGAAATTCCTTATAAATCTTCTGTAAAAGTTGGCAAAACCAACAAATCGCTGTATCTCTTTAACATTCTTAGGGGCGGGCCAATCCACCACAGCTTTGATCTTATCGGGATCCATGCTTACCCCTTCAGAAGAGATTATGTATCCCAAGAACTGAATCTGAGTTTGTTCAAACTCGCATTTCTCTAATTTTATGTAAAGTTGATTTCGCCTTAATCTCTCGAAAACAATACAGACATGCTTGCGGTGTTCTTCCAAGGTATCAGAGAAAATGAGAATGTCATCCAAATATGCTATTACAAACTGATCAAGCAAATCTCGAAAGACATCATTAATAAAATGTTGAAAAGTTGCAGGAGCATTGCAAAGCCCAAAGGGCATGACCAAAGACTCAAAATGTCCATATCTGGTTCTGAAAGCAGTTTTCCATTCATCACTGGAACGAATGCGGACAAGGTTGTATGCCCCCCGTAAATCTAATTTGGTAAAGAGCTTGGCAGAGCGGAGTCTCTCAAGCATTTCTGGAATCAGTGGGAGTGGATAGCGATTCTTAATTGTGATCTTATTTAAATCTCTGTAGTCGATACACGGACGCAGGGTGGAGTCCTTTTTCGTCACGAAGAATAAGGCTGCGCCAGCAGGAGAGGTTGAGTGTCTGATAAAACCCTTCTCAAGATTCTCATTAATCCACTCCCTGAGCACTTTCAGTTCAGGTTCTGATAAAGAATAAAGGCGACCAAATGGTATTTCTGCCCCTGGAAGCAATTCAATGGGACAATCATAAGAGCGATGAGGAGGCAGCTGATCTGCGTTCTTTTTATCACAAACGTCCCGAAACTCAAGATATTGTGGAGGTAGCTTGTCATATGACTGGATAGTTGCCAAAACTGCTTGTAAATCTTGGGTTGGTGGAGGGCTTATTTGATAAGATTCTTTGCAATGTTTCTTGCAATGGTCAGATGTAAAGCTTAAAGAACGTGTCTCCCAGTTGATGGAGGGATTATGGATAGAGAACCAAGGAATGCCCAGGATAATAGGGAACTTGGGTGATGCAATCAGCTCAAAGCTGATAGTCTCCTGATGGTCAGTTTCAATTAGGAGTTTAAGTGGGATTGTCTCGTGGGTAACAGGGCCTGAAGTCAAAGGTGAGCCATCCACAGTTTCCATATCAATTGGGGCAAGTTTATTTCTTATTTGAATGTTATTACTTTGGGCAAATTCGATGTCGATGAAGTTTCCCCCAGCCCCTGAGTCCAGCATAGCAGAGCAAGGTATTTCATTGCTTTCAACAATAAGCTTTATAGGGATGACAAAATGAGTTGATAAAGAATTAACTTTATTTGCTTCCTGAATCAAAGGAGAGATGGACTGAGAAATTGAGTTTATTTGTTCAGATACTGTAACATCCATTGCTGCAATTGTTCTTTTAAATTTATTGGGACAATTAACTGCGTAATGTCCAGAGTCTCCACAATAAAGACATAAGTTTTCTGAACGTCGTCTTTCTTTCTCCTGAGTAGTAATAGATCTTTTAATAGCATCCACCTGCATAGGTTCAGGAGTGTCAGAATCAGGAAAAACTCTTGGAACCTTAGGAGGATACTGAGTAGTAGAAAAACGCATGCCACCATTACTGCCTAGGATTCCCAGTCTCTCCTTTCTCCTTTCAGTAAGTCTCTGATCAATTCGAATACATAATTTAATAAAAGCTTCAAGGTCATCAGGACTTTCTACTCTGGCAAGCTCATCTTTTACTTGTTCCGAGAGTCCTTGACGGAACTGACTCTTCTGTGCTGCTGGATTCCAATTGGTATCTGAGATCCAACGTCGGAATTCAGTTGTGTACTCTGCAACAGAGCGTCTTCCCTGACGTAAATTGTGCAATTTTGCCTCAGCAGTAGCACAGCGGTTAGGATCATCGAAAACTTGGTTCATCGCAGTCACAAAAGAATCAAAATTATCCAGGATGACATCATCTTTCTCCACATAAGGGGAGGCCCAGGCTAAGGCTTCCTCAGTCAGGAGGTTGATAATAAACAGCACCTTTTTCCTGTCAAAAGTGAATGCAGCAGGTTGCATCTGAAAGTATATACGACATTGATTAAGGAATCCTCTATAATGGCGGCGGTCTCCGCTAAACTTGAGTGGTAGGGGCATTCGTGCATTAATTTCTATGGCAGCAGTATCTCGGGCATGAAAATCCCGCAATTGTTTGTGTAGATCAATGATTTCCTCTTGTAGACCTTTCATTTCAATTTGTAACTCAGAAAATTTTTCCTGGTAGTCAACACCAAATGCCTGTAACTCAGCGATTTGAACCCTGAGAGGAGCCACGGCAGCTGCTACAACGGCCTCCATGTTTTTGGCCAGAATATTCTGTCACGATCTGGAGTCAGGCTCAGAGACCAATAGCTATAGCAGCAGAGCAGATATTCACACAGGTCACCCTGGCTGATGGCACGGGTTCACCTGAGGTGCGGGGTCTAAGCACTAACCGGTATTCACCAGAGCTCCCAAAGGTGGAGATGGGCTTGGCTGCGTGTTAGTGCCAGGTCGCGGTCCTCAGGATAGCCCCACCAGGAGGTGAGCAAGCCGGGGGTCTGGTAGCAGATATAGCAGGTAGAGATCAAGCAGGAGCGTAGTTGAGAAACAAGCCAAAAGTCGGTAACCAATAGTTGCAGATTGGGATTCAGCAGAAGCGTAGTCCAGGAGCAAGCCAAATGTCGGTAACGAAAGGTAGCAAGGATACGGTCGGCAGCAGGAGAGATAGGAGCAAGATATTGGCTGGTAAAGGCACAATATTCTGGCAACCAGGAAGTGCAGAGACATGGCTTATATAGGAAGTTCATGGGAGGAGCAAAGGGTTCAAGGTTCAAGGCAAACAAGATTCAAGACATGATCACTAAAGGAACTGTCCAAGTAGCTGTCCAAGGAGCTGTCCAAGGAGCTCAGCAAGCAGAGCCACCGCCAGACACACCAGAGGTCCCAGGTTCAAGCCCAGGTCCTAACACCGGGGCTCAAGTGGTGAATGACATGCCGGTCTTAGTCCGTAGGGTTCAGTATTGAGTTGGCCCACCCTTTGCAACTATAACAGCTTCACCTCTTCTGGGAAGGTCGTCCGCAAGGTTTAAACACATGGATGAGTGAGATTGGGGTGAAGGAACCTGACTGACCTGCACAGAGTCCTGGCCGCAACCCGATAGAACACCTTTTAGGATGAATTAGAGTGGAGACTGCAAGCCAGGCCTTCTCGTCCAAGATCAGTGCCTGACCTCACAAATGTGCTTCTGGAAGAATGGCCAAACATGGTCAATGGACACACTCCTAAACCTAGTGGACAGCCTTCCCAGAAGAGTTGAAGCTGTTATAGTGGCAAAGGGTGGGCTAACTCAATATTGAACCCTATGGACTAAGACTGGTATGCCATTAAATTTTATGTGCGTGTAAAGGCAGGTGTCCCAATACTTTTGGTAATATAGTGTATATAAGCAGTTTGGCCCACAGTCATATATAAGTTGTGACCTTTATTATATGGAACGGTATACCTAGGATGTTCATTTGTGCTTATACCTTTGCAATATGTCTAATATGTCCCTCATTTTGGAGACGTCTCCTCTCAATTTCTGTTGTGTCTACCGGGATGAGGTGAAAAGAAATGTCTAGAACCGAGGTCTCCAAACTGCGGCCAGGTGTGACCCTTTGTTTGCCTTTATCTGGCCCTTAGAGAACTATTCCTCCCACTGACACCAATGATGGGGCACTATTCTTCCCACTGACATCAATGATGGGGCACTATTCCTCTCACTCACACCAACAACTGGGCACTATTCCTCCCACTGACACCAATGATGGGGCACTATTCCTCCCACTGACACCAATGGTGGGACACTATTCCTCCCACTGACACCAATGATGGGACACTATTCCTCCCACTGACACCAATGATGGGGAACTGTTCCTCCCACTGACACCAATGATGGGGCATTATTCCTCCCACTGACACCAATGATGGGACAATATTCCTCCCACTGACACCAATGATGGGGCAATATTCCTCCCACTGACACCAATGATGGGGCACTATTCCTTCCACTGACACCAATGATGGGACACTATTCCTCCCACTGACACCAATGATGGGACACTATTCTTCCCACTGACACCAATGATGGGACACTATTCTTCCCACTGACACCAATGATGGGGCACTATTCCTCCCACTGACACCAATGATGGGGCACTATTCCTCCCACTGATACCAATGATGGGACACTATTCTTCCCACTGACACCAATGATGGGACAATATTCCTCCCACTGACATCAATGATGGGGCACTATTGATCTTTTATTAAAAAGAATCAAGCGACCAATTTTATACAAAAGTAAAAAACAAAAACATATTATAAAACGTCAACAGAAAACAAAGGAATGCACATCAACGTTCAGAATATATACAATATATACATAGTCCATTAGCAAAACATGAAAACTATTTACATAAAGCAGCAGAGAGGGCCTAAGAGGCACAACCCATCACCTATGTTCGCAGCCATTTATCAAAAATGAATCATAAATGAAAAAATCTAGGGGGACAAGAGACAGACAGCCACACCCGGGAAAGAGACTCCTGGCAGTCAGGGAGGCTTGAAACCCCTCCACGCCTTCAACCAAGCCCCCTGACTCCCCTTGTCTCTCTCAAGCACCCGAATCTTCTCCACCTCATGCAGAATGTCATACACCACCACCTCAACAGGAAGGATTTTACGCCGAATGCTGACCTGACACCGTGCGTTCCAGGTGAAATAACGGACTACTAGGCTAACTAGAAAAAGTGTATCCAAACAAAACCCCCCCCCAGTATTGAATGCTCCGTACACCCACTCAGCATAACCCAGCCTGGAGAGGAAAGGGACACCGAGGGCCCGTCCCACCTGTTTGTACACCTCTATGTTAAAGGGGCAATGAAGCAGAAAATGTTCCATAGTCTCCTCCTCATCTGCACTCTCCTCCCGAGGACAGCTACGATCCACCCCACTGCGGAATTTCAAATTGCCCCGAACATAGAGCCTCCCATGGAAGCACAACCAGGCCAGATCCCTACATTTAGGGGGTACTCTATCCAAATTAATCAATCTTAACCCCACCCTCAAAACTGGGCCTGGGCAATCCCTTAAGGCCAGTGGGTCATGAAAGACTTCGCTCAAGACTCGACTCATAAGGACTTTCCTCGGAACCGATCTGAGATCTTCAGCCGACAATCGCCACTGCCGCAATAACTTCAGGCACGGAGCAACATAGACTGGTAGCTGACCACGATGACCCCTGAGATTCTTCACTTGGCCACCTTCTTCCCAAAGTCGCAGAAAAGGCCTAAACCAAGATCTAAATATGCCTACCCATCCAGGAGGTTCCACTGCAAGCATATTACCAATGTTAAATTTGAGAAATAGCAGTGAAAAGAAAAGAACTGGGTTGACCATACCTAAGCCACCCTCCCTCCTGGATAGATAGGTGACATTCCTCTTGATGGGGTTCAGTCTGTTCCCCCACAGCATCTGGAAGAACACACTACTGACCCCCGCATAGAGAGACACTGGCAAGATGCAGACAAAGCTGACATACAAGAAGATCGGAATCAGGTAAGTCTTAATCAGATCAATCCTTTCCCTCAGAGATAACTTCCATCTCTTCCAGCTGACCACCTTAGTATTGGCAATTTCCAGTCTGCCTTCCCAATTTTTGAGGCCATAATCGCCGGGTCCAAATTCAATGCCTAGAATCTTAATTCTTTCCTGGGGCACTGGAAAGGTGTCCGGGAGATCAAACCCCTCACCTTCCTTTCCCATCCAAAAAACTTCACTCTTTTCCTGATTGATCTTGGAGCCTGATGCTTCAGAATACCGTGATGTCAGAGAGACCACCTCCTCTGCTTCATCTGCCCCGGTGACAATCACCGAACACATCGTCCGCATAGGCAACAACCCTCAAAGGTGGCTCACCCGGGAGCCCCACTGGCACCCCACACAACATGCCGCCCTCTAGCTCCTGATGAAGGGGTCGATTGCAAACACATAGAGCAGGGGACTCAGAGGACAACCCTGGCGCACCCCGGAGCCAACCTCAAAGGACTGCCCAACCCAACCATTAACAAGAGGAAAGCTTTCTGCCCCCTTATACAAGACCTTTAACCAATCGATAAAACCACCCGGCAGACCGTACTTACCAAGGAGCAACCACAGGTACTCATGGTTAACACGATCAAAAGCCTTTGCCTGATCCAATGTCAGCAAATACTTTCCCCAGCCTGCGGCCCTGCACAGCTCCAAGGCCTCCCGGACAGCTAAAACCGCTGTGAAGGTGCTTCTACCCTGGACCGAACAGTGCTGATGGCGAGAAAGCAAAGACTCTGCTACTGACGATAGGCGCCAGAAAATAATCTTTGCCAGTATCTTTCTATCGACATTAAGAAGACTGATGGGGCGCCAATTCTCAATCATCGAAGGATCTTTACCCTTTGAAAGAAGAATCACAGCCGAGTGCCTCATGGAAGGGGAAAGCACCCCCTCAGCAAGGCAACTGTTAAAAACCTCTACCAAGTGTGGGGCCAGAATAGACTTAAAGGCTTTGTAAAACTCAGCCGTCAAGCCATCCGGTCCAGGTGATTTTTTGATGGCAAGCTGATCAATTGCCCTCATCACCTCTTCAACTGTGATCTCCTCTGTCAAATTCATCAATGGAACATCTCCACCATTTAGACCTGGAGTAGAGTCCAAAAAGCTGTCCATCTTGTCACGGTCAAGCTCTTTCCTCCCAAGAAGGTCATCATAAAAAGACCTCACGACCTCCAGGATCCCTGACCTGGTCTTTGTCAAGGAACCTGTACTGTCCTTAAGGCCAACAACCGTTTTAACAGCTACACCTTGTTTGCAGTTCTGGTAAGGGTCAGGTGAGTGGTACCTCCCATAGTCCCTCTCCAGAACCAAAGAGGCATGCCAGTCATATTGACACTTCCTGAGGAGGAGTTTCACTTCAGAGATTGCCCCAGGATCTCCTCCTCTCGAGACAAGAATATCCAGCTTCCTCCGTAAGCGTTGGTAGGTCATGTATTTATTAAACTGTTTTCTATTGGCTAGGCCCCTGAAGAATCCAGCGATCCTCTTTTTGGTCAGCTCCCACCACTCAGCCTTGCTGCTACAAAAGTCCAGGATGGTCACCTGAGCCTGAAAGAATTCCTCAAAGGATTGTCTAATATGTTCTTCCTTGAGTAGAGTCGAATTCAATCTCCAGATGCCCTTGCCCCTCTGAGGGGCGTCTGAAGCATTCAGGACCACAGATAGCATACAGCGATCAGAGAACTCTACTGCCTGCACCACTGGGGGCGAGAAAGCAGAGGTCTCCTTCAAAAAAAAAAAACTATCTATCCTACTCTGACTACTACCTCGATGAAAGGTGAACCCAGTGTCATCCGGGAGGTGCGTAATGTGCACATCCACAAGACCAGCATCCCTAACCATACTATTTAAAAAAACGCTATCATATCCCAGCCTGTCCTTGAAGTCCTTCCTGTCCTTGGGCCTAGTTACTGTATTAAAGTCACCTCCAAAGACCACTTGCCGGGATGTAAAAAGAAATGGCTTGATCCTTGTAAAAAGGCATTTCCTGTCCCACTTTGTGTGCGGCCCATAAACATTAATTAGGCGCAGGTCCTGCCCCCCCACAAGGACGTCTAAGACCATACATCTCCCAATCTCAGCCTCAATAACCCGCCGGACATTTACCATACCGGTTTTAAACAACACCGCCACACCGCCGTAAGGCTCGGCCGCAAGAGACCAGTAAGATGGACCATACCTCCACTCTCTCTTGGCCATATGAATATCTGCCAAGGAGGTGAGCCTAGTCTCTTGCAAAAATAAAATTTCAGCGTCTAATTGGCTGAACAAAAAGAAGGCCATGGAACGAGCTCTTACTGACTTAATGCTAGTAACATTTATTGCCACCGCTTTTAACGGAGGGGGAACCGCCATCTGGGTTATTGAGTGGATTGCTTCTTAGCTCCCCTCTGCTGCTCATCACCAGAAGCCTCTCTCTTTCTTGAGGCCGCCTCAAACTCCATTTCAGGATCGGAACTTCGTTCCGAAGAAGCTCCAGATGATGAAATATACCATCCAGAGGACCTACGATGGTTGGAGACAGGCACTGGAGCCCGTTCCGTCCTCACCACCTGCTTCCGCTTCCCAACCCTCCTTCTCTCCTCCAGGTACTGCAGGTCAGCTTCAGAGATGCCATCATCTCTTGTTTTTTTCTTTGGAGTCTTCACAGAAGACTCCTTTACAGAGGAAGAAGCGACCTTTTCAGTACCTGCTACTACTCCTGGTGGGGGTAGTGTTCCCTTTGAGACAGACTTAGAGGGGGGGGGGGGTAACTGACATGGGGGGCACAGACTTGGAAGGTTCTGACACAAGAGGAGATGATACAGTAGGCTGGGGGGACACAGAGACAGATACAGAAGGAATACTTACAGACACAGGAGGGGTGGCCACAGGAACTGGGGAGTGATCCTGAGCAGGACCAGGGGAGTCCGTCACCGCAGAGGAGGATGGTACACCAGGGGCCTCACCCTCCATCCTGTCCAGCCTTGACAAGTCATTCATTACCTCCTTCTCCATATTGTGCCAGGCTTCAGGAAATTTGCTGTAGGGATGGCCAAGGCGCAGGCACAGGTTGCACCTGATCATATCGGTGCAGTCCTTGGCCATGTGACCCTGACCCCGACACACTGAACATATCAAGGCTGAACAGGAGGAGCTCAAATGCCCCTTTTCTCCACAGCGGTGACACAGCTTCGGCTGACCAGGGTAGAAAATAGTCATCCTATCCCTCCCTATAAAAGCCGAGGAGGGCAGGTGACGGACAACATTCCCATCCCTGGCCAACCTGACTGTCACTGACCAACCCCCAGTCCAGATGTTACGCTCATCAAGGATTTTGCTGGGCTTAATCAAAACCTCTCCATAGTTCCGCAACCAAACCTCTAAATCCCGAGCGGGGACGCTCTCATTGGTCAGAATGATGGTGATTTTTTAAACTGTTGACCTCTGAGATATTGCAACTGGGGCCAGACCTTCTCATTCAGGTCTTGACCTGCACCGAGCCTCATATCGCTCCCAGAACAGGTCAAGACCCTCTGGTCTGGTGAAACTAACCGTATCATCCCTCGTCCCAGACACATGTATAAAGGCATACAAGTCATTTGCCCCAAAACCCATTTCTAAAATGAGATCCACCACCGCACGCCGCTCTGGAGGGACTGCACCACCTTCCCATTTCAGAATCACAACATTAGGTCTGGGACCCCCAGCAGAAGCCAGAGACCCAAGACCAGATCCTGGGGTGCCCAAAGTGGTAGACTGTAGGGGAAAACCCGCTTGGGAGCGGAGCTACCAGGAGCAGAGCGTACCACCTGAGCAAACGTGGGTTTATCAGGGCCAAGGCTCCACACTGAAGTCACATTGGTCTTTAAATTATTAGCATCATCAACTGTCTGAACTGGATTAGCAGAATCCGCAGCCAGACGATTGTCCATCACACTGGTGCTGGGGTGATTGTTATCAGTCACAGAAATTTTCCCATCAGGAATAGTCATAGTTTCTGCTGCAGTACCAGCTGTCCCCTGATGCTGCGCTGTAGAGTCCTCAGCAGCAGTGGGGCAAACAGCTTTGAATTCTGCTAAAGAAGGGTTAATTGGCTCTGCTGACACCTGTAGTTCATCCACTGAAATTACACTTTTTAAATGTAAGTTTTGCTGCATTGTAGCATCATCATCATCCGGCACAACAGGGCTGCACACAACATCAGCAGTCTGACTGTTATCAGGCACATTGTCCTTATCAGTAAAAGATACAAACACAGTCTTGTCCACAACATGGGGCTTCACATTATCAGGTACATTGTCTGTAATATCCTTTTCATTGAAAACCAACCGATCCCCCCGCATAGGAGACTCCATTACATGGATGGCCCTCAGCATGCCTCCTGAGTCCTGGGAAGGCATGGGGCTGCTTACCTCTCCTTGGGGGGGCAGGGGGGTGGAATTGGGGGTCTCCTCCTCCACCTCCATCTTTGTCACCCTTCCAAACCTCCTGTCGTTACCAAACTTCTCCCTGAAGGGCCCATCTCTGCCTTCCATCATGGCCATGATGGTCTCCTGGTGGTCCACATGCACTTTAGCCAATTGGATCTCCGGATCCATGGATCCTCTCTTCTGGCTGTGTAAGCCCTCACGCTGCCTTCTCAGGCGCTTCAGCTCCGCACGCAGCTTGTACAGCTTATCCCTCTCCCTATTCAGGACCTTTATCCCGGCCACCACTCGCTCCCGAATGGCATGCGAGCCTTCGTCCTCTCCAGGGGCAGTGAGATCCGCTTGTCCACCAGAAGGCATGTCACCCGACGGCCCAGGAGAAGGCTGAGAACCTCCAGCAGGAGAGGCCCTGCTGGCCTCCATGGCTTCCCCAGAAAGGAGCCAGGAGAGCTGGGAGAAATTTCCTCACCACTCCCCTCTCACACCGATCACCTGGAGGAGCTCCACAGACAAACCTTCCACCTGACACACCTGTGCTCAATGATGGGTGGGGCACTATTCTTCCCACTGACACCAATGATGGGACACTATTCCTCCCACTGACACCAATGATGGGACACTATTCCTCCCACTGACACCAATGATGGGACAATATTCCTCCCACTGACATCAATGATGGGGCACTATTCCTCCCACTGACACCAATGATGGGGCACTATTCCTCCCACTGACAGGAATGATGGGACACTATTCTTCCCACTGACACCAATGATGGGACAATATTCCTCCCACTGACATCAATGATGGGGCACTATTCCTCCCACTGACACCAATGATGGGGCACTATTCCTCCCACTGACAGGAATGATGGGACACTATTCTTCCCACTGACACCAATGATGTGGCAATATTCCTCCCACTGACACCAATGAAGGGGCACTATTCCTTCCACTGACACCAATGATGGGACACTATTCCTCCCACTGACACCAATGATGGGACAATATTCCTCCCACTGACACCAATGATGGGACACTATTCCTCCCACTGACACCAATGATGGGGCACTATTCCTCCCACTGACACCAATGATGGGGAACTATTCCTCCCACTGACACCAATGATGGGACACTATTCTTTCTATTATGACCAACAATGGTGCAGTTACCCTCCAGGTAATACCAATGATTTGGCATTGTTTAATCCCCATTGACACTAGGGCATTTTCTACTCCCAATGGCCACAGTCTGGCCTCCTCAATGTCTGAAGAATAGTAAAGTGTCCCTTTGTTTAGAGAGTTTGGAGGTCCCTGCTGTACAATATGGCAGAGATAGCCCCCCCCCCCCCAAAAAAAAAAAAGTGAATGGAGCTTTAACTATTCCATTCTAGAGCCTCTTAGAAAATAAAAAAAAAACTGTTTTGGTATTAGGTACACTTTAATATCATAAATGACTTTGAGTGCCATGTGCTGTGCACCCTAATTAGTTTCTATTATTATTCCCCCTCCCCCTATGCACGCCAACTGGTATTACTGCATAAGAAGGTGCTTACCTGTACAGAGTCTTGCAGCTTTTGAAACTTGACCTGCCTCTGCTGTGTATTTATAGAGCAATTTGCATTTTATATTACCTCCCGAAACCACATTCCCACCACACTGAGGGTTGGGAACCAGCAAAGAATTAGAGCCATAATCCAGGCTTATCTTGAGGAGAGGTGGGGGGAATTATTATAAAAAAGTTTTTTTTCATGGGAAACAGAAAACCATACTATCTAGTTACATGACCAACTCTGCACTCAAAATAAGTAAACTAAAATTAGATATGTCCAAATCTTGCAGTCTTCACCTCCGAAAACATCTCCAAAATACACCCCTTTCTAACCGTTGACACCACTAAGCAGCTTTTCTACTCCCGTATTATCACTCGCCTTAACTATTGTGACTCCCACCTTGTAGGCTTACCTCTCTGCAGGCTATCCCATCTCCAATCTATCATGAATGCCCCTGCCAGACTCATACACCTTACCAACCATTCAGTGTCCTCCACCCCTCTCTGCCAGTCCCTCCACTGGCTTCCCATCGCCTAACGAATAAAATTCAAAACAATAACATTCAAAGCCATTCACAACTTTGCCCCAAGCTACATCCCCAAACTTATCACCAAATATCACCCAAACCATCCCCTCCGCTCCGCCCAAGACCTTCTGCTCTCTAGCTCCCTGGTCTCCTCCTCCCATGCTCCTCTCCAGGACTTCTCCCGTATTATCTCTCGCCTTAACTATTGTGACTCCCACCTTGTAGGCTTACCTCTCTGCAGGCTATCCCATCTCCAATCTATCATGAATGCCCCTGCCAGACTCATACACCTTACCAACCATTCAGTGTCCTCCACCCCTCTCTGCCAGTCCCTCCACTGGCTTCCCATCGCCTAACGAATAAAATTCAAAACAATAACATTCAAAGCCATTCACAACTTTGCCCCGAGCTACATCCCCAAACTTATCGCCAAATATCACCCAAACCATCCCCTCCGCTCCGCCCAAGACCTTCTGCTCTCTAGCTCCCTGGTCTCCTCCTCCCATGCTCCTCTCCAGGACTTCTCCCGTATTATCTCTCGCTTTAACTATTGTGACTCCCACCTTGTAGGCTTACCTCTCTGCAGGCTATCCCATCTTCAATCTATCATGAATAAGTTGTGACCTTTATTATATGGAATGGTATACCTAGGATGTTCATTTGTGCTTATACCTTTGCAATATGTCTAATATGTCCCTCATTTTGGAGACGTCTCATCTCAATTTCTGTTGTGTCTACCGGAATGAGGTGAAAAGAAATGTCTAGAACCGAGGTCTCCAAACTGCGGCCAGGTGTGACCCTTTGCTTGCCTTTATCTGGCCCTTAGAGCACTATTCCTCCCACTGACACCAATGATGGGGCACTATTCCTCCCACTGACACCAATGATGGGGAACTATTCCTCCCACTGACACCAATGATGGGGCACTATTCCTCCCACTGACACCAATAATAGGGCACTATTCCTCCCACTGACACCAATGATGGGGCTCGATTCCTCCCACTGAAACCAATGATGGGGCACTATTCCTCCCACTGATACCAATGATGGGGCACTATTCATCCCACTGACACCAATGATGGGACACTATTCCTCCCACTGACACCAATGATGGGACAATATTCCTCCCACTGACACCAATGATGTGGCAATATTCCTCCCACTGACACCAATGATGGGGCACTATTCCTTCCACTGACACCAATGATGGGACACTATTCCTCCCACTGACACCAATGATGGGACAATATTCCTCCCACTGACACCAATGATGGGGCACTATTCCTCCCACTGACACCAATGATGGGGAACTATTCCTCCCACTGACACCAGTGATGGGGCACTATTCCTCCCACTGACACCAATAATAGGGCACTATTCCTCCCACTGACACCAATGATGGGGCTCGATTCCTCCCACTGAAACCAATGATGGGGCACTATTCCTCCCACTGATACCAATGATGGGGCACTATTCATCCCACTGACACCAATGATGGGACACTATTCCTCCCACTGACACCAATGATGGGACAATATTCCTTCCACTGACACCAATGATGTGGCAATATTCCTCCCACTGACACCAATGATGGGGCACTATTCCTTCCACTGACACCAATGATGGGACACTATTCCTCCCACTGACACCAATGATGGGACAATATTCCTCCCACTGACACCAATGATGGGACACTATTCTTCCCACTGACACCAATGATGGGACAATATTCCTCCCACTGACACCAATGATGGGGCACTATTCCTCCCACTCACACCAATGATGGGGCACTATTCCTCCCACTGACACCAATGATGGGACACTATTCCTTCTATTATGACCAACAATTGTGCAGTTACCCTCCAGGTAATACCAATGATTTGGCATTGTTTAATCCCCATTGACACTAGGTCATTTTCTACTCCCAATGGCCACAGTCTGGCCTCCTCAATGTCTGAAGAACAGTAAAGTGTCCCTTTGTTTAGAGAGTTTGGAGGTCCCTGCTGTACAATATGGCAGAGGTAGCCCCCCCCCCCCAAAAAAAAAGAGAATGGAGCTTTAACTATTCCATTCTAGAGCCTCTTAGAAAATTTAAAAAAAAAACTGTTTTGGTATTAGGTACACTTTAATATCATAGATGACTTTGAGTGCCATGTGCTGTGCACCCTAAGTAGTTTCTATTATTATTCCCCCTCCCCCTATAAACACCAACTGGTATTACTGCATAAGAAGATGCTTACCTGTACAGAGTCCTGCAGCTTTTGAAACTTGACCTGCCTCTGCTGTGTATTTATAGAGCAATTTGCATTTTATATTACCTCCCGAAACCACATTCCCACCACACTGAGGGTTGGGAACCAGCAAAGAATTAGAGCCATAATCCAGGCTTATCTTGAGGAGAGGTGGGGGGAATTATTATAAAAAAGTTTTTTTCATGGGAAACAGAAAACCATACTATCTAGTTACATGACCAACTCTGCACTCAAAATAAGTAAACTAAAATCAGATATGTCCAAATCTTGCAGACTTCACCTCCGAAAACATCTCCAAAATACACCCCTTTCTAACCGTTGACACCACTAAGCAGCTTTTCTACTCCCGTATTATCACTCGCCTTAACTATTGTGACTCCCACCTTGTAGGCTTACCTCTCTGCAGGCTATCCCATCTCCAATCTATCATGAATGCCCCTGCCAGACTCATACACCTTACCAACCATTCGGTGTCCTCCACCCCTCTCTGCCAGTCCCTCCACTGGCTTCCCATTGCCTAAGGAATAAAATTCAAAACAATAACATACAAAGCCATTCGCAACTTTGCCCCGAGCTACATCCCCAAACTTATCACCAAATACCACCCAAACCATCCCCTCCGCTCCGCCCAAGACCTTCTGCTCTCTAGCTCCCTGGTCTCCTCCTCCCATGCTCCTCTCCAGGACTTCTCCGGTATTATCTCTCGCTTTAACTATTGTGACTCCCACCTTGTAGGCTTACCTCTCTGCAGGCTATCCCATCTTCAATCTATCATGAATAAGTTGTGACCTTTATTATATGGAACGGTATACCTAGGATGTTCATTTGTGCTTATACCTTTGCAATATGTCTAATATGTCCCTCATTTTGGAGACGTCTCCTCTCAATTTCTGTTGTGTCTACCGGAATGAGGTGAAACGAAATGTCTAGAACCGAGGTCTCCAAACTGCGGCCAGGTGTGACCCTTTGCTTTCCTTTATCTGGCCCTTAGAGCACTATTCCTCCCACTGACACCAATGATGGGGCACTATTCCTCCCACTGACACTAATGATGGGACACTATTCCTCCCACTGACACCAATGATGGGACACTTTTACTCCCACTGACACCAATGATGGGAAACTGTTCCTCCCACTGACACCAATGATGGGACACTATTCCTCCCACTGAAACCAATGATGGGGCACTGTTCCTCCCACTGACACCAATGATGGGGCATTATTCCTCCCAGTGACACCAATGATGGGACACTATTCCTCCCACTGACACCAATGATGTGGCACTGTTCCTCCCACTGACACCAATGATGTGGCACTGTTCCTCCCACTGACACCAATGATGGGGCACTATTCCTTCCACTGACACCAATGATGGGGCACTATTCCTCCCACTGACACCAATGATGTGGCAATATTCCTCCCACTGACACCAATGATGGGGCACTATTCCTTCCACTGACACCAATGATGGGACACTATTCCTCCCACTGACACCAATGGTGGGGCACTATTCCTTCCACTGACACCAATGATGGGGCACTATTCCTCCCACTGACACCAATGATGGGGCAATATTCCTCCCACTGACACCAATGATGGGGCACTATTCATTCCACTGACACCAATGATGGGACACTATTCCTCCCACTGACACCAATGATGGGGCAATATTCCTCCCACTGACACCAATGATGGGGCAATATTCCTCCCACTGACACCAATGATGGGGCACTATTCCTCCCACTGACACCAATGATGGGGCACTATTCCCCCCACTGACACCAATGATGAGGCAATATTCCTCCCACTGAAACTAATGATGGGACACTATTCCTCCCACTGACACCAATGATGGGGCACTATTCCTCTCACTCACACCAACAACTGGTCACTATTCCTCCCACTGACACCAATGATGGGGCACTATTCCCCCCACTGAAACCAATGATGGGGCACTGTTCCTCCCACTGACACCAATGATGGGGCATTATTCCTCCCAGTGACACCAATGATGGTACACTATTCCTCCCACTGACACCAATGATGTGGCAATATTCCTCCCACTGACACCAATGATGGGACACTATTCCTCCCACTGACACCAATGATGGGACAATATTCCTCGCACTGACATAAATGATGGGGCACTATTCCTTCCACTGACACCAATGATGGGACACTATTCCTCCCACTGACACCAATGATGGGGCAATATTCCTCCCACTGACACCAATGATGGGGCAATATTCCTCCCACTGACACCAATGATGGGGCACTATTCCCCCCACTGACACCAATGATGAGGCAATATTCCTCCCACTGAAACTAATGATGGGACACTATTCCTCCCACTGACACCAATGATGGGGCACTATTCCTCTCACTCACACCAACAACTGGTCACTATTCCTCCCACTGACACCAATGATGGGGCACTATTCCCCCCACTGAAACCAATGATGGGGCACTATTCCTCCCACTGACACCAATGATGGGGCATTATTCCTCCCAGTGACACCAATGATGGGACACTATTCCTCCCACTGACACCAATGATGTGGCAATATTCCTCCCACTGACACCAATGATGGGACACTATTCCTCCCACTGACACCAATGATGGGACAATATTCCTCGCACTGACATAAATGATGGGGCACTATTCCTTCCACTGACACCAATGATGGGACACTATTCCTCCCACTGACACCAATGATGGGGCAATATTCCTCCCACTGACACCAATGATGGGGCAATATTCCTCCCACTGACACCAATGATGGGGCACTATTCCTCCCACTGACACCAATGATGGGAAACTCTTCCTTCCACTGACACCAATGATGGGGCATTATTCCTCCTACTGACACCAATGATGTGGCAATATTCCTCCCACTGACACCAATGATGGGGCACTATTCCTTCCACTGACACCAATGATGGGGCACTATTCCTCCCACTGACACCAATGATGGGACACTATTCCTACCACTGACACCAATGATGTGGCAATATTCCTCCCACTGACACCAATGATGGGGCACTATTCCTTCCACTGACACCAATGATGGGACACTATTCCTCCCACTGACACCAATGATGGGACACTATTCCTCCCACTGACACCAATGGTGGGGCACTATTCCTTCCACTGACACCAATGATGGGGCACTATTCCTCCCACTGACACCAATGATGGGGCAATATTCCTCCCACTGACACCAATGATGGGGCACTATTCCTTCCACTGACACCAATGATGGGACACTATTCCTCCCAATGACACCAATGATGGGGCAATATTCCTCCCACTGACACCAATGATGGGGCAATATTCCTCCCACTGACACCAATGATGGGGCACTATTCCTCCCACTGACACCAATGATGGGGCACTATTCCTCCCACTGACACTAATGATGGGACACTATTCCTCCCAATGACACCAATGATGGGGCAATATTCCTCCCACTGACACCAATGATGGGGCAATATTCCTCCCACTGACACCAATGATGGGTCACTATTCCTCCCACTGACACCAATGATGGGACACTATTCCTCCCACTGACACCAATGATGGGGCACTATTCCTCCCACTCAACTGTCAATGACAATCAACACTGCGCTATCCCCAAAAGTTATATACAAAAAGGAGCTGCTAACACGATCACAAGGATATACAATAGTGAATAAAATTCCAAATGTTAAATTATAGTGTAGCGCTATATAAAGAAAGAAAAAAATATATTAAAACCACTTAGTGATGTGACAATAATGTATAAGTGTCAAGATTAAATAACATTCAGTAGTGCTTCCCAGACTGCACCACACTTACATGAAATAGTGAAAAATTATGATAAACCAAAGAAATCAAATATTGTGAGAAAGTCCAAAGAATTTATAATATGAAAAAATCCAAAGAATTTATGATATGAAAAAAGTCTATTATTTGATTCAAATTAAATCCAATCCACACGTGAGAGGGAAAGAGCCATCCACCTTCTTCCTATGAAGACCACATGCAGGCACCCTGTGGTATATCCATCACCAAATAGGATGTGGGCTTACCAGATAGAATGGATCCAAGCGAATATACATTCGAAGGATCAATCAGACTTCAGAATACTCTTATATAGAGTTATCCAACATAAAAGACTCTCCAGGGAATTTTCAACCAAGTACTCAAACGATGGGAAAATCTTCCGCTTTAAACTTCAACGCACATTGTAGAACTCATACAGAAAAGAAATGAGGGCCACAATAGTGTAAATCCGTTTAAAAAAATTTTTTTTAATAAAATAAGTTATGAACTTACATGTATCAAATGATTTAAGCGCTTATATCATATAAAAATAGAGCTGCAGTAGGAGTCCCGACGCGTTTCGTCCTCAAAAGACCCCAGATGACGTCTTTTGAGGACGAAACGCGTCGGGACTCCTACTGCAGCTCTATTTTTATATGATATAAGCGCTTAATTCATTGGATACATGTAAGTTCATTACTTATTTTATTAAAAAAAAATTTTTAAACGGATTTACACTATTGTGGCCCTCATTTCTTTTCTGTATGAGTTCTACAATGTGCGTTGAAGTTTAAAGCGGAAGATTTTCCCATCGTTTGAGTACTTGGTTGAAAATTCCCTGGAGAGTCTTTTATGTTGGATAACTCTATATAAGAGTATTCTGAAGTCTGATTGATCCTTCGAATGTATATTCGCTTGGATCCATTCTATCTGGTAAGCCCACATCCTATTTGGTGATGGATATACCACAGGGTGCCTGCATGTGGTCTTCATAGGAAGAAGGTGGATGGCTCTTTCCCTCTCACGTGTGGATTGGATTTAATTTGAATCAAATAATAGACTTTTTTCATATCATAAATTCTTTGGATTTTTTCATATTATAAATTCTTTGGACTTTCTCACAATATTTGATTTCTTTGGTTTATCATAATTTTTCACTATTTCATGTAAGTGTGGTGCAGTCTGGGAAGCACTACTGAATGTTATTTAATCTTGACACTTATACATTATTGTCACATCACTAAGTGGTTTTAATATATTTTTTTCTTTCTTTATATAGCGCTACACTATAATTTAACTATTCCTCCCACTGACACCAATGATGGGGCAATATTCCTCCCACTGACACCAATGATGGGGCACTATTCCTCCCACTGACACTAATGATGGGACACTATTCCTCCCACTGACACCAATGATGGGACACTTTTACTCCCACTGACACCAATGATGGGAAACTGTTCCTCCCACTGACATCGATGATGGGGCACTATTACTCTCACTCACACCAACAACTGGTCACTATTCCTCCCACTGACACCAATGATGGGGCACTATTCCTCCCACTGACACCAATGATGGGACACTATTCCTCCCACTGAAACCAATGATGGGAAACTGTTCCTCCCACTGACACCAATGATAGGGCACTGTTCCTCCCACTGACACCAATGATGTGGCAATATTCCTCCCACTGACACCAATGATGTGGCAATATTCCTCCCACTGACACCAATGATGGGGCACTATTCCTTCCACTGACACCAATGATGGGGCACTATTCCTTCCACTGACACCAATGATGGGGCACTATTCCTCCCACTGACACCAATGATGTGGCAATATTCCTCCCACTGACACCAATGATGGGGCACTATTCCTCCCACTGACACCAATGATGGGGCACTATTCCTCCCACTGACACTAATGATGGGACACTATTCCTCCCACTGACACCAATGATGGGACACTTTTACTCCCACTGACACCAATGATGGGAAACTGTTCCTCCCACTGACATCGATGATGGGGCACTACTCCTCTCACTCACACCAACAACTGGTCACTATTCCTCCCACTGACACCAATGATGGGACACTATTCCTCCCACTGACATCAATGATGGGGCACTACTCCTCTCACTCACACCAACAACTGGTCACTATTCCTCCCACTGACACCAATGATGGGGCACTATTCCTACCACTGACACCAATGATGGGGCACTATTCCTCCCACTGACACCAATGATGGGACACTTTTACTCCCACTGACACCAATGATGGGACACCATTCCTCCCACTGACACCAATGATGGGTCACTTTTACTCTCACTGACACCAATGATGGGGCACTATTCCTCCCACTGACACCAATGATGGGGCACTATTCCTCCCACTGACACCAATGATGGGGCACTTTTACTCTCACTCACACCAACAACTGGTCACTATTCCTCCCACTGACACCAATGATGGGACACTATTCCTCCCACTGACACCAATGATGGGGCACTATTCTTCCCACTGACACCAATGATGGGACAATATTCCTCCCACTGACACCAATGATGGGACACTATTCCTTCTATTATGACCAACAATGGTGCAGTTACCCTCCAGGTAATACCAATGATTTGGCATGGTTTAATCCCCATTGACACTAGGTCATTTTCTACTCCCAATGGCCACAGTCTGGCCTCCTCAATGTCTGAAGAACAGTAAAGTGTCCCTTTGTTTAGAGAGTTTGGAGGTCCCTGCTGTACAATATGGCAGAGATAGCCCCCCCCCCCCCCCAAAAAAAAAAGTGAATGGAGCTTTAACTATTCCATTCTAGAGCCTCTTAGAAAAAAAAAAAAAAAACTGTTTTGGTATTAGGTAAACTTTAATATCAAAGATGACTTTGAGTGCCATGTGCTGTGCACCCTAAGTAGTTTCTATTATTATTCCCCCTCCCCCTATGCACGCCAACTGGTATTACTGCATAAGAAGGTGCTTACCTGTACAGAGTCTTGCAGCTTTTGAAACTTGACCTGCCTCTGCTGTGTATTTATAGAGCAATTTGCATTTTATATTACCTCCCGAAACCACATTCCCTCCACACTGAGGGTTGGGAACCAGCAAAGAATTAGAGCCATAATCCAGGCTTATCTTGAGGAGAGGTGGGGGGAATTATTATAAAAAAGTTTTTTTCATGGGAAACAGAAAACCATACTATCTAGTTACATGACCAACTCTGCACTCAAAATAAGTAAACTAAAATTAGATATGTCCAAATCTTGCAGACTTCACCTCCGAAAACATCTCCAAAATACACCCCTTTCTAACCGTTGACACCACTAAGCAGCTTTTCTACTCCCGTATTATCACTCGCCTTAACTATTGTGACTCCCACCTTGTAGGCTTCCCTCTCTGCAGGCTATCCCATCTCCAATCTATCATGAATGCCCCTGCCAGACCCATACACCTTACCAACCATTCAGTGTCCTCCACCCCTCTCTGCCAGTCCCTCCACTGGCTTCCCATCGCCTAACGAATAAAATTCAAAACAATAACATACAAAGCCATTCGCAACTTTGCCCCGAGCTACATCCCCAAACTTATTGCCAAATACCACCCAAACCATCCCCTCCGCTCCGCCCAAGACCTTCTGCTCTCTAGCTCCCTGGTCTCCTCCTCCCATGCTCCTCTCCAGGACTTCTCCCGTATTATCTCTCGCTTTAGCTATTGTGACTCCCACCTTGTAGGCTTACCTCTCTGCAGGCTATCCCATCTTCAATCTATCATGAATAAGTTGTGACCTTTATTATATGGAATGGTATACCTAGGATGTTCATTTGTGCTTATACCTTTGCAATATGTCTAATATGTCCCTCATTTTGGAGACGTCTCCTCTCAATTTCTGTTGTGTCTACCGGAATGAGGTGAAAAGAAATGTCTAGAACCGAGGTCTCCAAACTGCGGCCAGGTGTGACCCTTTGCTTGCCTTTATCTGGCCCTTAGAGCACTATTCCTCCCACTGACACCAATGATGGGGCACTATTCCTCCCGCTGACACCAATGATGGGGCACTATTCCTCCCACTGACACCAATGATGGGGCACTATACCTCCCACTGACACCAATGATAGGGCACTATTCCTCCCACTGACACCAATGATGGGGCACTATGCCTCCCACTGACACCAATGATGGGGCACAATTCCTCCCACTGATACCAATGATGGGGCACTATTCCTCCCACTGACACCAATGATGGGACACTATTCATCCCACTGACACCAATGATGGAACACTATTCCTCCCACTGACACCAATTATGGGACACTATTCCTCCCACTGACACCAATGATGGGACACTATTCCTTCCACTGACACCAATGATGGGGCACTATTCCTCCCACTGACACCAATGATGGGGCACTATTCCTTCCACTGACACCAATGATGGGACACTATTCCTCCCACTGACACCAATGATGGGACACTATTCCTCCCACTGACACCAATGGTGGGGCACTATTCCTTCCACTGACACCAATGATGGGGCACTATTCCTCCCACTGACACCAATGATGGGGCACTATTCCTCCTACTGACACCAATGATGGGGCACTTTTACTCTCACTCACACCACCAACTGGTCACTATTCCTCCCACTGACACCAATGATGGGACACTATTCCTCCCACTGACACCAATGATGGGGCACTATTCTTCCCACTGACACCAATGATGGGACAATATTCCTCCCACTGACACCAATGATGGGACACTATTCCTTCTATTATGACCAACAATGGTGCAGTTACCCTCCAGGTAATACCAATGATTTGGCATTGTTTAATCCCCATTGACACTAGGTCATTTTCTACTCCCAATGGCCACAGTCTGGCCTCCTCAATGTCTGAAGAACAGTAAAGTGTCCCTTTGTTTAGAGAGTTTGGAGGTCCCCGCTGTACAATATGGCAGAGATAGCCCCCCCCCCCCCAAAAAAAAGTGAATGGAGCTTTAACTATTCCATTCTAGAGCCTCTTAGAAAAAAAAAAAAAACTGCTTTGGTATTAGGTAAACTTTAATATCAAAGATGACTTTGAGTGCCATGTGCTGTGCACCCTAAGTAGTTTCTATTATTATTCCCCCTCCCCCTATGCACGCCAACTGGTATTACTGCATAAGAAGGTGCTTACCTGTACAAAGTCCGGTAGCTTTTGAAACTTGACCTGCCTCTGCTGTGTATTTATAGAGCAATTTGCATTTTATATTACCTCCCGAAACCACATTCCCTCCACACTGAGGGTTGGGAACCAGCAAAGAATTAGAGCCATAATCCAGGCTTATCTTGAGGAGAGGTGGGGGGAATTATTATAAAAAAGTTTTTTTCATGGGAAACAGAAAACCATACTATCTAGTTACATGACCAACTCTGCACTCAAAATAAGTAAACTAAAATTAGATATGTCCAAATCTTGCAGACTTCACCTCCGAAAACATCTCCAAAATACACCCCTTTCTAACCGTTGACACCACTAAGCAGCTTTTCTACTCCCGTATTATCACTCACTCACACCAACAACTGGTCACTATTCTTCCCACTGACACCAATGATGGGTCACTATTCCTCGCACTGACACCAATGATGGGGCACTATTCCTCCCACTGACACCAATGATGGGACACTATTCCTCCCACTGACACCAATGATGGGACACTTTTACTCCCACTGACACCAATGATGGGACACTATTCCTCCCACTGACACCAATGATGGGACACTATTCCTCCCACTGACACCAATGATGGGGCACTGTTCCTCCCACTGACACCAATGATGGGGCATTATTCCTCCCAGTGACTGTTATATTCTTAATATCTAAATTTTAATTGGCTTTATTATACTTTATTCAGAATATAATCTTTCCATACTGTGTGAAAGAAAACTTTGAGTCAGTTGATTCTATGTTGTGACTTGCGATAATTGAAAAAGTAAACATTTAATACCTGTCAGGATTTTGATAAATGTTGTTTATGTACAAATTCTACAGTTCATTATATATATGCTTTTAGAAATTTAGCCTATGTAATTGAGAAGCCCTATGTAAGTGAGATGATATTTTTCTTAGAGTCTGAAATTCTACCTTCCCCCCTATTTCCTGCCATTTCATCAGAAGGTAGAATTGTGTTTTAAAGTGGTTGTAAACCCTTACAAACCACTTTGACCTACAGGTAAGCCTAGATTAAGGCTTACCTGTAGGTCCAAGCAATATCTCCTAAACCTATATGGTTTAGGAGATATTTGCCCGAAAACGGGCACCTCTGTCTACGGCGCATGCGCCGTAGACAGCGGCGCGCAGGCGCACTGAGCGCGGCATTTCCAAGAATGGAGCTGCCGCGCGTGTCGACTCCCGTGCGCATGCGCGGGAGTGACGTCATCGCGGCTTCGCCGAATGACAGCGGCGGAGCTGCGCGACCCCACCAACAAGATGGATGCGGCGGACTACAAGGGACAGCGGCGACTTCGCTGGCTCCTGTGTCAGGTAAGTGACACATAATGGGCTACTATGCGATGCATAGTAGTCCATTATGCTTTGCCTTTGCAGGGAATGAAAGAGGAAGTAAACTCATCAGGGTTTACTTCCTCTTAAAGTGTTAACATATGGTAGCTTTACTATAGTAACCACTCATTAGCCCACACTTTTGTAAAGGAGGAGTTATCTTTCGGGCGGGAGATTAGAGCCTGTTGATATAGTCGAAAGAGTGGGAGCAAACCTTCTCTTGAAGATTCAGCAGCCTAGAAGAAAGACACATCTCATGCACACAGAGCTTTCCAGCATACAAAGAGTTGCAATTTTAAAGATATTAATGATTATCATTGTACTATTTTTGTAAGTATTCTTTTCTATTTAAATGTGTACAAATAAATACACATTTTTGAATTACGCTGACTCAGAACTAATTAAGGAAATTCGTCTCACAATCAATCGGTCTCACCATATATACTTAAGACTTTGAAATATTTGAACAATATTTGAACATTGCAAGCGATTTATTACATTGGCAAAGTCATCCAGTCAATCATAAGTCGGAAGTTTTTTTTCAACTTCCATCCTTTGATCAGAGGGGACAGAAGTGATGAACAGAGATTAACTTCGCAAAGATTGAAAAGAACCTAGAAGAAAATTCGATCGATTGATTGTGAAAGACCGGAGAATTTCAGATATACAGAAGTCTTGAAAGACGGTGGACAGCGGGAAAACTGACGAGTTTTATATTTGGTGAGTAGAAAAGTAATATGGAATTTGTAGATGTTTTAGCTGATGAAAGTACTTTAGAATTTAAAGGTTTAGCGAAACAGGTTTCTGATGCTGTTTTATGGAAATCAATGTATGATCAATGCTTTCAGGCAAATGCTGACATTGAGAAGGATAGATTCTAATTAGTTAAAACAAAGAAAAAGTACGTAATGTAATGAAGCTTGTTAAGATTTATAATACTATGGTGTTTGATATGCCAGGAAAACAAAGTCAAAGTGTAACTGAAAATGTACTTTTTGAACCTAGTTGTTCAAGTTGTGAAACTTTTTGTACGTATATTGAGCATTTAGAGAATACAATAGAAATTGCAGCAAAGCAGGAGAAGAAATATACTGAACAATTATTGATTGAAAAAGTTGAATTGGAACATAAAATGAATGCATTATTGCAATCCTTTAAATAATATGAAAGTCAAATTACTTTTTTGACTCAGGAAAAGATTGCACATGCTCAGTGCTTAAAAATGGAGGATGGTGAACATGTGACAAAGGCAGACGTAAGCGTCATATCTTGTGATGAGTCAAATGTTAATATTTCCTCAGACAATGAGAGTGGGAAGTCAGTTGACTTAAATAATACTAAAATTAAGCATAAATGTAGATTTTCATCGCCATATGCTCAGAGGAAAGTTTATACAAAGTTGACTAATAATAATAATGATATACAAAAGAGGTTGTATTATCCGAAAACTTTGCCAAGATGTCATGAGGTTTATTCTGTACGTTGGAACAGTAATTTGAGGTATAGAGGTCATAATAATCAAATTTATTTTTCTTCTAAGACCCAAAGACAAAGATTGCAAACTGAAAATAGTCCATTAAGACAGGAAAGGTTTCATTATGTAGCATATAGCACTCTGAAAACAGTTAGCAGTTTTTAAATTAATTGCAGATATGGTAGAATTTTCTGGTTGATGTTTACTGGCTATAAGGATTATAAAGGATTGATTTGAGTTTATAAAGATTTGGTTTTGACGTTTGGAATATTATTGAGGACTTTGATATAATTTTAATATTTTCAAGGATAATCCATTGGATTATTATTTTTTATCAATGTTTCATTGGCATGAGTATTAAGTTTTTATTTTTGTTTTGTTCTGGCTGAACATTGAAAGATTTAGTTCACTTGAAAAGAAGAGTAAAGAATAGTTTTGTATTCAGTAAATGAATACATTTTCAGCATGGTACTCAATTAGCAACTGAATGAATAAGACAACAAAGAGAGACAGGGAAAATTGATGAGCCTGTATTTGTTGATGGTTCAAGATATTGTATGTCAGGCAATTATTGCAGTAGATATTCAATTTGGTATCCAAAACGTAATCTTGCCATACAACACAAGTTGCCAGGACATTTTCAGCTCAACGAGCAGAACTTGAAGCAGGAAAAATTGCATTGATTATTGACAAGAAAGAGAAGAGAGGTTCACTAGTGATTTATAGTGATAGCTCATATGTTGTACGTTCTCTCACTGATTACTTACCTATTTGAAAAGGTAGAGGTTTTGTGGATTCATCCAATAAGACTCTTGTACAGAAAGAGACATTAGAAGCAGTTTTTGACCTTGCAGAGAGTAATCCTCTTGCATATGCCATTGTAAAAATTCCAGCACATAAAAAAAAGATAGTGAGTTATCTGTAGGTAATAGAACAGCAGATTCATTGGCAAAGGACGCAGCTTTGCATGGGAAGTTAGTAGTTCAACCTAAATTGGTATAAATTAATGTTGTGAAGAAAATAGACACACAGATTCCTTTAATTTCAGAGGAAAAAAAGGTCACAACGCTTTTTTTAGTCTTCATAGGTTGCCACAAAGTTATTATTTGGGTCATTAGACCATAAGTTTGTGTCATGACTAAAAAGGATTTTTGTGTTTTTATAAATCACAACACCTACAGGTGGGATTCACTAATGATGATGCTTTAATTATTGTTTAGATGTTGATTAATCATGTTTTTCTAGTTTGGGGTATATCAGCAAACCTCAGTAGTGACAGAGGATGTGTAAAATCTTGGGAATAGAACAGAGATTTCATGTATGATAGCATCTACAGTCTGCAGGTATTATTGTGAGGATGTATCGGAGAATTAAATCTAGGATTGAAAATAAATGTTGTTGGACAAAGGAAATATTTGGGTGATGTTGTTCCAGTTATTTTTAATGGATGTAAGAAGTACAATTTCTGATGCTACAAAGTATTCTTCTTTTGAGTTTAAAAGAGAAAGGAAAATGGCGTTTGTATTGCCTTGTGAAGTCAAAATTGGTTGCAGATGTTATACAAAATGGTTTCTCTATACGTTTTCAGTTGAGAAAGGAAGTTAATTCATGATAAAAAGTGCCATTGTGTTAGTTAAAAATATATGTTTTTATATTACAATGTTTCTTGATTAAGAGATTATTAAGAAATAATTTGTATATATATATTGATAAGGTAAAAAGGTTTGTGTATGTTTAAAATGTTTTTATACAAAGGGTTATTCATAGCAACCCTTAGGAATTTAGAATGAGTAACACCCATTTTTTTAGAAAGGTGGGAGGGAAAATGCTCATTCTGTGGCACTGTCCTTCTCAGAAGAACCTTAGGAAAATAAGGTGGGGGCTGTTTTTTTGTTTAGGAGTGATACACAGACAATTAATGGAGTACACACATTCCAGTGAAATTTTCATTCCAGTACACATAAGACATATATATATCATGAAGAATTGTTATTAAATCCATGCACATATCTGATTTAATCTTCATTGTAAGAATAATCTATTTTTGATATTCTACAATTGATATTGTTTTTTGTAACATTTTGTTATTTTGTTGTTAAACCAAAATTATCTTTTTTACAAGATAAGCGTTCTATTAAGTTGACCAGGAACAGAAAGGTTTATTTAAAATAAAATTAGATATTGTTGACACAAGTCTAAGACAGAAAAGATAAAAGATGATTAAAAAATTGTTACATGTGAGGTCACACCCAGAGATGGTGAAATGCACGTCACACAGTTTCAGGAGATGAAACATTGCAAAGTAATTATGAAGGTCCATGGACATTTTGGAATGTTCAAGGGGTACAAATACTTTCTCAGTTCAGTGAAACAAGTATGTAGAAAGAAAATGTGGATATAACAAATTTTATATTCCGAGATAATGATGCTGCATTCCTTTTTTCAGGAATGAATTATAAAAATCTAATCTGGAGGAATCATGGATCTCAAAAAGATGAAAAGATGTCGGATCAACAAAAGAAAAGTTTTAAAGAGAGAAAATGTATCATCATCACAGGATGCATCTTTCCCCTAGTGACAATTTTATTTGTGATAAGATATATCAAGAATTGCTCAAGTTAGGCAAAGACTAACAGGATTGAAGAATTACACAACAAAGATCATATGTTATTCAGAAATAAGAGAGATGTAGACATTGATATCAATGCAGATGAACCGAAAAATAAGAACATTGAGATCATTACAAAGGACAAAAATGATAGAGTTATTGATATAAATGCATATGATAAAAATCATAATTTTAGAGATGTTGATATTAATACAGCAGAAGATTTGTATGGATTTATATGTTTAGGACAGGGATATGATTGTTGTTTACAATTGTATTTCATTCACAGCAATAATATTGAAATCAAAGTTAAAATAGAATCCAAAACAAAGTTTGTTAAAATGCAGGGATCTTATAGACTAAATAACAAAACCGGAACTTTTGAATGTAACATATTGTTGAGGAGTTTCTGGTCTATATATTTAAAAGGTAATGAGTCAACAGTGTGGTCTGGAGATGTTACTAATATTATGACAAGATCTGGGAAAATACTTTATTCCTTTGAGCAATTTTATTATCTTTTTCAAAGTTTTGTAAAGATATTAATATCCAAAATATTTAAACATCATTAGAGATGAAAAAGGAGATGTTGTAAGAACATGGGATTTTAAAGTAACAAGGAGAAACTCAGCACAGCACAGGGATGGTGTGATCCCCTCATAATAAGAACCCCCAGGAGGAAGTCAGCACAGCACAGGGATGGTGTGATCCCCTCATAATAAGAACCCCCAGGAGGAAGTCAGCACAGCACAGGGATGGTGTGATCCCCTCATAATAAGAACCCCCAGGAGGAAGTCAGCACAGCACAGGGATGGTGTGATCCCCTCATAATAAGCAGGCCCAGGAGAAACTCAGCACAGCACAGGGATGGTGTGATCCCCTCATAATAAGCAGGCCCAGGAGAAACTCAGCACAGCACAGGGATGGTGTGATCCCCTCATAATAAGAACCCCCAGGAGGAAGTCAGCACAGCACAGGGATGGTGTGATCCCCTCATAAGCATCCCCAGTAGAAATATGACACCGCTCAACCTCTTCAAAGAGGAGGGTAGGGGCATATAGTACGCTGTGCTTTTTTGGGACAAGGAAGTGAGCCAAATGAAGAAAGAAGGTCTGTGTGCTTGATTAAAAAAATTGTTTATAGACATATACATGGTCTACTGGTCACATGTGTTGAATTCCTCCGAGATCCATGCCTCATTCATTTTGAGAAATGTGAGGTAGTTAACACTGTCGTGAGCTAGGCGAGTACGCTTATCGGTCACGATCCCCCCTGCTGCGCTGAACGTCCTTTCGGACAGGACACTGGAAGAGGGGCAAGTCAACAGTTCGATTGCAAATTGGGCAAGCTCTGGCCAGAGGTCAAGCCTGCCCACCCAGTAGTCCAGGGGTTCATCACTCCTCAGAGCGTCCACATCGGCCGTTAACCCAATGTAGTCGGACACCTGATGGTCTAGGCGTTCCCTGATGCTGGATCCGGATGACACCTGTCGATGGGTCAGCTGAAAGAATGACCTCATATCCGAAGTCACCAACACATCTTCAAACCGGCCTCTTCTTGCAGGCGCTGTTCGATTGGTACCCGCAAATTCTTCTCTGGGAGTGGGAATTGCTCCTCTGCCAGCGCACGCAAAATCAGAATGCAGCATTTCTCGAAGCAAGGCCTGGAAGTGCTGCATTCTGACAGCCCTCTGCGACGGCGGTAACATTTCCGCCATTTTGTGTTTGTACCGGGGGGTCCAAGTACGTTGCCACCCAGTACTGGTCCTTGACCCTTATGCTTTTTATACGGGGGTCCCTATTAAAACGCTGGAGCATGAAGGCCCCCATTTGCACTAAAGTGGAAGCGGTGTGGTGGCCTGGCTCCTGCTCATCATCCAAGATAATGTCGTCCTCTTCATTCTCCTCTCCCCATCCACGCACAACAGGGATCCCAGAAAGGTTTAAAGCATGCTCTTCTTGCTCCTCCTCATCTGCCCCGGCACCATCCTCCTCTGACTCCTCTTCAGACTCCTGTTGTTGACTTGTCTCAGATAGAGTAGCCTCCCCTGGGAATTCATCCAGCATTGCGACTTCCTCATCTTCCCGCTCCTGCTCCTCCACAGCCTGATCAATGACACGACGCAATGCACGCTCCATAAAGAAGGCATAAGGTACCATGTCACTGATGGAGCCATGGCTGCGACTGACCAGTTTGGTGATCTCCTCAAATGGCCGCAGAAGTCTGCATGCATCGCGCATGAGCAGCCACTGGCGCTGTGAAAAAAACCCCAGCTCCCCAGAACCGTTTCTTTCGCAGAGTTCATACAGGTAGACGTTAACTGCACGTTTCTGCTGGAGCAGCCTATCAAGCATATAGAAGGTTGAGTTCCATCGCGTCGGGCAATCGCAAATAAGACGTCTGACTGGCAGATGGTGTCGCCGCTGAATGTCAGCAAGGCGAGCCATGGCCGTGTAAGATCTTCTGAAATGGGCCGAGATTTTCCTTGCCTGCCGCAAGATGTCCTGGACCCCAGGGTATTTGACAAGGAATCGCTGCACGACCAAGTTTAAGACGTGTGCCATGTATGGCACGTGCGTGATTTTGCCCTGTTTCAATGCGCTAAGCAGATTGGCACCGTTGTCACACACCACTTTACCAACTGTCAAATTGAGCGGCGTTAGCCACTGATCTGCCTGTGAACGCAAAGCTGAAAGGAGTGCCGGGCCAGTGTGGCAGGCACAACAGACGCAGCACGGCATGGCAACGTCTCACCTGGCATGTGGAATAGGTTCTGGGGAGCTTGGGCGGTGCAGCGGAAGAGACGCTAGCAGCAGAAAAGGAGGAGGTAGCTGAGGAGGAGAGGGAGCAGGATGGAGTAGGAGGAGGAGGAGAAGAAGAGTCAGGCCTGCATGCAATCCGTGGCGGTAAAACCAAATCTACACGGGTGCCACGGGTTACATGCTTGACGGCCGTCAGAAGGTTCACCCAGTGGGCAGTAAAAGTGATATACCTTCCCTGCCCGTGTTTGCTAGAACACGTGTCTGTGGTCAGATGTATCTTGGCACCGACACTGTGTGCCAGAGATACATTCACTTGCCGCTGAACATGGCCATATAGCTCTGGGATGCCCTTCTCTGAGAAATACTTCCTTCCTGGGACCTTCCATTGTGGTGTTCCAATGGCCACAAATTTGCAAAAGGCCTCCGAGTCCACCAGTTTATATGGCAGTAGTTGGCGGGCTATGAGTTCTGACAAGCCAGCCGTCAATCGTTGGGCAAGAGGGTTATCCGGCGTCATCATTTTTTTACGCTCGAACATTAGGCCCACGGAAGCCGGCCTTTTTGCAGAAAAATGTGAGCTTGGCGTGATGGAAGGTGGAGTGGAGGACAATTGTGAGGAGAGAGGAGAAGGAGAAGTAGAAGACGAGGCTGGACGGTGAGAGCCTGCAGTGTGGCTTTGTGTGTTCCGTTGCTCCCACTCAGCTCGGTGATGGCTGCCCATGTGCCTTCTTAAGGCGGTCGTCCCTAGGTGAGTGTTGGGCTTACCGCGACTAATGCGTTGACTGCAAAGATTGCAGATGGCAACGCTATTGTCAGCAGCGGACACGTTAAAAAAAGCCCACACTGCGGAGCCATGTGCCGGTTTCTTGGGAGCGCTAGATGTGACCGTACATGGTCGATGACTCGCTCCTGATACATTTGCAGTCTGCTTTGTCCCTCCTGTGCAATGTAAGTTAGTCCTGCTTCTCCTCCCCATCTGCTGGTCCATATCTCCCTCTGAACTCCCCTCCTCTTCCTCTCTTGTGGGCACCCACGTGACATCACTAGACACGTCATCATCAACATCACCTTCCCCACCGCTATAAGTAGAGATCTCGGAGTAGGCAGCAACACCGGGGACCAACCTCCTCCTTGGGCTGATCTGGGTACTGTCGTCAGACTGCTGAGTAGCGGTTGTTTCTACCTCCTCTTCCTGATCCAATACCAAGAGTGGCTGCGCATCAGAAATGTCCTCTTGATATGGATCGGAAAATAATTCCTGTGACTCAAGCGGAAGGTATGTGGTGGTGGTGGTGTTGTTGGTGGTAGTGTCTTTGGGGGTGCACATAGCAGAGAGTGAAGAAGAGGGTGCAGAAGAGTAAGGATGAGTGAGCCACTCAACCAAGTCTGGTGCGTCCTTTAAAGTAATTGAACGCACCTTCTACAACTTCCCACTTTGGCTCAAGGCTGGTGCTCCTGCCCTACCCATACCACCCCTGCGGAAGGGCCTGCCTCTTCCTCTGCCTGTCATTTTTTAAGTCACCCTTTGACAAAACTCTTAGTCCCTATACCGATGAAGGACTGCTGCAGTATAGGGCAGCGGTCAGCAGTGGTGCATCTCAACCCTATCTATTGTGTACCGATAGCGGTTTTTACAGAACAGCAGACTGTACCGCACTCAACCCTATGTACTGTAGCACCCTTCACCAAGTTACCAGTCCTTATAAGGACCTTTGTGGAACAAGTAGGTTCTGTGTGACTGATTAGCAGACTGTACGTCAGTCCCTATACTGCTGAAGGACTGCTGCAGTATAGGTCAGCGGTCAGCAGTGGTGCACCTCAACCCTATCTATTGTGGACCGATAGCGGTCCTTACAGAACAGCAGACTGTACCGCACTCAACCCTATGTACTGTAGCACCCTACACAGACCAAGTTACCAGTCCTGATAAAGAGCTTTGTGGAACAAGTGAGTTGTGAATGATTAGCAGACTGCAGCAGAAGGGCAGCAGTCAAGTATAATATTCTTTCTATATTTGGAAGAAAGAATATTATACGTGTACAAGCCTATTACCATACCACTGATACCAGTCCTGAAAAGAACCTTTGTAGAACTAATAGTAACAGCAACTGTTTAAACTGACCCTCACTGCCTGACACACTGCTTCCTTCCTTTCCCTATACAAACTGGCAAAACAGAGGAGACTGGAACAATTACTGGTTACTCGAATACCTCTTTTGTGGACCTGATAGTAACAGCTAATGATGATGATGATGATGATGACTAATCTGGCTGTCCCTAAAATAGCAGCAGACACAGCGCTCTGTCCCTTTCTCTAAACTGACAAAAGACACTCAGGCTGCTGCAACAATCAGTAGCACAGCAAACCTATATACACCTAACACCTATACCAGTCCTGAAAAGAACTTTTGTGTACCAAATAGCTAGTGGTTTATCTGTCCCTGCTCCAAACAGCAACCTTTCCCTATAGTGACAGAAGAAAGAATGTAAAATGGCCACCGCATCGGGGTGTATTTATAAGTTAGGGGGAATGTCCAAGTGTCCATGTGCTGTCATGTCTCAATTGGCTGTCCTGTACCCCATGATGGATGTGTCATCATAGGTCAAAGTTCTTTTACACATTAAACACGTAAGTCCTCCGGGGCAAACGTCGCCAATAGTCCGCCGAACGAACGGACCGCGAACGACCGAAATTCGCTGCGAAACGACCGCCGGGCGAACCGTTCGGCCATCACTATTCTTAATATCGAAATTTTAATTGGCTTTATTATACTTTATTCAGAATATAATCTTTCCATACTGTGTGAAAGAAAACTTTGAGTCAGTTGATTCTATGTTGTGACTTGCGATAATTGAAAAAGTAAACATTTAAAACCTGTCAGGATTTTGATAAATGTTGTTTATGTACAAATTCTACAGTTCATTATATATATGCTTTTAGAAATTTAGCCTATGTAATTGAGAAGCCCTATGTAAGTGAGATGATATTTTTCTTTTTTTTCTTTTCTTTTCTTCAGAGTCTGAAATTCTACCTTCCCCCCTATTTCCTGCCATTTCATCAGAAGGTAGTGTTGTGCTTTTTAAGGAAATTTTCACGCACAATATTTACTAAGTAATTTTTAACGAAGATATTTATAAGATACAGAATCAGTCTATATGACACAGTCTATATATGTGAAACTTATTCACGGAGACAAGTGATCATACAAAATAGTTACATTTATTGGTTGACAGAAAACAAATATTTACATGAAATATTAAAATACAGATTGCATTACTTGATCATTTTGACAATTAATAGAAACACCCTCAAACTGGGCGTAGTAGTACCTTGGACACAATTATCACCATTTTCACTTCTCGGTAGAATCAATAACCTTTTGATAATTGACAATTAAACAGAATGTCTGTATTTCCCACGTCCAACCGTTACTATACTGCAGGTAAGTAAGTGGTTAACAATGTGAAATAAATTAGACATTTGTTTGTCAATAAAATTGGCATCTATGCAAAAAGAAATATAATGAAAAAATGTAATTTAGAGAAAAATCTAAAAGGGCGGTTATTGATTCGGGAGAAGTATTTCAATAATAGAATATTCAAAAACATCAATATTTAAGAGAACATAGAATAGATGATAAACATATATTTAACCATTTCCAATATGGCTATTAATGTGGATTGTTGGTTACCAGGAATTTTAAGATGGCTGTCGTGGCTTTCAACATGGATTCTCTTAAAGAGGAATTACTTGGTGTGACCTCCGAGTTCCAAGGAGCAGGGATCTTCGTGAATGTAAAAATGTGTATTCATGCATGTCTTCCAGTGTCCCTACTCAGGGGGGGGGTCCCTAAGCTTCCCCTTGACTCTCTCCCCCCAGCTCTCCCCGAGCTTTCTCCTCCTTCCCTTTTCCTCTCTCTATGGCCATCTTAAATATTCTCTTAAACAAAAAGATCATAAAATTATACTAAGTTCTGCCCAGAGGGTATGTGTTCCCTCCTCATTGGCCGGCAACATATAATGGTTAGCTTTCCCGGGAGTCTCGTGATTTTAAGGTAATAGCACCTTCAACCACCAGGTGTCTCACATGTGTTTGGTGTTTTATTTCTTTAAGTTAATATTTTTTATTTCTGTAATATGCGTTCGTTGTTTATATATGTTCTAACGAATATATCTCGAATGTTCAAGAATTATGGCATAATATAAGATACGCTTTAACATAATTTTCAATAATCACTTGCATAAAATGGTGATATATATGTATATCAATGTATATCTGTTAATCTTTAGTCCATTTAGAAAGGACACAGGTTAGAGATATATCAAACAAATCACATACAATTATTATCTATATGGATACACGTATAATTCGGGTATCCAATTAATATTTGTTTATCTAAACCTAGGTTAAATTCTTATACAATTATAATCATGATTATATGTTTTTTCATAATACTAATTTGTTGCTAAAACACTTCTACTTATGATCACATTTTCATATATAATCTCTCCATGACAAATTTCCCCAGATCACTAGGTACCAAACCACAATATCTCCTTGTTGACCCACAAATATCACATACAGTTTTAATCACTTGAAGTATTTTTGAAATATGTCTGATTTGTATCTTCCTCTCACACCATGTTTTGAGACATTTGTACTATAGTAAGATATCATATCCCTGCTTCTAATATACGTATATTCATGATGTAAAAATATATACAATTTTCAATGTTTCCTCGTAGTGTCTTCAAATGAACATTGAACATTCAGGATACAGTCCCATTGTTTACTTTTCTAATGGAGGTGTCTTATTTGCCCTGTTGGGGTAGATCTCCACTTCGTATCTTAGTCATTGTCTCATGAGAAGCTAGGACAACACTGACTACTTGGCTTACTGATCTCTCACTTTCTGAGACAATGGGATATTTGTTCTGGTCATTCAGGTTTAATGGCTGTTGGTCACAGGTACTCCAAAGTATAGCCCAACCCTTGCCATATATATTTGCATGGTTGTATACTATCCAAACAGTCTTTTTACTTACGCACAATGGGGTTTTCTAGTTAAAGGTTATTTCCATGCTATAAATACTTATGCAAGTTTGGTCTTCTCACTACAACCAACAAGATAAGTAAACAGCTTTTTGTTTGGTGACAGAAAATACCATTGTTTCAGCGAGTTTCTGTCCCAATGCATGCTTGTAAAAGTTTTCAATAGTTGATGTAGTGAACATGTCATCATGTATTTTGTGTTCTTCAAGAGGGTAATAGTTCAACGATAGCAAAATCGTGGTTCATCTGTTCCTGAGGCCTAAACAAATCTCACCTCTCTGACAGTAAATATTAAATGTATTATTATTATTTTTTTTTCTTAATGAATTCACAACAAAGCCCCCCTTGTGAAGTGTTCAAATGCCGGAAGTCGTTTGAAAGACTTCACCAATGCAACAGGTTGAAGAAATATGGCTTCGCTCGGGCCTTGTAAGTTGAGTTGTGAAGATGGATCCAGATTGTGGATATATATATTGAAGAGGTATAGACACCTGCAGATGGGTGTAATTCTTTGAAAAACAAAATGGGTTTGTGATCGATGTGTGCATCTCAGGGCCGTCATCCGTTGTTTGACGGGAAATGGATCATTCCGGGCACCTTTAATCTTGGCCGTCCTGGTGGGTTTTGTCCATGTAGACTGGCCATCAGTGGTGTCCCTGGATCCCCCATACGGTTCCTTCTCTGGATGTTTCACACATGTTGGACTCTCGGTTCGGTTGACCGGCTCATGGACATCTTAGTCCTGTAAAGGAAAATGGATTCCATGAGAAAAGATATATAAGTTTTTTTATTTTTTTTACATGATCTGTGTTTGAGATCTCAGTGTCAAGTTGGTATCCTGGGCACTGTGCCTTGGGGGACGGGAGGAGTCGCTGACACGTAGCAGCCGTCGGAGCGGCTTGCGTCCTCCTCCCCCATCATCCCCGCCTACAGCCCTCCGTATCGCCGGCACCGCCAGCACCGCCTACCCGCCGTCAGATGCTCGCATGCACGCGGCATAGCGGACGCTCTGGACGGAGAGAGAGGGGCAGAGAGAGCGCTCCGCTACGAAGCAGGGATATAGCGGCTGGATGGCGGCTCTGTGCGGAGCTCTGCACACCCCCCCCCCTCATCACTGAGCTGACATGGCTATATGACACCTCCACCCCTGCATATATTGGTAAGGTCATGGATTAGACAGTAGTGGCAGAGCTGAGGAGCAACGGAACAGCCAGGTGAGCAAGGAATGTGGATGAAAGGAGGGTGGACGGACAGTTGAATATCTACCATATCTACCATTATTACTGACGAAACTATCACTGAAATGATCACTCTCCGAAAAGTGGTAAGGTGTATACACATAAGCCTGCTAATAATTGCTATTAACGTGATGCTCACTATTAGACCATCAGTCTGATACCAGCGCTGCCTGATCAATTGGATATAAACCCGGTAGGGGGAGAAGTGACGGGAGGTGGATGGATTTGTGAAGGACTGAAAAGCAGCAAGACAGTGCGGAATTATCTGTTTTTTTTTCTTCTCTTACACACATGTTTTATATTGAGGTTTAAAGCAGCGGTGTTGATTCACGCCCACCTGCAACTGTTTACCCTTCTGTTTACCTTACCCCACTGTCTGCCCAGCACTCTCATCCTGACTTTCTGACAGCGACTCTGCGGGCAGACACAGGGGGCGAATGCTGTAGTGGATTTATGACCTACATTTGTGGCTAAAAAAAATAAAAAGCCCCCTTCAGCACTCCTCCTATTTACAGGAAGTGTCAAGCCCCCCGGAAAGTGATGTAATCAATTCATCCCCCACGAGAGTTATAGGAAAGGAAACGGACATTGGCTTGGGAAAAAAAAGGGAGGTTTTTTGGGCCTTGGAGCTAACCTATTACAAAGGGAGAATGCGGGGGAAGGCGAATAAAAGGGGAGGAGCGGGGCCTGCTAGCCCTGGGGGGATACAACGATACTTGGTGGGGGAGACAAGTATGATGGAAAGCAGCCAGGAAACCCCCAGTCAGAAGACACTAAGGAAATCAGGCACGGTTGTCAGCAAAACTATGGAGATGGGAGAAGGGCGGGGAGAGGAAAGGTCTAAGGATCTGTGCCCAACTCGCACTAGGATGGGGGGGTAAGCTCCCGAGAAGAAGATAAAATCAAAAGAAGGGAAGAATTGGGGAGGAAAGGAGAGGCCCCCCCCAACCCAATGCCCATCCAGAATTAGAAGAAGGAGACCTAGAGTTGGCGGAACTACAAGTGAATCTGAGTATGTTGAGAGAGATATTCACAGAGGCACTGGCTAAGGTTGAAATCTCACTTAAATCCGATATAGCTGGGATAAGGGCAGACATTGGCCGAGTACTAGGTAGGGTGGAAGAGTTGGAGGAAAGAATGAATGGCTATGAACAGAATCTGAGGGACCTAAGAGAACAAGTGAAATCAGCCCAAAAAATAAATAGATCGATCCTATATAAAATCGAGGATCAAGAAAATCGGGGGAGAAGGAAAAATTTAAGGATAAAGGTCTGGAAGAAAAATTTTAAAATGAAGAGCTCCCCAAGGTGATGCAGGACTTGTTCAATCCCATTCTAGGAAGGGCGGAGGATGAAATATTAAAAATAGACAGGGTACACCGAGTCGCGAGATACCGGCCCCAAACCACAGAAAAACCAAGAGATGTAATAATTCGATTTCATTTTTATGAGGAAAAGGCGCGAGTATTGGAAAACATCCGAAGGATGGACAGGATTCTGTTTCAACATTCGGAGATACAGATATTCTCAGATCTGGCAGGGGAAACATTGAGGAGGAGAGGGCTCCTTAAACCCCTGACAGATCTGATGAGGTCATTGAATGTTTCCTATCAGTGGGGATTTCCAGCATGCCTCAGGGGAAGGAGAGATGGCCGTACCGCAGTACTAAGGTTCCCAGAGGACTTAATGGACTCTGCAATAGGTTAGAAATCCCTCCACCAGCATTACCAGGATGGGAGGTGGGGTTGGGGAATGAAGGAAGCAGTGGGGCCACGCAGTGGTTTCGGGACGGGGATAGGGGAGGGAGAGATGGGGTGTAATTACCATCACTGGAGGGCGAGGGGGTGGCGTGGTGCGTGGGGGGGGGGTGTGAGCACTCTGATAGATTGTGAATGAGGCGATCCTCCCGAAGAACGCTAGGCGGGCAAAAGGTGACCTATGGGTCACCGGGACACCTACGCAAGGAACAAAAATGGGAATTGTTCACTCCCCTGAATAGAGGAGGGGGGGAGGGGGGAGGGGGAGGGAGGATGGAAGGGGGTTGGAGGGGGGGAGGGAGGAAGTAGGGGGGTGGGATGGAGGGGAATCTCTCTCTTAAACAGGGTATGTGTGCTCTCTCTCGCACTCTCTCGCCTCCCCCTCCTCTCTCTCCCCATGCAGACCCCCGGCGCGGAGGGGGCATGTCGCCCCCCCGGTGGGGGGGGGAGAGGAGGGGGAGGGGTTGAGTGAGATATAGCAAGGTTGAAAGTGATAACATATAATGTGAGGGGTATAAGTACTCCCCAAAAAAAGTTCAGAGTAAATAAGGAGTTGGAATTGTATGTGGCGAATGTGATCTGTCTGTAGGAAACACATATGTCACACGAGGTTAAAGGGAGATTGACGTCTTGGAGGTTCCCTACATGGTTCTAACGGTGACTCTACTACATGTTATGCCAGAGGGGTAGCAATAGGCTTCGAGAGAAGTGTTAGGTTTGAAGTTGAGAAACAAATGGCTGATCCGGAGGGGAGATTTTTGTTCATAAGGGGAAGAATCTTGGATGGAGTATACACCTTTGCGAACATATATTCCCCAAATAGGGACCCAGATAAATTCCTAAAGAAGGTCCTGGACTTACTGGTAGAGTTTAGAAAAGGTAAATTGATTGTGGCGGGGATCTGAATATGTGCATTGACCCTCGGGCGGACTCCTCAACGGGGTCCCCTCGATGGTCGGGGGCCTCGACATAAAAAGATAAAGGCGCTGCTCTCAGAATTTCAGTTAGTTGACGCTTGGAGGATTAAACATCCGAATAGCAGAGACTATACTTTCTATTCATCGGTGCATGGGACATTCACCCGAATTGACTATGTACTGATTGAACATCAGATGCTCCCAGCACTCAAAGATACAGTAATAAAATCTATCTCCCTGTCCGATCATGCGCCAGTCATGGTGCAGCTGGAACTAGTAACAGATCAGGCCAAAAGAGAGACATGGAGACATGGAGACTAAATGAAGCGTTGATACAGGAACCAGAGATTAGAAGTAGGGTTGAAACAGAGCTGGAGGAGTTCTTTATGAGAAATTACTCCCCAGAGGTCACGAGGAGTACGTTATGGGAGACCCATAAAACATTTATACAAGGAATTTTGATAAGTATCGGGACAGGGAAAAAAAGGAAATAGGGAAAAAGCTACAAGATTTAAATAAGGAGATTTGGGAATTGGAGCAACAAACAAGACCAAAGGGGATCCCGGAGAGAGTAGAGCTGAAAGATAAGAAGCTAGAACTGGAAGGACTTTTAGAGAAGGAAAGGGTTCGAGTTAACCATTGGGCAGAGAGTATAAGGTACCAGGAGGGGAACAAACCCGGGAAATGGTTAGCGAGAGTAGTACGGGAGAGAAGAAATGCGTCCTTTATATCAAAAATTAAAAATGAAAAGGGGGAAATGAAGCATTCCACCCCTAAAATAGCGACGGTCTTTCACCGCTACTATAGTCAGCTATACAAGGTAGGACAGGGAAAGGAGAAAAGTAGAAATAAGGAAGACATCACCGAGTACCTAAAAGGAACAGATCTCCCTACAGTCCCAGAGGACGAGCTGGAGAGGTTGGAGGCCCCAGTAACGATAGATGAGGTTGGGCGGGCAATAAGGGGAATGGCAATTGGGAAGAGTCCAGGTTCCCAATTCTATATTATAAAAAGTTTGAAAAAATACTAGCGCCCAAATTATGCGAGTATATGAACGCAGTAGCAGAAGGGGAATAACTAAGGGAAGAAGCATTGATGGCTTTTATAACTCTGATATTGAAGGAGGGGAAGGATCCAACAACCCCTGGGAGTTATAGACCAATCTCTCTTCTGAATACGGACGTGAAGATATTCTCAAAAGTGATAGCAGAAAGGTTGAAACCATTGCTGCCCCAATGGGTCCATGGTGACCAAACGGGGTTTGTTGCGGGAAGGGAGGGCAGGGATAGTTGCCTTAAAACCCTCATGTTGATTCATGGAACGGAAAGCAGTGGTTTCCCGGTTGCCCTGTTATCTGTGGATGCTGAAAAAGCATTTGACAGGGTAGACTGGGGCTTCATGTTCGAGACCTTAAGATATCTGGGGCTGAAAGAAAAAACATTGCGGTGGATAAAGGCATTTTATTCCCACCCAACGGCAAAAATCTAAATTAACGGTAATCTTTCCCCGGTAGTGGAGCTACATAATGGAACCAGACAAGGGTGTCCTCTATCCCCAATGCTGTTCGTATTGGCCTTGGAACCCCTGTTGGCCTCCATCAGGAAAAATGGAGACATAAGGGGGATGAGAATAGGCGGAGAGGAGTATAAGGTATCCGCGTATGCAGATGACATATTATTTTATGTTTCAGAACTCAGGGTGACTCTGCCAAACATAATTAAGGAGATCCATAGATATGGGAAGTTGACAAATTTTAAGATCAATATGTCTAAAACTGAAATTCTGAACATAACAGTACCTAAAAAAGAACAAGAGGAACTTCAGAAGTCCTTCCCTTTTATCTGGTGCAGGGAAGAGCTGAGCTATCTAGGGGTAAGAATTACACCCACATTGTCATCTGTATACGCGGCCAATTATACGTATATATTAAATAAGGTTAAAGAATGCACCAAAAATATGAGACATAAACCCTTGTCATTAATAGGGAGAGTAAACGCGTTAAAAATGTTCATTTTACCAAAACTGACATATGTGTTCCAAATTATCCCAATAAAAGTCCCGCAGGAGTTCTTCACGAAACTTAAAACCCTAATTCTAAAATATATATGGGGACGTAGGAATCCCAGGATTTCTTATGCGACTCTAGAAAGGAGGAAGATAGGAGGGGGATTAGCAGCCCCGAAGATATTACCAGGCAGCAGTAATCTCACGAGTGGTGGAGTGGGTGTATGATAAAGGGGATAAAGGGTGGGTAAATATAGAGAAAACACAAAGTGGAGTTAACCTAGGAAAAAGAATTTGGATACCACGGAACTATCGTGATTTGGGGAGCAGCACCAACCCACTAACTATCAATCTGTTTAAAATATGGGATAAAGTAGGAGAATTAATTCACTGGCAGTATAATTCACCTTTAATTTCATTATTAGACACAAGTTTTTTTAAACCAGGGAAGGAGGAATTTGTTTATTTTTCTAGATGGGCAAAAAAGGATGATACCGTATATACTCGAGTATAAGCCGAGATTTTCAGCCTCTTTTTTTAGGCTGAAAGTGCCCCCCTCGGCTTATACTCGAGTCACCGCCATCTGTCTACCAGATCAGCGTGTCGAGCAGACAGACGGCGGCCATTCCCCTTTTCAAAAGCCGCGCCTCCCTGTCTTTGATAGGCGGAACACTCAATTTCCCAGCAGTCAGTGGTCCGCCTATCACGGACATCCGCTCATCCTCATACTACGGACGAGGATGAGAGGATGTCCGTGATAGGCGGAACACAGACTGCTGGGAAATTGAGTGTTCCGCCTATCACAGACGGAGGCGTGGCTTTTGAACAGGGGAATGGCCGCCGTCTGTCACAGACGAGAAGAGGTGCGGCGATCCTGGCATGGCCGCTGTATGTGCAGAAGGACACAGGCTCGGGACACAGGCTCGGGACACAGGCTCGGGACACAGGTAGGCTGGACACACAGGGCTGCACACACAGGGCTGGACACACAGGGCTGGACACACAGGGATGGACACACAGGGCTGGGCACACAGGGCTGGACACACAGGGATGGACACACAGGGATGGACACAGGGATGGACAGGCATGTCTCACCCTCGGCTTATACACGAGTCAATACGTTTTCCCATTTTTTTTTTGGGTAAATTAGGGGCCTCGGCTTATATTCGGATCGACCTATACTCGAGTATATATGGTATTCGGTTGAAAGATGTGATGAGTGGGGATAGACTCTGCACTTTAGGAGAAATAAGACAAAGATGGGGATGTAGGAATTTAGATAGTTGGAGATATGCACAAATTAAACATTTTGCTCAGACCCTGCCTCGGCCACTTCGTGCGGAAGGAGATCTTAGACCAATGGAGAGAATGCTTTCAGACCCGAGCTGTAAGAATTTTTTTTATAAAATCCTAGATGAGGAAAAGGAACCAGGCGAACCATCATTCCTGAAAAAATGGGAAGAAGAATTAGGTGATTTGGGGGATAAGGAACGTAGAAAGAAGATTTTAAGAATAGCAGGTACAATATCTAAGGATAATATGTCAGTGGAGATGTAATTTAAACGAATGGCTAGGGATGAGCTTCGTGTTCGAGTCGAACGTACGTTCGACTCGAACATTGGCTGTTCGGCCGTTCGCCGAATTCCGAACGTTTTGGCCGTTCGCGTCAAAATTCGAGTGATGCGCGTGCGGACCACAATGCACTGCGGTGGCGCAGTGCATTGCTGCCCCATGATTGGCCAAGCATGCACTGTGACCCCGCATGCTTGGCCAATCGCAGCGCCGGCAGCGAGGAGAGCCATGATTGGCCACAGGCATCCTGCCTGTGGCCAATCATAGCTCAGGCTGTGTAGTGCACGCCCCACACTATATAAGGCCGCCTTTGAGGCGGCCTCCTGTAGTGTGTTACTTAGCATCTGAAGCAGTGGGTGTTCTGTGTACCTTCAACACAGTACACACCAATCGTTTTTGGCTGATTTCCTATCTTGCTGCTGTGTAGTGGTTGTTGTCTGTGCCCTGACTGCAGTATACACCACTATATTCACCTCACCTATATAGCTAGTGATCTAGCTTTAACCACTTAACTGCCCATTGCCGATTAACGGCTTCAGGGCGGTTGTTTCACTCTGAGAGGCCGTTAATTAACGGCCTCCCAGAATTCTGCTCTCGCGTGCCCCGAGGTGCGCGCACTCGAGAGCATCCGTGACCGCCGCATAACGGATCACGGTAAACGGCCGCTCATATCGGCCGTTTACCATGTGATTGCTCCGTCAAATGACGGAGTGATCACTTGGAAACAAACCGGCGTCATGTTATGACACCGGTTCCTCCCTCCCCTCTCTGTACCGATCGGTACAGCGGAGGGGAAAGAGATCGGTGTCAGCAGCGATGTGGGCTGCATCTGCAGTGCCCACATCGCTGCTCACCGAATTTAACCCCTCAATTCCCTGCCAATACTCTGCAATACCAGTGCATACTCTGCAGTACCCTGCCATTACTCTGCAGTACCCCGCCATTACTCTGCAGTACCCCGCCATTACTCTGCAGTGCAGTACCCTGCCATTACTCTGCAGTACCCTGCTATTACTCTGCAGTACCCCCCATTACTCTGCAGTAACCCCCATTACTCTGCAGTAACCCCCATTACTCTGCAGTACCCCCCAATACTCTGCAGTACCCGCCATTACTCTGCAGTACCCGCCATTACTCTGCAGTACCCACAATACTCTGCAGTACCCTGCCATTACTCTGTAGTACCCCCAATACTCTGCAGTAACCCCCATTACTCTGCAGTAACCCCCATTACTCTGCAGTACCCCCCAATACTCTGCAGTACCCGCCATTACTCTGCAGTACCCACCATTACTCTGCAGTAACCCCCATTACTCTGCAGTACCCCCCAATACTCTGCAGTGCCCGCCATTACTCTGCAGTTCCCGCCATTACTCTGCAGTACCCCCAATACTCTGCAGTACCCTGCCATTACTCTGTAGTACCCCCCCAATACTCTGCAGTACCCTGCTATTACTCTGTAGTACCCCGCCAATACTCTGTAATACCCTGCCATAAATTGCCATACCCAGCCATACTCAGAGATACCCAGCCATACTCGGTGATACCCTGAAATACCCAGCCATAGACGCCCCCCACCCCTCACCGCCCTCCGGTGCTTCTACCAACTCGCCAGTACGATCAAAGCCAGAATCTTTTTTTTTATTTTTTATTTCAGGCTTCCCAGCCTAGAGGTGAGATGTGGGGTCATATTGACCCCCCAGATTTCACTGTAAAGAGGACCTGTCACCCCATATTCCTATTACAAGGGATGTTTACATTTCTTGTAATAGGAATAAAAGTGATCAAAAATATATTTTTGGGGAAAAAAATGTCAAACTAAAATAAATAAAGTAAAATGAACAATAAAAAAATAAAATAAAAATTAAAGCGCCCATCTCCCCATGTGCTCGCATGTGCCACACATGTGAGGTATCGCCGAGAATGTTAGAGCGAGAGCAATAATTCTAGTCCTAGACCTCCTCTGCAACTCAAAACATGTAACCAGTAAAAAGAGCTTGCAGTCAGTAGTGTTAGGAGATAGTGCGTGCTGTCTGCGTGCTCTGTACCCAGTACATACCGCTATAATATAGGGCAGGCCCCTACTTTCAAACATCCAACTTACAAACATCTCCTACTTGCAAACGCAAGGAGACAGCAGCAAGTGAGATGAAAAAAGATGGACGACAAAACAAATTATACAGGGGTGATAACCCTTCCCTATGTTTTCCAAAAAGCTTAAAAATAGTTTTTTTGACTGGAGCTACACTTTAAAAATGTACCGGTTGAAAATGACAAACAGATTCAACTTAACACAACAAACCTACACAGTCCCTGTCTTGTTGGCACCGAATGTATACTGCTGTTCTGAGTATATAGGGCCTGGGGGCCACACGCATTTCCTTTTTTTAATATGGGTACGGGGTTCCCCTTAATATGCGTACAAGACCCAAATAGGCTGGTAATGGGCAGGGAGGGCTACCCATGCCATGTTTCTCAATGATTTTCAACCATATTGCAGGAACCAGATATAACATTAAAACCGCAAGCAGTTTTAAATGGTGTTATTTCCGTTTAATGTCATTTTGTGCAGGGACTGTTCTAAACACGGGAAACACGTGGCACTTCACAGGCATACTACAGACACCCACCAGGCACCATATTTAAAGGAATATTTCACTTTTTTTTTTCACTTTAATCGTCATTAAAATCAGTGCTCCCACCAAAACGGCAGTTTTTAAAACTTTTTTTTGCAGTGACCCATGTCCCCTGAGGCAGGAGGCAGGTCCCCAAACCCTTTTTAGGACACTATCTTGCATATTAGCCGTTAAAATTAGCACTTTCCATTTCGAACGTTCGAGTCCCATAGACTTCAATGGGGTTCTAACGTTCGTACCGAACGCGGGGGTCGTTCGCAAGTTCTGGTGCGAACCGAACCGGGGGGTGTTCGGCTCATCCCTACTAATGGCAAGATGGTTTATTGTCCCACAAAGAGCACACAAGAGAAGAGCAGATACATCAGCATTATGTTGGAGGGGATGCGACAATGTGGGAACCTTTGCACATATCTGGTGGGAGTGCGGGAAGATTGGCCCATACTGGGAGAAAATAATAGAAAACATCTTCCGGATAACAGGGGAACAGGTAAAGAAGGAACCGTGGACATGCCTGTTTCATGATACTGACAAATCATTAGGGGAATACAAAAACTCGTTGACTCCTCACTTACTGATAGCAGCAAAAATCCTGATCCCAAAGAGATGGGGTACTCCCGAACCCCCATCTGTGAGGGAATGGTTAGGCAAAATAGAGTGGTTAAGCTCAATGGAGGAGTCAATATTTAGAAGAGGAGATCAAGTGGAAATTTACTATAGTAAATGGGGAAAATGGCTGGAGTTCAAGAAAACAAGGGAATATCTCAGAATGAGTAGACCTGAGGGGAAGTGAGAGGAAGAGCGAGAGAGAGAGAGAGGGAGAGAGAGAGGGGAGGGAGGGGGAGAGAGATTGGGGGGGAGGGAGGTTGGGGATATATAAGGGAATAGGAAGTATATCTTTGTAATACATTCCTTCTCTGTTTTTTTTTTTCATAAACTTTAACAAAACAAATAAAGAATAAAATAGAGGAAAATGTTGAAAAGGATTGCATGTGATGTGAAAGTAGCACTGCCAACAGGCAAAACGGTGGCGATGAGTTGAAGGGATAAGGGCGTAAAGTTTGCCACAATTTGTTGACGAGAGTTTAAGGCGTGCTATATACTGATGCAAAAAAAAAAAGAAAGTTGGTATCCTGGGCTTACTCAGAGCCCTCCTCTTTCCCATTATGTTATCAGTCCTTAAACTAAACACTCTGGAAATCAAGACAATGTATGACACATTTGCTATGGGAGATCAAGCTCCAGGGCTCATTATCATGAGGCCATTTATTAATATCTGTGGATACCAGACATTTCTGACTGACTTATGTTCTTCAGAACCATTTTTTTTTATAGCTTAATTGTAGCGGTTCTGGAATAATAACAATTAAAAACATTTCAGTTTGACATGTGACACTTACTGTCAGTAACAAAATATTTGACATCATAGTCAACCTTCTACTTGGGAGGAATAAAACAGATAAAATCTCCCCCTTTTGGGGTGTCAATACAACTCATTTGAGCCAATCAAACTACCTTATGCGGCTGACTCCTCATCTTTTACCAAAATATCAAACCATTTAGGCCTCCTGATATTTATGTCTTTAGGATTCGGTCTTCCTCTGGAATTACCGTCTTCGGGACTTCTTGAAATTGGGCTGTTGGAGCGACCTGTTTATGTCAGAGGAATGAAGTGACCACTGAAAAATAGGAGAATAATTAATATCTAATAACCACAATCCCTCGGTAGAACCTCTGCTCCCTATATCTTTATTCAGTGCATTCCTCTGATTTATTTTAACATAGGTGCTTAAAAGGCTCCGTGGCCCTTGGGCTGGCCACAGGATTTGCCCCTTGAAGAAGTGTTATTCTCATTCCATATAGCAACGAAACCGTGTAATATATTCATAATTTTGTCTATTTTGGTATTATTGCTTACAGGCTGATCAGAATTGGGTCGTGGGACCCGGTTTCTGTACTTTCTGGGGACTACTGGCTCAGGTTGATCAGACATATCACCATCAGAAACATTGTCTTGATTCTGGGATAGTTGTCTGGGCCTTAGTTGTTCCCTATTGTTCTGGGGATTTTGGGGTGTCTTACCCTGTATTTTCTCCCTATTTACCCTTGTAGGCCCCCGAAGCCAATTACACCGGTAAAGGTGAGGGTGTCTACCCTTAGGTTTAAATCTGACCCGTTGGAGATATACCCTATAGTTTCTCCTAAACCTCGGGTCTGGATCCTTTGGATGAGACTCCTGAGGTGGTCTTTGAACTCCCCCTCTAAAGGGTGGTCTCTGCTTCCCCCTTCTGATGGGTGGGGACATTGGTCTCCCGCTGGGGAAACTCGGTAGCATCTCTCCTCTGACTATATCAGCGTATCTCTTTTTCTTGGATTTGGACTGTAATGATTGAGGAGATACATAAACTTCTTCCTCAAATTTCATTATAGGGCTTTCAGGCCTTCCATTGTTTTCACCAGTTTGTTGGATAGAGTACAAATTGTTACTCTCTTTTACCAAAGACTCCAGTGAACACCCCCCTTTGTAGTCTTTCGCTAAATTCACTTTTATGTGGGTAGGCGGGGCCTCGAAAAACATGGGTTCAAATCCAAGTTTATTATAACTTGGCTCCTTTTCTGCTAAGTGGACAGCACCTTTGAGCACAGCCATAACTTCGGTGGGGCTTTGATCACTGGTACATGTGATATTGTGTATATCCACTCTAGCTGCGTTAACATTTTTGTGTGGGACAAATCCTGTATGACAGGCGTTTTTAATTGCTTGCCAGGCAGTACCCAACAGACTTTTTACATCTTCGCAGAATGGACGGAGTTTAGGTTCAAATACCCACGGTAAGAAATTAATCCTAGATTGGTCATCATTTAGGCCTAAAACTGATAAAGCATTTTCATAGATTTCAATGTGGTCAATAATGTGCATGGATCCCTCTTCCTTAAACACCGGGACAGCATCTTTTAAAAATTGTATTATTTCTGAGGCGTCCTGTTTAGGGGTGCCTGTATTTTTCTCTGATCCCAAGGAAAACTGATTAGGCTTACTTTCATGTGGTGGTTCAATTTTTACCCCCCTTTGCTCTACCGGTGGCTTGGGGTAGAATATGGTTTCTTTTTCTAATTCTTTTTCATTATGTAACTCCCAAATTTTAGGTTGAGAGTCAGATTTTGGAGTATTGTCAGACTCTATACTTTCAGGGTTAAGCATCTAAGCCAGGGGTGTCCAAACTACGGCTCTCCAGTTGTTCAGGAACTACAATCCCCATCATGCCTAGTCATGTCTTTGAATGTCAGAGTTTTACAATGCCTCATGGGATGTGTAGTTCTGCAACAGCTGGAGGGCCGTAGTTTGGACACCCCTGATCTAAGCATTATCCTGAGGCATAAACTCCCCTTGTTCTTTTAATTCTTCTGGTTGCTTAATTAGGGATTCCTGTCCTGACCTAAGCTGATTTGTTTCTTCTTTTAAATTTCCACTGTATATTACTCGGCAACTTTCGTCAGGAGACTCGTTTTCCTGCAGAAAATTTTCCCTCTCCTCTCTTATATTGTTTATTATTTCTTTATTTGATTGGTAACATTTGTACAGCATTAATATTGTATTATTTTGCATCTGTTCTGCTTTAATTAGGGTTTCCTGTAAAAACCTCTCCTTCTCTCTTGATTGTTTATACTTTTTATTTAATTGGTGATATTCGTCCAGCATTATTGCATTATTTTGCAACTGTTCTGTTTCATATTTCACCATTGTCACTATAGACTCATCATAATAATCTGCCTTATCATTAACCTCCTTTAGCTTTTTAGTGAGCTCACATTCCCCTTCTATTAAATGGGATTGGGATTCTAAGATATCACTCTCTTGTTGGGTATATTGACGTTTAAACTTACTACAAAGATACATCAGTTTAGTTCTTAATTCAAAATGCATGTGATCAGGCCTTTCTATTTCCTTTGTCTCAGATGAGCTGTCTGTGAGTTCAACGCTTTGACCTTCCACGTTCCACACGTCTTTTATTGATTGACGGGTGTGGTTTATAAGGCTTTCATTGCGTGTTTCTAGACCAGTCTCGTTAGACAAACTTTTTTCGGCATGATTTATAATGTAAATTTTTGCCATTATATCCAACATTTCCTGTATTTGTATCCATTTTGTCTGAGTACTCATATTACCACTAAGGGCTGACTCTTGACAATCCCCATCAACATAAAATTCACTTTGACCAGACATTTTTCTTGGCAAAAATATATATATATATATTTTAAAAGTTAATAATTAATAATTTCATGCAAAATATTATTTCTGTCCCCACCGTAACTATGATTGATCCTGTACAAAATATCGACGTTATCTCATCAGTGCCTCCATTTATATATGTTGTGCTTTTTAAGGGGAAAGTGCTTTTTGGGGAAAAAAAAGTCCGGTGGAGCCTACACACGATCGAATTGTCCGACGGATTCCGGTCCGCCGGACCAAGTTTGCCGGAAAGTTTGATTGTGTGTATGCGGCATAAGACGTACTCAACTTAGAGTTATGTCCTTTATTTGGAGTACCACCAAACCTCGTATACCTAAATCCACATTATCCCTTTCAAGACTAAGCCTATTTTTGGCATTTGGTGTTTACAAGTTATAATCCATATTTTTTGCTAGAAAATTACTTGGAACCCCCAAACATTATATATATATTTTTTAGCAGAGACTCTAGAGTAGGGATGAGCTTTGTGTTCGAGTCGAACATACGTTCGACTCGAACATTGGCTGTTCGTCCGTTCGGCGAAGTCCGAACATTTTGGTCCGTTCGCGCCAAATTCGTGTGGCGCTCACGGCCCACAATGCACTGCGATGGCGCAGTGCATTGCTGGCTCATGATTGGCCAAGCATGCACTGTGACCCCGCATGCTTGGCCAATCGCAGCGCCAGCAGTGAGGAGAGCCATGATTGGCCACAGGCAGGATGCCTGTGGCCAATCATAGCTCAGGCTGTGTAGTGCACGCCCCACACTATATAAGGCCGCCAGCGCGGCGGCCTTGTGTAGTGTTTTGGCGTCTGAAGCAGTGGGTGTTCTGTGTACCTTCAACACAGTACACACCGATCGTTTTCGGACGATTTTCGATCTTGCTGTTGTGTAGTGGTTGTTGTCTGCGTGCCCTGACTGCAGTATACACCGCTATATTCACCTCACCTATATAGCTAGTGATCTATCTTTTATAATAGAGCTTGCAGTCAGTAGTGTTAGGAGCTTGTGCGTGCTGTCTGCATGCTCTGTACCCAGTACATACCGCTATATCCACCTACATAGCTGTTCTCTATTTGAGCCCACTTGCCATCTGCAGGAGTTATTGGAAGTTGTGTGTGCCTCCAGCACAGCACAGTATACATCTGTATATACCCCTTTATCTCTGGTGTTCTATAATAAAGGCATCTGCAGGAGTTAGTGGGTGTTCTGTGTACCTTCAACACAGTACACACTGATCGTTTTCGGACGATTTTCGATCTTGCTGTTGTGTAGTGGTTGTTGTCTGCGTGCTCTGACCGCAGTATACACCGCTATATTCACCTCACCTATATAGCTAGTGATCTATCTTTTATAATAGAGCTTGCAGTCAGTAGTGTTAGGAGATAGTGCGTGCTGTCTGCGTGCTCTGTACCCAGTACATACCGCTATATCCACCTACATAGCTGTTCTCTATTTGAGCCCACTTGCCATCTGCAGGAGTTATTGGAAGTTGTGTGTGCCTCAAGCACAGCACAGTATACATCTGTATATACCCCTTTATCTCTGGTGTTCTATAAAAAAGGCATCTGCAGGAGTTAGTGGGTGTTGTGTGCCTCTAGCACAATATACACTACCCAACTGCTTTTTTACCCAACTCCCTTCAGGCCATTACCATGTCTGGAAGGCCAGCAAGGAGAGGCAGACAGGTGCGAGCCGATAAAAGAGAGCAAGCAGGCTCTGTGTCTAGAGACAACAGTGCTGGTCGTGGACGCGGCACATTGTCATCAGCACGTGGCCATGGGACACGCTTGTCCTTCTTTTCGGCAGCTGGACATGTTGAGCCGCAACATGCCAACGACTTGGTAGAGTGGATGACCAAGCCCTCTTCATCCTCCTCATCCTCTCTCACCCAGTCTCAGGGTACTAGCAAAGCAGCTGCCAACGCATCGTCTTCCCTCCTCTCAATGTCATCATCAGTGACTCCTTCCCTAGACCCACCACGTCATCCTGAGGAGTCTCCTGAACTCTTTGAGCACAGTGTTGGGTACATGCTCCAGGAGGATGCCCAGTGTTTTGTAGGCTCTGATGATGACACTCAGCTAGAGGAAGGCAGTAGCGTGAATGCAGAGAGAGGGGATGCTCAAGAAGGACAGCAATCTGGCAGTCATGTTCCACAAGCTGCAGCATACTGCCAGGTTTGCTACAGCGATGAAGAGGGAGGGGATGATGAGGGCACTGACTCCACGTGGGTGCCTGGTAGGAGAGAGGAGGAGGAGGAGGAGGAGGCACATGTCCAACGAGGCAGGATGCCCTCCGGGGGCCAGCTTAGGGGCAGCACACCGACTGAATCACACCGCAGAGCTCCGCCTGTGCAGGGCACTGCCTCTGCACGTTATTCTAAAAGTTCTTTGGTGTGGGCCTTTTTTGAGACGAGTGCATCAGATCTCACCGCTGCTATTTGCAACATATGTCTCAAGCGTATCTCGTGTGGCCAAAACATCAGCCGCTTGGGCACCACATGCTTGACCAGACATATGTTGACCTGCCATGCAGCTCGTTGGCAAGCGTACCTCAAAGACCCACACCAAAGAACAAAGCGGCCCTCTCCTTGCTCCTCATCAGCTGGCATCTCCAACCCCACTAGACCTTCAGTCCTCTCTGAAACCTGCTCTGAGAGGAATGAAGGTGTAGAATTAGGTGTGTCACAGCCAAGTGTTTCCGGGCACTCTGCTAGCAGTACACCCACGTCCGATTATAGCAGGCAAATGTCCCTGCCCCAGCTGCTGGACCGGCGAAAGAAGTTCACTCCCAGCCATCCACATGCCCAGCGGTTGAATGCTAGCTTGGCTAAATTGCTAGCACTTCAACTGCTGCCTTTTCAGTTGGTAGACTCAGCCCCCTTCCGTGAGTTTGTACAATGTGCGGTTCCTCAGTGGCAGGTCCCCAAACGCCAATTTTTCTCACGGAAGGCGATTCCGGCTCTCTACCGGCATGTGGAAGGCAATGTCCTTGCCTCGCCGGACAGGGCAGTCAGCGGTAAGGTGCATATTACCGCTGACTCATGGTCCAGAAGGCATGGACAGGGACGTTACCTGTCTTTCACGGCCCATTGGGTCACTCTTCTGGCAGCTGGGAAGGATGCAGGACAAGGTGGAGTAGTGTTGGAGGTTGTTCCGCCACCACGCCTCCAAAATGCTACTATTGGTTGTGACACACCTCTCTCCTCCACCCCCTCCTCTTCTTCTTCCTCCATGGCCTCTTCCAGTGCTCTGTCCTCAGAACCAGCGGTGCTCCGTAGGCATTCCAGGGGCTACGCAAGTACGCAGGCAAAACAATGCCATGCCGTGCTTGCGCTGGTTTGTTTGGGGGACAGGAGCCACACTGGGGCGGATGTTTTGTCAGCTCTGCAGGGGCAGACCGAGAAGTGGTTGACGCCACGCCAGCTTAAGCCAGGAATGGTGGTTTGTGACAATGACACCAACCTCCTCTCTGCCCTCCGACAGGGACAACTAACCCATGTGCCCTGTGTAGCTCACGTCCTTAACCTGGTGGTGCAGCGATTCTTGGGCAGGTGCCCCGGCTTACAGGATGTACTGAAGCAGGCCAGGAAAGTCTGTGTGCATTTCCGCCGATCATTTAATGCCTGTGCTCGGCTGGCTGAGCTCCAAAAGGAGTTGAACCTGCCCAAGAACCGCCTTATATGTGACATGCCCACCAGGTGGAACTCAACGTTGGCCATGCTGCAGCAGCTGCACACGCAGCAGAGGGCCATCAATGAGTACCTGTGCGACTACGGCACCAGGACAGGGTCAGGGGAGCTTGGTTTTTTCTCACCACGCCAGTGGGGCATGATCAGGGATGCATGCACTGTCCTGTCACCGTTTGAGGAGGCCACAAGGATGGTGAGCAGTGACAGTGCATGCATCAGTGACACTGTACCTCTTGTCCACCTCTTGGAGCATACGCTGCGTGGAATAATGGACAGGGCACTTGAGGCAGAACAGAGGCAGGAAGAGGAGGACTTCCTTGCCTCTCAAGGCCCCCTTTATCCAGACAGTGTTCCTGCTGTGCCACCCATCACACAGGAAGAGGATGAGGAGGAGGAAGAGGAGGAGGAGGATGATTGTGTCAGCATGGAGGTGGAGGCTGGCACTCAGCATCAGCAGCAGCAGCAGTCTTGTAGGGATGATTTACAGTCCCAAGAAACACGTGGACTTGTACGTGGCTGGGAGGAGGTAGCTGCGGATCATGTTGCCCTTAGTGACCCAGAGGACTCCGGACCGAATGCCTCAGCTAACCTACGCTGCATGGCCTCCCTGATCCTGCAAAGCCTGCGGAAGGATCCTCGTATTCTTCGGATCAAGGAGAGGGACCATTACTGGCTGGCCACTCTCCTTGATCCACGGTACAAGGGTAAGGTTGCCGACCTTATCTTGCCATCGCAGAGGGAGCAGAGGATGAGACATCTCCGGAAGGCCTTGCAGAAAGGTCTGTGCAATGCGTTCCCAGAGACTGGGAGGTTACAAACTCCTGGTCCTGGACAACGTGTTGCTGAGGCATCGGTCAGAAGGAGCGGTGGAGAAGGTGGCCGTCTGACTGATGCTTTCAGACAATTTTTTAGTCCGCAGCCCCAAAGTATGATCGGTTCCAGCAACCATCGCCAGCGTTTGATTTACATGGTGCAGGAATACCTAGGGGCAAGCTCAGACTTGGACACCTTTCCCACCGAAAATCCTCTGGCTTACTGGGTCTTGAGGATGGATCACTGGCCAGAGCTTGCACAGTATGCAATTGAGTTACTGGCCTGTCCTGCATCCAGCATTCTTTCGGAACGCACCTTCAGTACTGCTGGTGGCTTTGTTACCGATCACAGGGTGCGCCTGTCCACCGAATCAGTTAATCGACTGACCTTCATCAAGATGAATCAGTCTTGGATCACTCACAGCTACCAAGCACCTGAAGCTGATGTAACCGAATAATTTTTTTTGAAATATCACATCCCTTCAAGACTGCCTATGCTGATGCTGAGTGGCTGTCCTGTTATGTTGATTGTCTATCCTCTTCCTCCTCCGCTGATATGTTGGAAGAACATTTCTGGTTCTGTTTGATGCCATTAGCCCAATTTTTCTGCCCCTGTTTAACAGGGGCGTTTAAGTACAATTTTTGATGCAATGCTTTGCAGCAGGGCTAATTCCTGCAATAAAACTAGAGTATATGGGAGAGGTTGCAGTGTCGTGGCACCAGCACCAGTGCCTAAGGCCCAATTTTTCTGCCCCTGTTTAACAGGGGCGTTTAAGTACAATTTTTGATGCAATGCTTTGCAGCAGGGCTAATTCCTGCAATAAAACTAGAGTATATGGGAGAGGTTGCAGTGTGGTGGCACCAGTGCCTAAGGCCCAATTTTTCTGCCCCTGTTTAACAGGGGCGTTTAATTACAATTTTTGATGCAATGCTTTGCAGCAGGGCTAATTCCTGCAATAAAACTAGAGTATATGGGAGAGGTTGCAGTGTGGTGGCACCAGCACCAGTGCCTAAGGCCCAATTTTTCTGCCCCTGTTTAACAGGGACATGTAATTACAATTCTTGATATAATATTTCACAGGAGGGCCCGTTCCTGTGCCCACCCAGAGTAACTGTGAGGACTTATAGTGTTGTGGCACCAGCACCACAACCACCAAAGGTCAATTTTTCTACCACTGTTCAACAATGGCATGTAATTACAATTCTTGATATAATCGTTCACAGCAGGGCGCTCCAGCGCCCAGCAAGAGTCACTTTGAGGGCTTACAATGTTGTGGCAAAACCAACACCTTGTTCCGCCATTTCTGCAGAGCATATAGGGCAGGCCTCTACTTTCAAACATCCAACTTACAAACATCTCCTACTTGCAAACGGAAGGAGACAACAGCAAGTGAGACGAAAAAGATGGACAACAAAACAAATTATACAGGGGTGATAACCCTTCCCTATGTTTTCCAAAAAGCTTAAAAATAGTTTTTTTGACTGGAGCTACACTTTAAAAATGTACCAGTTGAAAATTACAAACAGATTCAACTTAACACAACAAACCTACACAGTCCCTGTCTTGTTGGCACCGAATGTATACTGCTGTTCTGAGTATATAGGGCCTGGGGGCCACACGCATTTCCTTTTTTTAATATGGGTACAGGGTTCCCCTTGATATGAGTACAAGACCCAAAGGGGCTGTTAATGGGCAGGGAGGGCTACCCATGCCATTTTTCTCAATGGTTTTCAACCATATTGCAGGAACCAGATATAACATTAAAACCGCAAGCAGTTTTAAATGATGTTATATCTGTTTAATGTCATTTTGTGCAGGGACAGTTCTAAACACGGGAAACACGTGGCACTTCACAGGCATACTACAGACACCCCCCAGGCACCATATTTAAAGGAATATTTCACTTTTTTTTCACTTTAATCATCATTAAAATCAGTGCTCCCGCCAAAACGGCCATTTTTAAAAACATTTTGGGCATTGACCCATGTCCCCTGGGGCAAGAGCCAGGTCCCCAAACCCTTTTTAGGACAGTATCTTGCATATTAGCCGTTAAAATTAGCACTTTTAATTTCGAACGTTCAAGTCCCATAGACGTCAATGGGGTTCTAAAGTTCGTTCGAATTTGGGGTCCGTTCTAAAGTTCTGGTGCCAACCGAACCGGGGGGGTGTTCGGCTCATCCCTACTCTAGAGAATAAAACTGCGATTGTTGCAATATTTTATGTCACGCGGTATTTGCGCAGTGGTGTTTTAAACGCAACTTTTTGGGAAAAGGGACACTTTCATGAATTAAAAAAAAACGAAACAGTAAAATTAGCCCAATTTTTTTGCATAATGTGAAAGATAATGTTACACCGAGTAAATAAATACCAAACATGTCACGCTTTATAATTGCACGCACTCGTGGAATGACGACAAATTTCGGTACCTAAAAATCTCAATAGGCGACGCTTTAAATTTTTTTATGGTTACCAGGTTAGTGTTACAGAGGAGGTCTAGTGCTACAATTATTGCTCTCACTCTGACGATTGCGGCGATACCTCACATGTGTGATTTGAACACCGTTTACATATGCGGGCGTGACTTCCGTATGCGTTTTCTTTGCTTTGCGAGCTCGTGGGGACAGTGGGCGCTTTAAAAATGTTTTTTTTTAAATTTATTTTAAAATTAATAAATTGTTTTCATGGTGATTCTGAATACCGTATATTTTTTTTAAAACCGGCGCCATTGGCAGCCGTGTAAACGGGAAGTGACGCCATGACGTCGCTT